>NW_008795936.1:2506518-2566008 GCF_000699145.1 Aptenodytes forsteri
TGGCACAGGTTGCCCAGAGAGGTGGTGGATGCCCCATCCCTGGAAACATTCCAGGTCAGGTTGGACGGGGCTCTGAGCAACCTGCTCTAGTTGAAGATGTCCCTGCCCACGGCAAGGGGGTTGGACTAGATGACCTTTAGAGGTCCCTTCCAACCCAAACTATTCTACAGTTCTATGATTCTAAGTGTGGTTTCAACTTGAATAGCTAAGGGCAAAGCCATTAGACAAAAAAAACCCAAAACCAAACAATCCAGGAAATAAGCTTCTATTCCCATCCTTATAACATGATTTCTAACATAAGGTGCTTTTAGCATATACAGATTGAACTCAGCAAAGTACACATATGTAGACCACAAAAATAACAAGTTATCTAGAATCACCTACACTGGCTTATAGTAAAGAATGACCTGACCGCTGCAGGGTATCTTACCCCCATCTTTGAGATCTCTGGTGCCTTTAAGGTAGTCTCTTCCTGCCGTATAGGTAAAGCCTTGGTCTAAATGCTGCAGAACTACATCAAGATCTACGGGCATGATTTAACTGGGCTGCAACTTTTCAATTCAGTAATAACTTGCAAGTTTTTCCTGTATTGTTCTAGGATACCTTTTTCATTTTGACCTCAGTACATCAGTAGGATGCCAGTGTCCTTTCCCCATGTGTAAAGGCAAAGGGCATAAAGTTGAAGAACAAGCATCCCTCTAGTGTAGCAGGCCGAGTCCTGATTTAGACACCTTCTCTCAAGTGCACTTTTCCTTCACTGTAGTAGGACATGAAATCCTTCTGGATTTAGCAGTAGTGCTGGGTAATTGCTCTCTACCTAATACTTAACAAAACCATTCTTTTTCCCATTCTTCATCAATATAGAAAAATATCCGCTTCCAGCCAAAGGAAATATGACTACTGAATTATCCACAGCAGATCATGCAACATGCACCCACTGGTGGCACTAATTAGGATGCAAACTCCTGTGCAGGACAAGAAGGTCCTGAGAGGCTGAATTATAAACCTCCTTCCCATGCCTTTCTTACCCCAGTCTAACCAAGCGAGTTGCCCACTGGATACTTCTGATCAATCTCTGTTTGGAGATGTTTCCCTCTATCCTAGCCCTGGCAGGAGTGGTAGTTTAACAAAACCTATTCCTACTGCCAAGATAAGGCCTCCTACATACTTCCTGAGACTAGCTTTTTCACTCCTACTAAAGCCCTATTTTATTTATCTAGAATATACTTCCTAGCAACCAACAGTATCACAAGAATTTTACCTGCACACCTTTTGGAGCTATCATGAATTTCTGTTTCACAGAGAACACTAAAATAAGCATGGCCTTTTCTTTCAGTTAAACAACTGCTGTTGCACATCTTTCCTGTATGGCTACTTAATGGGTATAATAGATAATGTGCCAGATACCAAAACTCTGAATGCATGATGTCTCATCATCACGTAGCTACAGCTCCTGATAAATATCTCCTTTCTTCCTATGAGACTTTAAGTAATAATAATACTTGGCACTTACATACTACTTTACATCTTGAAAGCACTGTACAAACATGTACCTAATTAATCTTCCCAATTTCTCTATGAAAAAAAGCTACAAGGAACTAAGATTATTAACAATCTTTATTCTATTTATTTGTTAAATCCTGATGGCCTACTTGGCCCTGAGCATGAAGATAAATATATCTGCCTCGATGACTTCACAATCTAAATTGTGAAGAATTCGTTGAAGAATTGCCAAAGACGCACATTATGCTGACAGCAAAATTCAGCCCAAAAAAAGGTTCAGATCAAATCAAAAGCCAAAATCAAATTTATGATGGAAAAATCAAATAATTTCAACAGTAAACCAAAAATTTTAAACCCAAAATGTTCACCTGAAAATTTCTATTGGAAACAAGCACAACAGGACCTCTGGGTGATTTATTTCACATGACATAAGACTACCATTCAAGGAACAGGGTAAATGCATAAATTAAAAACAAAAAAATCAAATCTCACTAACAGAGAGGAAAAAAAGCACAGGTAGCTTATTCATGATCCTGAACAATTAATCATTAAAATAACCAAAGTTTTCTGATAGGTTCATTTACATATTTGGTGGCTTTTTTTATTTTATTTTTCTACCAAATCCTGATGCAACACATAGGGTATTTTATTAGTACTAAAATATGACCTTCTCCTGGGTTTGGACAAGAAACAGATACTGCATCTCTCAGCAATCTTTAATGCAGTGTTGACGCATGCACACTAAATTAGACACCACAGCTTCAGGAATCTTTTCAAAACTAGGACAAATAGTTATCAAACTTCTAGGCATCATGTAAGACATCTACATCTCAGATTTAAAATTCATACTGCACATTTTGTTTGCTAAACCACATAAAAAAACAGATTTGTGTTGCTCACATGAGCACCCTGAACTGTCAAACCTCCTCTCTGTATGATGATTCTAACACCAAAGAAAAAAGAATCGGATATCCTTCCTGGAAAAGTCCACACTTAAGACTCAGGTGGGGAACAGGACTGGATGATAGGTGTAATTTACACGTAGATGAGACAGTGCACTGCGTGTCAACTCTGTATTATTGCACTCCTATGAAGTCAATGATCTCTTTGAGCCACATCCCTGCGGCTCTTCGGTTGAACATTTCAGAACAGATTCCCGGAGTTCAGAACCCAGCATAAACAAAATTAGGAGCTAACTGGTAACAAAATATCCAGCTTTATTACTACTTGTTATCTTCTCACTTGGGCTTACATTTGAATCTCACGTGATTTCAATTGCTAACAAAACTGAAGACATGACGTCATTTAAATGGGATATAGCTGCGTATGACATACCTTTCCTGGGAGGATTCGCCATCCAACAACAAGGTGGGTTATTAATTTATGCATGGCAGTTTGTACTGCTCTAATACCTATCCCTATCACTAGGACAAATGTACTCCAACATATGTCACCTTAGGCATCTAGTGTGAACAAGGCCTTGGTAAAGTAAGAAAGTAGAAAAAAGAAAAGATTATGTGTAGTAAGGAGAGAAAACAAGACAACAGTAAAAACCAAAAGAGTATATTTTGAGTCACCATCCCTGGAAGTATTTAAAAGACATGTAGATGTGGTGCTTGGGGACATGGTTTAGCGGTGGACTTGGTAGTGTCAGGTTAACGGTTGGACTGGATGATCTTAAAGGTCTTTTCCAACCTAAATGATTCTACCACTCTACGATTCTGTATTTCTTGGGGGGGAAAAAAAAAAAAAGGCAAGCCATCATACACAGTTACAAAACATAATGAAAACTTCCAAATGAGATACAGTGGCCTTCTAGTGCACAGAGATCTAAGGCGCACTGGCATGTTGTATCTGAAAGCAGGATTTCCTAGCAACTATCACAATTTACCACCTCTTGCAAAACACTATATACATTTCTTCAATATGTTAAAAATATTGAAATATGTAACAGATTGAAAGATCTTAAATTAATATTTAAAAATTGATTATTGAATGTTTCTTAATGAAATTACTGAGATTTTAAAATTACTCTGCTACTTCCTCTTCTAAAACACATACTGAAAACAAGACAGTACCATCTTAAACACCAATTTACCTTAAAAAAGCAATTTTACTTTCCTTCATATCACAAATTCTCTTATGTAAAAACCAGCTGATAGGTTCTCAAAGTAAAATAGCACTTAAGAAAATAGCATGACAGCTCTTTTATAGAGAAAGTAATTTGAGCTAAACATGGGTAACTATTGAGAAGAAAATGGTAACTGTCTAATAAATATTCCTTTTAGATGAATGGTTTTCTATTTCTTTCCATTTTCTAGCTTGAATATGATGATTCACTACTAAAAAAATTAATTTAAACATTAGTACTGGATTAATTTAAAAGAACCAAACCTAGGATTACTTGTGAATAGAGTTAATACAAAAGTTCAAGGGATACCAATTCTTTTGTTGTCTACGATTCATCATATAAACTGAACTAAACTGAAAATAGTACTTCAAGTAGTTTGACTTCAACCTCAGTTAAACCAGCTTTGGCCTCAGACATGGAACTCAGCTGAGAAAAAACTTCTCTCTTACACCACTTAGTACAATGGACCTCTGGGATCCAGGGAGCTGATCCCATTATGTTCTTAAGTGACCCACTGGAAGGATTTTGGTGGCACCATTTTAATTACTGGAACTTAGAGGCTATAGAGAATTTCCTCTGGAAGCTGACAAAAGGGAAAAAATTGTCCTCTTCCCATAGCCTAGGAAAGGGAACGTAGGAGATAAAGAGGCCTCCTTGCCACAGGAGAAATTTAGGAAGAAATTGAACCTGCTGTCCGTGAGTTGGCATAGCTTCAGATTTATCACTTGGGTTTGATCAGTGACTTCCCAGAGGACACAACAGGTGGCAGTACTCTTTCTTGCAACTGCAATTGCATTTCCCACATTGCTTGGCTGCAGTTCCGTAATGCTAGTGCAACATTTTGCCAACTGTAAGGAACTTCAGTAGCTTACCAGCTTTCATCAGAAGACAGATAATCTTCCCCTCCTAACCCACTGGAGTGGTTAAATTGGATACTAAGATGATGTCATGGGCTTAACCCCGTAGAAAGAGTAAAACAAAACAATTTTGTCTTAAGAAAAGGGTACTAAAAAACACTCCTCTATGCTAGACCGCAGAAAAAAGCCAGCATTCTCCATACCTGTGGAGCACATCAACCTTACAGTTTCAGTTGCATGGAGACCTGGCCACTTTTTGGCAGCAAAAGGACTAGACTCTACTACCACAGCAAGGCTGCAGCAGCCTCCTAGCAATTAATTCACATCATCCTTATACCACCAACCTCTTCCGCTTACTACGTCTTATCCCAGCACTATCTAGCATCTGAAATTCTTTCTTGCTTCTTAATCCAGGCCAACACAAGCCTTCAAAAGTTCCAGAATATCCTGCATCATAACTGAACTGGAAACCTCAGCCAGCGCAAGTAACTCATCACTGAAAATTAATGTCTAGCAGTGAAATGGGCCACAGGCCCCTCCTACTTAGTAACTCCCCTCTCTAACTACACATTATAGAGTAGTAATTGATGCTTCAAACTTACACATTTTCTGTACTGTAGCTTTTAACTTCACTAATGCATCCTCCCTCTCAACATGGTGGAGGGCAAATGACAGAAGGACAGAGAGGTTTGGTTTTTGAGAAGGAAAAAAGTGAAGGTGGCATTACAAAGCCCTTGAGGTCTTCATGACCCTTGTAAGGTCATGTCCCCAGTGACACCCAGCTCCATACGAAAACCAAACAAAAATCATGCAGGATGAATAACCACACCTCTTCAGAAGGATCCATTTCCCTAGAGACTCATGACAGGACTCAGCCAGGTTCACACAGGCGTGAAAACCAGAGCCTCCACTGGAATGATTAACACTGGCTTCAACAGAAGTATGTTGATCTACATCAACTTGGAACCTGCAGTCTCACTTAAGGCCTGCTTTTCCTCTTTTTACACAATACACATTCTCAAACCTTAAAGAAAAAAAAAAAAGAGAGAGAGTGAAAGTCAGAGTTCTGCTTCTTAAAATTTAGTATGCAATACATCTACTTTGTCGTAGAGTCAGGTTTCTTTTATTTCCCCAAACAATAATAGTTAAAAACATCCCAGCTACACCAAGAAGATACATAGGCACATACTATTCGTAACTTAAAATAAGTTCTTCCTTACTTTATTCTCTTGATATTGTTTGTTTCTCCTAACTCATTATTTCAGATATAAAATAATGTTGGAAACCCTTCTGAATATGGCAAGCATTCTTTGCTCCATCTGCAAAGTACAAGATATTTGAAATACTGTATTAATAACACACACTTTCTAAACACAAAGAAATGCTCAGGTTCAGAAGAGGAGGCACGTATTGATTGATCCAGGAGGCAGATTAGTAAGCAAAGTCAAATCAGATTTAATTAACAGTTACTCAAACATATGTATTGATAGAAAAGATTTACTCTAAAGTCAGTGTCTTTTGGTTTGGTAGCTGACACAGAGACAGCACGGACAGAACTCTATTTTCAGCTGTCACTTAAATATTATCAATGTGACAGCAAGGGAATATCCTGGCAGTCAGGCTGCAGACTCTAAAGCCCTGCAGCAACAGATGTTCAACATTTGCATTATTTATACCTATGTCAAATGTTATCATTCCCTTGACAGTTCAAAATAGGTAATACACAATACCATGGATGAGAATAAGCAAAGAATATATACTTCAGTGTTTCTTAAATTATAACCTAAATCAGATTGCAACTAATGTTCTTTTCCTGTACCTCAGCCAGGAACATGCATTACCAGTGCTTCTCATTGCTGTGGAGTTAGCTACACCAAAGTAATTCCTGACGCAGAAGTAGTCACAGATAAGCATACATAAACTATCTTTGAGACTCATAAGCCTGAGGTCAAGATTTCTCCATAATATAGATGAAGCAGCTGCAGAATGGTTCTAAGTTAACCGACCAGAACAGCTTCATAAGGACTACTTGCCTGACTTTTCATCAGCAGAGGGTATATTCTAGCCATACCATTTCTATTTCCATTCCCAGCCCAGACCCCACTGCTTATTTGCTGTGTTGCCAGAAAAATGGGTGACTTGGACCTAGCCTTAAAACTCTGAGTATGTATCTTTGTCACGGAAGTCTGTTAGGAACAACGTAAGGAAACCTATCCTGGACCCAGAGCTTTGATCATAAAATGCAGTTTGTCTACTTGAGAATGAGAAGTAAAGTAGAAAAAAAACTAGTGATGGTAGACTATGACAGAATTAAGTACATGCATTTCATTGAAAAGTAGTAAAAACATTAATTTTAAGATATAATGCAAGAGAGAAAAGGAATAAAACCAAAATGTGGTTTTCACAGAGGGGGAAATAAATAATGAATACTTCTTTTAAAAATTCTTATTTCATGTCTAAGACCCTCACCTTGGTCTAAATGGCATTTAATTTGATTTCTTAAGTCCTACTATTTTTCTGTGTATAGACTATATGTAGACTATAAGGAAACATTTAGACTTAAGGCCAGTGTAGAGATATGATTGTAGGAATCTAAAATGTAGGCTTGCACCACAGCTTTATCCCAGAAATGCAGTTCTGCACAGAATACAGTAACTGTTTTTTCAAGGCAGTTCTGGTAAGAGAAGCAAAGGATATTTCTGTTGCTGCTATATTTGGAACCACTACCACATTCAAAGAAATAACAAAGGCCATGGCATTCCCATTTTCTGTGCAGCAGCCTACCCCTCCTAGACATTTTCCAGGTAGCAATACATGCCCCTGGGAGTGTGTATACAGGCACATAAAACATAACTCCTATGACATTAAGAAATAAACAAAAAAATGTTCCCAGCTTTTATTTAGTGCATAAGACACATTACTTGAAGGTATATATGTGAGAGAGAGCTAAGAAAATAGCTCATTCATTATTTAAATTGGGGAATGGACTCAGAGAGCTTTTATTAATGTTCAAAGAAATAAAAAGCCAGAATCTCCTTATGCAGACTATATCTGTCTAAATCCTGTTTACAGCACAGACATTTGACAACACTATTGAACTTCTAAATTATTTCTACAGCAGAGCAGTACTTTGGGTAATTTTTTCTGCTTTTTCTCCCTTATGTATTAAAAACAATCATTAAAATATCCTTCTAAGGTCATGTTACCCAATTGCTTATATAAGATAAATTGACAAGTCCATAAATCATTGAAACTGTGAAGTATTGTAAAGTATATCTAGAGTTCAGTGCCACAACCTGCAGTGAATCATCTTCAATCAATTAACAGATTACCTGAATTCAGCAAAATCCAATACCTGCATTTTCCTGATTAATACTTTTTGTACATCTAGAGTTCAGGTAATTATTGCAAGAAGTACCCACTGAATTTAAAGATGGATTATACATTTGTGGATACAGAATGTGAGAGCCTGTGAGACTGGCAGAAATCTCCGTTAAATAGATAACTGCGATAGCTAGAGCTGTGTATGTTATTTACAAAATTAGGGTTCCCATACAGCTTGATTTATCAGGGCCTAAATGCTGTCATCTTAGATTTGCTTAGAAGGCTTGGCATCAAGATTTCTAAAGTACATACATGCTGGGTTATATACATTGGCATGTACTCACAGTCATGATGGTTTCTGTCTGGGATAGGGCATTCCAGTGCAAAGGTCCCTATATCTCTGCTAACCTGTCCAGAAGTCTGATGGGATTAGTCTGGAGGCACCCCAATGCAGATACTTCTTGCAAAAACCCTCAAATTCAATCCAGAGTGCAGCTGCCTCCACTAACTCAAGACTGTTAGATGATGGGTTCTGCAAAACAAACTGATCGCTCGCACACATCTTGGGATGACAAAGAGCTAGGGCCTCCAGCTGGAGTAACTGCTGCCCTTCTGTAGGCATTTCTATGCCAAACCCTTCTAACAGCTCCCATGTGAAAACTGCTAAGGGCAGACCTGATTGCTGTCCAGTAAGGGACAGAAGGGCTGTAAATTCCCCAAAGAAATGCTGATTAGCACAGGCTGAAGATGGCATGACGGCAATGAAAGTATTGCAAGTGTTTAAGGCATATTAGGAGAGCCAGAAGCAAGATGAACATATAAAGGTGGAAGAAACTCAAGGTAGTGGGAGAGAAGAGGCAGCTGGCAGACAGCAGGAAGGGAGTATTTGGTAGTGACGATGTTAGAGGATGGAGGCAGCATGCACAGATGAGCCTGCCTTTGTCCTGCTAACAACGGAGCACTTGACTTCTGCTCTTCTGAAAACGATGAGAGGATTTTCTTCTGTGGACTATGATTAAATCCCACTATACCGAAATTCAGGCAAATACCAACAGCATCTAGATAATCATCCAGCAGACTAGAAACAATAGTTCTGCCTGATAAAATGAGCCTGATACTGTACCTTTCAATACTGGGTAGGTCAGGAGCCAAGATCCTGTAAAAAGATTGCTATGACGGCAGTGCTACATGAAAATGCTGGGGCTCGTTTTAAACTCGATTGTACAACCAGTAATTTTGCTTTGGCAGTTTAGAGATCAGTATAGCTGCAGTGTAAAGAGATTCACGGTAGGTTACCCTAGAAAATAGGTAACAATCAAACACTTATCCCTAGCTAAACTTCATGCTGCCGGTATTCAAGCTAACTACTTTCACACAGGTTTCCTTAAGTGTACACAATACAGTAATCACTAGAGGCGGTGTACACATATTTTTAGTTATCTGTGATTTCTAGCCATACATTTAATTGGTGAAAGTGTAGTTATTCTAAACTGTACATCAAAATACACAAAAATTGCTACTGATTTCTACAGAGTGACCACACAGATGTCTAAACAGAACTGGGAAAACTCCAGCCTGTGCAACTCAGTTATTTTACTGCGAAAACATCTCAGCGTCATTAAGATTCAGAACACAGGTCAGCTTCAAGGTAACATTAACATGTACACGAGCTCGAATTTACCATAAAAAAAACAAATAGAGATTGAGACAACAAACTTCAGTATACCACTGAAGTTAATGAGAAAGATGAAGCCAAGGTTATACAGTGTACTACAGAAACTATTTTCTTCACTCTCATGCATGCAAATTTTTTTTGGGGGCAAGTAACTAAGTGACTTTCAAGTAAACACAGTCACCAAAATAAACAGAATTTTCCTAATTGATTAGACTTTCAGATTTTGTACATTTTCCTACCCCAACAAAACTCAACATTAACAAGGCAATGTACTATCAAAATAGCTATACCAATATTAATTACATGAAAATAAAAAGGAAATATAACATTCTAAAGTCTTAAAATTATCTAATCTGTAACTAAAATTGTATTACCCTGCTTTAATCAAGATATTATACACTCATTTTTCTTGGATGCTCACAATCATAATTACTGCATGCGTGGGTGAGCCCCGGAATTACTTTTAATAGAATTTAGCATGTGTATTGGTTCCCCACAGGCAACAGCATATTAATAAAAAAGCCACCTCCCGTCAGCGGTAAGAGAAAAGTGGAGATAGAAGCTACTTCTACAAAAAAAAACCCCAACTCTGAAGAGAGAAGTTTAACAGAACTTAAATTTAAGCCTTTTTTCTAAGCCCCTCGGGAATATCACCATCACAGACCTTTTCTTATTTAGCTACCAAAAGGTCTAAACTCCACTTTTTGCAAATACTACTGATATGACAGGCTCAAGTCTTTTGAGCCACTCCTTATGCTTCGAAATACATCATTTTTCCGATTTCTGAAGAGTTTTACATACATTCAAGCAGAGACAGCTGTATGCCAGTTGGCACTGTTGGTAAAATACGACATCAGTTTCTTTAACACCTGCAAAGTGAGTATGACAGCATCTTACAGGAATATATTATGCTGTTAATTCTTCTGTCGAAACAGCTGCCAAGCGGAGTAGGTGATTAAACAGTCATTATTCACTTTATTACTATTTTAAAGGAAAACTACCAAGAATAACAGTACTAAAACCCTCAGTATTACATATAATAGACTTATTATATACATATGTATATAGCAGTAAGTCTATTATATATAGAGTAGTATATATAATATATATTCATACACATATGGAAAAACAAAGATGTAAACAGTGTGAGTGAAAGTCTCCCACTCCGCACCAGACAATGAATTCTACTGTCTTCAAAGGCACAGCAGCAGCAGATATGACTGCCCTCTTACATGAGCCGGCTGCGAGAGGATGCAAGTAAAAAAAACAAAGCAAGTGCAAGGTTGTCTTTCATTCCTGCATTTACTCTAGTTTACAAAATAATACTCCACACAAATATGAAAGTATTAGCTACAAAGATGATGTTTTTTAAAAGACTGTCAGGAATGTGGAGTGTAAGATATACAGAAAGGCTTACACATCTAGCAGACTATCTAAGCCATGAAAGATTTCAAATGCATTGACATCTGAACAGTTCTTGCACCTCTTCTACTCTTAGTTATGTCAACTCAGTATGCACTGAGCTGTGTACTCCATTGCCTTGCTGTACGTCAAACCCTGGGTACTGCCGGTCTCTGGAAGCGCATCCTGTTCCCTGGGTCTGTCTAATAACAGATTTAAGACTTATCCATCACACTTTTTGTATCCTCAAGAAGTTCTTTAGGGAGCTTGGATATTTAACTCTCTGGATCCCAGTTTTAAAAATTGTGAAGTACAGCTTACTCCCAGTTTTATTCCCACATCAAAGACAAAAAAAAAAATCTAGTTGTTAAACATAAATAAAGAATTAAAGAATATGAAACAACATTGACTTAACGTGTAACAGTTGTAAAACATCTCACATATGGGACATGGGAACTTTGTAATACGTTCAATGTCTTCATCTGCAGGGCCACAAATATTTCCAGCTGTTAAGCTGAAAATGAATTAGCACCTTCAGCAAAAATTAT
The DNA here is from genome assembly GCF_000699145.1 of Aptenodytes forsteri. Classification (NCBI taxonomy): domain Eukaryota; kingdom Metazoa; phylum Chordata; class Aves; order Sphenisciformes; family Spheniscidae; genus Aptenodytes; species Aptenodytes forsteri. The sequence goes on from NW_008795936.1 coordinate 2,517,958, forward strand.
GACTGTGTGAATATGGCCAATTACTTGGGAAGAATAACTTTTGGGCCATGATATTCAATGACAGTCCTAAAATCCTGGCCCATCTCAAACTGCATTTACTTTCACTTAGCTAAGTAAGTGGATTTGTTGTTTTCAAACTTTAGGAAACATCACATAGTTCTGCAAAAAGTTTTGAAGACCCAGGCAACCAGCAAGAAGGATGCTCCAGAATCCTTCAGGCAAGGGCATTTGAGGGAAAAAAGTGTATTTTTCCAAGTGTACATAATGTTTCTGCTTAGAAGCTTCCCCTAAGACAAAGGAGTAACCCTCTTAAGAGAACAGCATAAGGACTGTTTCCCTTAGACAAATCTCTCTCCCCACCCCCTGTATCATTCTGTCTACCAGATAAGGATTGTCTTTACTTGTTTATCCAGTATTTTTTCTTTTGTGGTTGAACAGTAGATAAAACAAAAGTATCATTACAATTCCTAGACTGGAAATAGATTTGCAAATTCAACTTCTGATTCCTCCGCATTTTTAATTGTAGAATCATTATTCAGTTGCTTTCTTTCCTCAAATGCCCTTGCCTGAAAGAAGAAAAGAAAAGGGGGGGGGGAGCGGGAAGGAGTGCTCTACTCAATTTCTTCTGCTAATGTAGCAATTTTGTAAGATATTACCTTAACTTAGCACAACACAACACGAGCAGCCATCTAGTTCTTCACCTGTCAATGCCCAATGGAGTATGTCACTGCTGGATTGATGATGGCTAGGTGTGCCCCTCAAAAAATTCTGTGCTAGTTGCACTGTCTACACTTGATATTGCCTTAACTCTGATTCATGAAGTTGATGTGCTTCAGAATCATTGTTATGGATATAACTAAGAGCTTTACTATTTTAAATCTTTCCTCATGCCCTTGCCTGAAAGAAGAAAAGAAAAGGGGGGGGGGAGAGGGAAGGAGTGCTCTACTCAATTTCTTCTGCTAATGTAGCAATTTTGTAAGATATTACCTTAACTTAGCACAACACAACACGAGCAGCCATCTAGTTCTTCACCTGTCAATGCCCAATGGAGTATGTCACTGCTGGATTGATGATGGCTAGGTGTGCCCCTCAAAAAATTCTGTGCTAGTTGCACTGTCTACACTTGATATTGCCTTAACTCTGATTCATGAAGTTGATGTGCTTCAGAATCATTGTTATGGATATAACTAAGAGCTTTACTATTTTAAAAATAAATATCTATTTATTGAAGCTGGTGAAACAAGGCTAATATTGCCAACAAGAGAACTGCAAGAGCAGACAGAACTTCGACATGACTGTAGTGCCTGAACAGAAGCTAGATCAGTAATCCAACACTCACCATATTCTGCATAGAAAGTAGGCTCACAGTCTCCAATTCCTCGAGGGTTTCAATTCAAACTTAATCACAGATACTTAGCAATATTATCTGTATTGATAATATAAAGAGAAAAATAAAAATTCTCCTCCCAATTTTGATAGTCACCTGCCTAAAAAAAAATCCAGCACTGTTTCTGTAAACCACAGATAAACAAATGCAGCATATGAAAACAACAGTTTACAAAGGCACTTCCAGGCAAAGAGATCAAAGAAGAACACACAGTATCCCTAAAAGGGTATGGTCTGCTAACTTCCACTAATTTCTCTTCAATCCCAATACCTGCGATTTCAAAATGCATTTATATACCATCTTTGAATATGTACTTTTGGAAAATGAGTATCTGCTCATGAAAACAGTAAGTAGGATATGTACATTCTCACAGACCTACCCAGTGAAGAAAAGTAAGTTTTGAAGACCATCAACTGTTAGAATAGCTTTCCCCACCAGGAACACAAGGCCAGCCAGCCCTTCCAACACTAGAAGGAATCACTAGCAGCTGAGGAAGATTGAAAAGATTTCTCTGAAGCTAGTGCTGTTCTAGGCGTACTGTGCCTCCTCAACACTTCGATTAGCCTTTAAATTTTGCAGGTTTTATGCATCTCCATTTACTAGCTGAAAAGACTGATTATAGACTAATTCTTGCAAGTGATGTCTCTAATTATCAAAGTGAGGCTGCTTTACCAAGAGATTTTTAATTTAATAAGGCCTTTCCATAGGTAGTAATCATCTCATTATGTGACAGCAATACTGTGCCTGACTCCCATACTAACGTTAAAAGGAAGGAACTGGAATTTTCACTGTACTTAATTTCATACCTCTAAAACCTAGCTTGAAAGGGTATCATTTGTTTAAATAAAGGGGAGAAAAAGCATTTGAATACCAACATTCCCCTGAAAAAATTTCATATTCATCATGGCAACAAAGTGCTGCCTTTCTGAAGTTTGTTTTCTTCCCAAACTTGTATTTTCCCATTTGAAAGACAGCTAAATAACATTTCCATTCTTTCCACTAATGTGGAAAGTGAAAGGCTGTCTGATGTTTTACATTTTCATGATTTTAGAAAATACAAGTGAGCAAAAGTTGAAGAAAAATTAAAGTGCTAAAGCAAGCTCTAAGAACACATCATTAATGAATTTCTTGGGTTGTTTTCAGCACTTAAAAATGGGAAAAATTAAGAACTACTGCAATTCTTCTGAGTATAGGAATCATCAGCAGGTAGAATCCTCAGCAGAAAAAGCAGTTTTATGAAAAAGTCTCTTGTTGTGAGCCTCACATTTGAAGCCTATTGCATACCAAAATCATATGGTGTTCTTGGTGCTTCCATTATTTTCAGGTTGTTACGGAACGATCATCAGAAACAGTAAACTGTAGGAGAGATGTCATGTTACAACGTGGTTCAATTTTTATACCTACTTTAATTCTTGAATCAGCAATAAGTTTTTATAGGAAACTAAACCCACATACAGCAAGAACTGATTGATAAATCATGATATCTGAAAGATGCTTCATTAAAACTATAGATGATAACAAAATTTCCGAAGTATTACGGATGCATATAATTTTAGCATGGATTTTGTTGTCTAGCCTTCCACTGGACTTTGAATCACAGTAGGAAACAGACTGCAAAGAGTGAAATCAGGCAGTTCCTCCCTTTCTCAAGAAAATGTCTTCCAGGAAAAAAAAAAAAGAAAAAGGAAGGAAAGGGGGGGGAGGGGGGAGAAGAAAAAGGGACAGAAAAATGTTTCTTATCTATGTTTTTTTCTTTCTTCAAGTTAACTCCAAGGCAAATTCTTAACAATGTTGTTGTTAGTCCTTTAAAGAGATGGCAATGGCTGATAATTTAGAATGAGCTTCTAGATAAAGGGTCAACTAAATTGCTCATTGAAATTGATGAAGCACACTATGGGGAAAAATCCAATAACTTCCCCATGAAAAGGAGACTCAGGTTCTGGGTTGCACAAAACCCATTAAGTCAGCAAAAGAGTTGGCTGATTTGGTGGAGGTGTCCGCTCCCCCCCCCCCCCAATTTTTATGCACAGCTTAGGTTGGATTTTTTCCCCAACAAGTCAGAAAGGTCAATTTTGACACACTCTGTAGGAAATGTTTAAATGTTTGACATAGAAATACTTCTAAATGTAATAATAAAAAGTTCAAAAGCATCAAACCAAGACGAACTATGTAGTCTGGTTTCAAAACATGTTTATTTACTTAAAGCCATTTTTTCCCAATTTTCTTCCTTATCTGAAGAATATGACAATATTATTTGTGAACAACCAAAACAAGTTTTTCTGGACTTTATTTCAACTGCAAAACTGAAAAAAAAATTTGCAAAACTCTAAATAGAGTACTATCAGCTAGCAATGCTAGCCAAGGATCTACCTATGTAAGTAGAGCTATTTACAGGGGAAACTGGATGCTAGCTAAACAGAATAATTAGATTTAAACAAAACTCAGCTCAGGTTTGTGTTGAAGACACTGCTAATCTGTACAAGTTGTTCACACGTGATTTTTCAAAAAATTCCAAATTCAATTTAAGTGTTTATCTTATTTGTAAAAGACAAAAAAAAGATTTTTTTTTTCCTAAACTGTGATCCATTCAAGAATGTTGTTCTTTGTTTTATTGAAATAAAGGCAACAGGCTCAAAGCATTGCTTGTAGGAATGTAACAATCCCATAATCTATAATAATATTATGTTCTTAGAGAAACAGATGTCCTTATAGTTATATAACAGGTAGCTAATAAAATGAAAGTTATTAAAAAAAGCCTTTAAGTCAAGCGTAATTTTTCATAGGAACTGCAAATCTAGTTGAATTGTAAAGAGCAGAAATAAATCTCTGGAGTCTCCCTGTTCCCCACTTTTCCAATAGACTATATACCCCACATTTTTTGCTCTAATTGTGAGTTAGAATTCTTTAACTTTAGTCCCCACTTAACTTCTACTGTACCACATTAAAAGAGCCTTGCAATCTTAGGTACTGTTTTGTTATATGCAGATTAGTTTACATGTGGGTAATTTATCATTTAATTACTCAGTAATAATTGGAAAAAGATAAAATGATTTCTCCCTTTATAGATCAGATAATTAATTGTTATTTCTATGGTAATTTGTCAAGGCACAGCTGGAAGAATTAGACAACTATTCAGCTAAAGTGCACATAATCATTTTAGCATTAACATAATCTCAGCAATACAACTATTTCTGAAATTATACATAGCTCTTACCCCATCCATTTACAAGACCTTAAGTGGGTATGTATATTTTAAGATGTCCCAGTGGACACCTGAAGGGAGAGGAGGGGTTATCAGTTTAGCAAAATACAAAACACAAGTAAAACTAATCCTGTGATCATATATACCATTACATTTGAAAATTTAAACTGCAGTTCTGCAAGTGCCAGAAAGGGAAGGAAGGACAGACTGCAAAACTGGTGAGCTATGCTGGCTTAAAGTACACCTTAGACCGCAATCTGTGATCAGTAGATCCTGTCCTGTCGGAGGGCTTTTCTTCTACCACATGTAAGTCTTGATAAGAAAGCTTTCTGACTATTATTCATGTTTGTAACAAATGTATTTGGCAGAAAGATAAACTCTATGAGTTCCTCCCTTGGTTCCTTTTATCTTCAATATTTTTTTTTTTAACTGTACTGTCTACTTAGCAAAATAGATTTAAACAGAGAGGTGCATTCATTTTCTCTTCTGTGCCAAAGACAAATGTATTCAGACACCAAAAAGTTACCTTCAGGTTAAAACTAAACTTCAATGATCTGCATATTGCATTAATTTTTTCCAATTTGATTCTCGTGTAAGTAAACCAAAAGTTCCTTTGTTTCAAAAACTGTCTTGAACAATTTTGCTAAAAGAGAGGTAAAAGAGAGAATATCAGAACCATGAAAAATATAAACACAAACAGAATGCATGGTTCCAACCTGGTTATGTAGCCCCAGTGAACTGAGCTAAGTTCTGCCCAGGTCACAACCACACGGGTTAGAAAACATACTTCCAAATCTACTGTTGCACTTCTCTGTACACATACGTTTAATATATGGTTTTTCTATAGAGAGGTTCAATCAATTTTGAAACTACCTTCTAGAAAGCTGAAGAATATTATTCATTTTTCTCCTGTTCGAAGATTTACAGTATTCCATTATGAACAGAGGAAAAAGGCAGCATATTCAAATGAAGTTTTACTGTATTGAATTTACAGTATCAAACCTGGGAACTTGCACTTGGCAGAGGTTCCAGTAAAGTCCTGCAGAAGATGAGCCTTTGGACTCTAAGTTTGCCCTGAAACAACAGGCCAGGTGGGAGCATCAGATGAATTCGAGCTCCACCAAAATATACTGTTTATGACCTTTTACTGCTGTAAGCAGTGAGATGCAGGATTCACCAAGAATTTGCTCTTCTTTGAATTGCATTTCAGTAATAAACTTCTCTTCTACCTTTCTTTGTTGTTCATTTTCAGTCAGCTCCATTTACTAAAAAACATGCAACAAATATGATGAAAAGGTTGTGTGTGTGAGCTAGACAGTGCACAAGAAAAATCTTGGTAAGACAATATATTGCTTTTTCACTTTTACAGAGGCCCAGGTAAATGGTTGTAATTTGATCTTCAAAATGAGTATCCTGTTTTTAAAAAGGGAAGAGTTATTATAATGCATTTTTTTCCAGGTTGAAGGCACTTCAACTTGGCACAATCTTAGTACAAATCTGGCATCAATATCTTAAATCCATATATACTTGTGTCCTCCTATACTTGTGTCTATTTATACTACTATTAATTTATAATACAACAGGCCAGTTATACTTCTAAAGTGTGTAAAAAACCCCCACAGTTGTCAAGCAAAAAATATCAAGCTAAAAACCGAAACCACTCACATTATGCAATTCCTCAGGCCCTTAGCATTTGAAAACATTTTATCAAAACGACAATTATTGCTATATTGCTTTTTCATGCACATTTGCGGTGCAACTACGCATTAAAGATGGCCCTAGTGCTGAATGCCACCTGCTGTATTCACAGGAATCCAATGGCCGGTTGGGCCACTGGTTCCATCAGGAACAGACACAGCTACTGCAGGCAGCAACGTCCCCATGCAATTTTCAGGCATTCAGCCCCATTCTGATTGACCTCACTTCTGATTGAAGTGAGTACAGTTAAATACACACTTAAAGATTTTATTAAACAACGGCAGCGTGTGCTTGAATGCCACGCTATATAACAAACTTAAACCAGTGACTGCTAGTCAGAGAAATTTCAAAGAAACTGGATGAGAGAAAACAGACACTGGGTTGTACCAGTCATTCATCTCGTAAAAGAAAAAGATCATCATAAGAATAAATTTTTCTTTCTTCCTTGAGCCCCAGCTATATAAATTCTCATTCAGAGTGGAGTGTGGCCCACTAAAAGAAACAAGGCTGAGGAAAACACTGTTTAACAGATTTGCGTTCACTCTAGAATAATAAAAGAGCTGGAAAAGAAAAGGCAAATCCATTAACTAGGATTTTAAATAACACTAACCTTGGTCCTGTCTGACTGGAAAACAGCAACTCAGAATACCAGTACAAATAATGCCTGCAGCTGTAGTTAAGGCAGAGAAAGCAGCTGGGCCATTTTAAAACTTGATGTGATCCTGAAAGCATGCAAAGCTTTAAAATAATTTTTGCAGAAAACAGTAATCAAAATACGGAAGTGTTTGAACAAGCCCCACCGATTTTACTAAACATACTGTTCTGAACTAATTCAGCAAGGTAGCCAGTGTTCAAGGCAAAGCTGGCCAAAGATCAACCGAGGAGACAAATAGCATTTAGTATTTCCATAAGCAACTCTTATACAAATACTGGTGTTCTAATGAAGGTCATAACAAGAAGATGAGACTGCACTGTCAGTACATAGGCAAACTAGAGTACTGAAGTTGGATATCACTGTGGATCAAAGCAAGAGAAATAGGATGTAGTTCAATACCACAAATCAAAAAATTATGCAACTGCCTACAATAATTTCTGCTAAATTCTGGAGACGCTAACTGCTGGAAGTGAGCAACATATTTTATATGAAGAAAACTGTTTAATGTGGCCATGGAAAAGGCTGCCACAGTCTTTGGCCATAGTTTCATGAACAGCTGAATCAAAATAATGGTTTGTCTTAACCCAGTTTCTACTTTCCATGATCCCCATTCTTCCCTCACCAGCTCCAGGCCATACAGTCCTGCCTCTTCCCTCTCACAGGTGCCTCAGGTCCATCTGTGACTCAATTCAACACACTAGTGCAGTGGCTTTTTTTTTTTTTTACCACAGAATCATAGGCCGCTTGAGGTTGGACAGGAACTTCTGGAGGTCATCTGGCCCAATCCCCCTGCTCAAGCAGGGCCAGCTGCCCAAGACCATGTCCAGATGGCTTTCGAAAATCTCTAAGGATGGAGACTACACAATCTCTGTGGGCAACCTGTGCCAGTGCTTGTCACACTCACAATGAAAAAGCATTTGCTTAAGTGTTTACCCCTTATCCTGGGTTAACACATTAAACAGTCTCACGCAAACAGGATCAATGGAAGGTAAGCAGAGGGAGAGAAGCAGGACCTTCCTCTTTCAGCAGGAGTGAGCTACTGGATTGGCTCATCCCATCTGTGAAAATGAAGCCTGGAAATGGATCAGATGAGAAGGGAAAGTATCACTTACAAAGCACCAAGACCTCTTTTAAAATGTATGTAAAATTGTGGTTACTTAAATTCAAGAAGGATGAACCCAAATTTGAAAGGGTACAAAAGAAAAATGCTAGAACGTACAAGCAAATGGAGAGCTGAAATTACAAGAGGAGACTGACTTATTTAGCTTGATAAACCAAAAACTGAAGGAGACATGAATGCTTAGTGTTATTTGGATTAAATTGTAAAAGCAAGAAGACAACATTGTAAAAACAATAATGGATCTCATGATTAAACTTGAAAACTGAAAGATTAGTGACTAATGGACATGAAAGGTTTTAGAAATTAATTTGATTAAAAAATTAAAAAAGATGAAACCCTGTTTTAAACAAGAAATTAATTGTTAAGATGCAACTTAGAAGTATTAAACCCTGTGGTTGCCTGTACCAATGCTGGAATGCAACATGAACACTTCTGTATTCCGAAACTTGCAGTATACTGGGCTAATAAAACAAGAAGTGTAAGGCTGTATAAAACTACAAACAGAACACGAGCTACCTCACATATCTTTGCAACAGATTTTCCAGGGACTGCTATAATCTTGCAGAATATATTATAAAAGTTTCTGTTATTGAAGCATCTATTCATTCTCTATACACAAAGATCTGAACTATCTCTTCATAACCTCAACAGTTTGGGGAGGTTTTCCCCTCCCTTTCTGCTTTTCTGTATAAAACTACAAACAGAACACGAGCTACCTCACATATCTTTGCAACAGATTTTCCAGGGACTGCTATAATCTTGCAGAATATATTATAAAAGTTTCTGTTATTGAAGCATCTATTCATTCTCTATACACAAAGATCTGAACTATCTCTTCATAACCTCAACAGTTTGGGGAGGTTTTCCCCTCCCTTTCTGCTTTTTCTTTTGGTTTTGCCCCTTTCTCTACCTTACTGTTACCATAAAAGAGAGCATTTTGAATCTGATTACCATTCCACAGTGAAGGCTGCAGTCCTGAATGCCTGAAAAACCTAAGTGAAACATTCATTTAGATATGCTGCTCTTTCTCTCCTTGCTGTACAATTCGTTCTTGATGCACTCTGGGCAGATGAGATCAGATACCTCTTCCGCAAAACTCAGCATCCAATTACCACGAAGAACAAGGACTGGAGCTCAGGCTTCTCTCCAACACACTAATCTCCTTTCCAGACAACAGCAGTTGCAGGAAAAGCAGCAAGGGAAAATGTGGGGCTCTGAAGCAGTTTCTTTTCACAAAGGGAGAGAGTTGGAATTTCCTTCAGGTTGTGAACTTCATGGCTCAGTTTATCTTTTGTAAATGGGTATATTCTGCAGTAGAATTGCAGGCTTGATGTGCTGTAAAGCATACTAAATTCTTAGATGAACAGAGCTATACAAATATAAAACTTTTCCATTAGTACGGTAGGCTTGTTGGCATTTTTGGTTGAAGCCGTCAGAAGGTTAGGACATAGGAGCACAAACCCAAGACCTTCCAGCTCAACCTACATTAGTTTTCTTACTTTTTTTTGGTGTGCATGAGATAAATGTGTGCAGCACAAAATCAGCCCTTAAATTTCAGGGAATAGACGAGTAGTGCTTATACGGAATACTGATCACTTGTCCACAGGCACTTAAAACTTCAAACTTGTTGGTATAAGAAGATAACGTGATTGTGCCAGTTTTCTTTCTGGCTGTGATCCAACTATTTTCAATAATTTAAGTAGTGTCATCACAGCGAATTTCTGAAAGTATTTTTATTATGCTCGTTTAGTTCTGGACACGTACAGGAACTTCTTTTCCTTCTCAAATATGTCTGTTATTAAACCTTATGTATTACCTTCATACAACTTTTATATAGAATTATTCAGAAAGGGCTAACAGGACTGTACCTTCCAACATGGAGAAGGCAACCATTTTGTTTGCTACTCATGGTTAAGGAAAGGCTGCAACCAAAGCAGTAGCAACGAAGCACATTAAACTATATGGTAGGACAACTTCAGCTGTCCTCAATCCATGTGGGGTGCAACAGGAAAGGAAGAATGCTCCCCGAACAATCCCGGTCATCAGCTAACTAAGTCACAAACTCTGCATGAGATGCATCTGCAATCTGAACACTGGAGATACCTCAGAGATTTTTGTGTTTATGGCACACAAGCTACTTGAAATCGGGTGTCTAACTAAAGTCACAAGCAGCAGATAGTCCAGCCAGCGGCTGGATGGAACAGGCTAGCTGTCTAATGTAATAAAGACAGAGTGGGGTTGGAGGGGTGTGTGTTTGGTTTTTTTAAATACATTTTCTAATTTTTATTTTTAATAGATCAGTAACTCTTCTGGACACATCTTGGTAACTCTACCTGCATGCACAATCAACTGCAGACATCAGAGATCTGAAGTGGTATTGCTTTCCAATATTTGCTTCAAGCAGTAGTCTTGTGTCGTGGTTTAATCTCAGTCAGCAATCACCCCCCCCCCACCCCCTCCCTCCCCCCCCCCCCACCCGGTGGGATGGGGGAGAGAATTGGAAGAGCACAAGTCATCTATCCCTGCCGAAACCAGGACATCTTGACACTGATTTTTTAAAAAAATCCAATCAGCTTCAAGAATACAAATATTTGTACACACATACAAATATTGAAGATTGACTACCAGCACGTCCTAAAAAAGCTTAACTGGTAGACATGGAAGTAACTCTCTAGCATTGCCTAAAATTTTCAAAAGAAAAAAAAAATTACACAACTGACATTGAATCCAAGTTCATTTTATCTACTATTACTGAATACAAAGAAATTTATTGCCTTTGTAAGTCATGCTGAGAAATAGTAGACACCTTACTTTCACAAGTGTACACCTAAGTAATTCTTTAGAAGATATTTAAACATTATACGATATACAGTTAATGAGATAAACTTTCAAAGGGAAACTTCTCAAATTTCATTTAGCTTGCAAATCGTCCTTTTTTTAAAAAAAAAAAAAGCAGGAACCAACAAATTGAGAAATTTAGCGGTCACTTGCAAACTTTCTTTTGTGGTTCCTTTCATCATAAAAGGAGAGTAGAATCCTAGTGTTTAGATACCACCACCACAGTAATTTTTGTGTTGGTTAGAGACTTGTACCAACCAACTTCTGCAAATCCTCGAGACATTTTTATCAACACATTAAAGGCATTCAGAAGAGCACTCTCATCAAGCACACCAACTAGATAATGGACTTCCAAAGGCTGGTCAAGCAGAACAGATGCTTCATGTAAGCCCTATTTAATCGTAACTCTATCAGGAGCTTAGACATTCAACAGCTAAAATTGTGACTGGCTGATGTTGCAGTTTTGCATGGCTAGCTTTCATCTTCTTATCTCATTCTTACCACCGCATATGAAATATGAAGTCCTGACACATAAGAACTCCTTCAAGAAAACCTGACTCCATCCTTTTGGCAACATCCTGACAGAAGTTAGATTCACCATGCTAGTGGATATAAGTATGTGGATTTGCCTGCTGAAACAGAAGTGACATCCTTTTTGAAGGTAAATGCATCTATCACAGAATTTATGGATGATGTGATAATCTGAACAACACAAAATTTTCATCTTAGACATGTCCTCCTCCCAAGGCTAAAACAAGAAAAAGATTACACGTTATTCAAGTGAAACATTTCTGAAACTGTGGTAGCTTGACAGGAAATGAGCATTTCCCATTCAACAAAGAATGACTTGATACCCCATTCCCTGTTACTGAAAACATGCCTTCACGGAAACATTAAATAGTTCTTCGGATCCATTTAAATTCCTAATTGATTTTTCTTGTATCATTTTTTGGTAAACTGTAAAGGCTTATCTGTTTGTCCATGACTGAACTTGCTGAAAATATCACGGAATAGAATAGTTCTTGTCCTCCATATTTCATTATTCTTTTTCAAAAACTGTCTTAGTAGTGACTAATTCTGTGGGACACAACATTGAATTGCAGAATACCTCATTTCTCTGAATCTGAAGCAAAACTATACCTGGGAACACCATCTGTGTAGCCAGTTAGCTGACAAATTTCTTTTTCATTATAATAACTCATCATTAAAACAGAGATGGAATATTTCTTATAGTACTTTGTATCCAAAATGCATTTGCAGAGCTAACCAGATGCTTCCTCATCCTGCCTAAGTTAAATACCCATTTTTCTCCTTACTAAATCATAGCAACAAACTAGAAGATTGTCAAAGGTTTACCTTTTTCATACTAACTGAAGGGAAAGAATCAGAGGCTTAATCCTAATAAAATATTTGTTCATTAATTTCTACTTGCAGGGTAACTTCTATTTAACTTAAAATAAAGCTGTTATTGCAGATACCTTAATGACTTCATCTGCACAGTACTTGCAAAGCAAAAAATTAAAATGAATGTCCCTCATTTTCTGCTCTTCCAAAAGAGAATTGCAGTTTGGGTATTTTAGGGCAAATGCTTTCCCTTAAAGTATTTTATGAATCCTGCTTCTAGACACTGAAAGATTTCTTATTTTTATTTATTTCACAACTATGAGAAATCAGGAAAATTACCAAGTTAGTTAAGCTTGCATACTTTCCATGTATTAATTAGTTTTTCCGCTTGGTTTGAGGATTTAAAACATGAGCAAGTTCCACAGCAAAAACATAGTGTCAAATTAGTATGTTTAAGACTTGCAGTCAGTATCAATTATAGTATAGGAGAATTAACAACACCTTTATTACTGTATTAATGTACTCCGATGCATTAATGCATTTTGGTGGAAAACTATGAAAGGCTGAACTCATGTAGTTTTCAAATACAGCCTCAAGCTCACTTTCAAATTTGAATAAAGATCTTGCAGAAGTGTTTCTAGACTGACAAATAAAGAAGTTTTATGGTCGAGTTCAGGTGGATCTTGGGTTCACAGAATGACATAATAACTGAGGTTGGAAGGGAACTCTGGAGATCGTCCAACCCAAGCCTCTGCTCAAAGCAGGGTCATCTAGACGAGGTTGCTCAGGACCATTTCCAGTCAGATTGTGAATATCTCGGAAGTCCGTGGGGACTCCACAGCCTTTATGGGCAACTTGTTCCAGTCCTTGACCACCCTCAACATAAAAAGGTTTGTTCTAATGTTTAAAATGAATGTCTTGTATTTCCATTTGCAGCCAGGTTCCCAAGTCTGACTGTAATTCAATTCAGCTGCCTTTCTAAAAAAATTCTGCACAACTTGTTTCATAGCCTATAGCTGATTTTCAGTGCAATAAGATAATTTTTGGTCAAAGTTTCTTCTACAGTACTTTTGAAACAAGAGTATTTTGGGATCCTATTGATAAATCTTATGTATCTACTCAGGCTAAGACTGATGGTATTTATCATCAGTGATGGCCTTGAAACTTCAATATCTTGGAAACACCAGTTAATTAGCAAAAAGATTTCAAACTGTAATCATGAGAACTGTCAAGAGCCCATATTTCAATGTAGCTGACAACCAAACAGAAAGGTTTTAAAATGCCTACTGACCTTATGAGCTCCTGTTTTTCCCTCCTCAGTCTTAAAACCCCTAAACATAGAGTTCTTTCTTTTGCACATTTACAGAGCAAATGAGGCAAAGAATACATGAACTTAGATACACAAAATAAAAATAGTATCCACCCCTATTAATGCATTCTCTATCTAAACCTTAGTCAATTAAAATGGCTACTCAAAGTACTTAAAGATTTTCTGCCTTTCCTCCAGCTCAGTGGGTTAGAGACCAAGCCAAAAATTTCAGAGAACTTACATGAATCATCTTTAAAAAATAAATCATCTCAAGATTTTGCCATACCTGTTATTACCATCTCAATCAAACATAAGTCCTCTTTTAGCTTCTGAACTGCAAAGCATTCAATGAAATCTCTTGGTTCACTATTAAATGTTCTTATGAGTTTCCCTTGGGGACATCAAGTTTTGTAGTTCACATGTAATATTTTGATAGTCACTGTAAAGCATAAGAAATTAGACAAGTAGCTCTAATTTTCATGAAAATTGAGACGATAACTTGGTGAATACAGCTTCCAATGCAGTAACTAATAAAGAAGGTGGAAGCCTAATTCCTAATATGCTTTCACTGCATATTAAAAAAGCCAATCTGTCAAACAAAACACTTTTTCTTATAAATCATACTTTCAAATATTCAGAATGTTTTATATAGCAGTGCAAACATCCCATGATAATATTGTATTCCTGTACCAAGCTAAGTATTTCAGCAATGAAAAAAAAATCACAGAACTTTATCTCAAATTTCATTACACTTAAACGTCTCAACATATTGAATTTGTCTACAGAAATATTCTTCCAGTCTCCACTACTTGCAGTCAACTAGAAGCACTGTCCTTCAAGTGCTGACTTTCCTGCAATAAAAAGAAATTTTATTTCTTCTTTATTTTGTTTCCTTGCAGTACATCAGGATGTGAGACAATAGTTACGCTGCTATAATTTGATTTTCATTTGATTCATGGCATACTTAGGTCAGATGTTGAAAGCTCAAAAGTAAGGACACATTAGAAGGTTGGCAATCCTATTTTTAAACCTCTCCTGCTAGCTATGAACTTCTCCCTAGACATATTGCAGTCAACATTAAAAATAAATGTATTTGGATCACACAGGCAACAATCCCGGCTCTGTCAAAAACTCCTCTGTATGAGTCTTTTTTCTTGACAGGTAAATGCCTTCAAACTTTCATAAGCAAATGAAGCAAGGGCCCTGCAAAGTATCCCTTATTGCCCATTTATGCAGAGAGCAACTCAGCCTATATATTTTGTTTGCTCACACGTTCTGTAAAGAGATCTATATTATAGCTTAATAATAAACAGAATTTGTAAGTCTTTCTGGAGAGAACTGTTTTTATTATATAGACACATGCTAATGGAAAGCAAAAGGTATTGTATTCCAGTTGCAATTAAGAATGCTCTGGGCAAATATCATCATGAAAATATCCTTTCACTAAAAAAATAAAAGAAATCCCAGTACCAAAAAAAGCCCAAACCAGAACACCCAAACCCCAACCACCAAACTACCACCACTGACAGAAAAAAACAAAAAGATGACAGCCAATTAGAAGGCAGGATGTTTATTTTTATCTGTAAGCAAGTAAACTAAACAGCTTAAAATCAAAACAATTGTTATGCAACTGTATTGTGAGGCTTCCATATGGCCACGCATCAATGCACACCAACTACTCTGACTTAAAGAATATTCAATATTTGATACCGAAGTTTGGATCATAATACATAGTTATTGTATCCACAGCACGGCGTAGGACTCAATCTCAGCAAAGGGAGAGATGCAGAGATTCACAAACCACATTTTGACTTCAAGATAAACTAATCTTTCTTACAATAGCAAATTAGTGGGTTGTGGTACTTTTTTTAAAAGGTAGTAATTTGGTTTTAAATACAGACTTAAGCATAAACATTCATACTTTAAGAAAAGTATTACTACATTTAGATTAAGTTAATTTTATTAAACAGTATGTCTCAACTAACAAAGCAGAAGCATCAGACCTTTATGCAGAATAAAGAAAACCTATTACAGGGACATGCGACAATTAACCAAGCAGCTCAGAGAATACCTTCTCCAAATTTCAAAAGGAAAAGGAGCCATGTTTCAGAGATCCTGACAATTGCTTTGTAGCAAATACTCTGCATTAAAGGAAAGCAGTCCAAGCATTTTCTTAACTCTTACCTCCTAACTCTCAACCAAATGTGCTGGTTTTAAATTACAAATGAAGAAAGGTAAAATATTATGACATTAAGAAAGGGAAGAAGTTTCCTATTCTGCATTCTTTCCTACCCAGTAGATGTTAGGCATTATATAAAGGAGGAGAAGAGGAAATGAAGCAAGTAATGCAATAAAAAGTGCAAAGTCCTGTGGCAATTCTTCCGGTTCTGCCGTCTAAAAGTTATTTTATCGACTCCTTCAGCATTCTGTGTTAAATGTAAAGGAAATCTCAAATCACTAAAGACCATTCAGACTTTAAAAAAAAAAGAAACCAAAAACCCCAAAAAGAGAACTTCGGAATGATCAAGGTAGCTGCCTGAGACCTCGTACATATGATAGATGAATACAGCCCACAATGACAATTTCTCCTTGCCCGGAGGCTTTCCAGCCTAATACCTCACTTATTTTGTAAGTTGCACTGGGAAATAAGGCCCCTTTGTGACAATTACTCCCTGCAGAGAGTTACTGAAACAGAACAGTGTTTGAGATGCTTAGTTATAAAGTAACAACGGTTATATTTATATTGCACATTGATAACTGCAAAACCGATGAACTTCAAACCGGTGAGAAGCACTACCACTGAAGCCATACAAAATGATACAACAAAGCCTAAAATACTATAGATTCTTCATCCTTACTACATAGAAGGCCAAAGAACAGATACAAAATTAAATAAAATGTAAAATACTGTAGGAAGTGATCATATTTTAAAATCATTGACACAATCACTAACATGAGACGTACATGAGCAACTGTATTCCCATTAGCAAAGACACTCAGAAACAGAGGTGAGGAAATAATACCCAATTATTCAAATAACCTCCATACTTAAGGGGCTTAGGATTTAATCAGGTGAACTACACAGTATCACTATAAACATCAATAAAGAAGTTGAGTCTCACTGCTCAGATGTACTTAATGAAAACATCTATTACCCTGTCTGCCCCTAACTGGATTAGGTGAAAGGTGACAGCACTGCTCTTATTCTATCCTGCACGTGCCTGGACACGAACTGGAAAAAAGGCCAGAAGATTAAATACCTTCTGAATGCTACTGAGAAAGTCTGTTCAGTTCTCAAGTCATACTTATGGAATTAAAGCTGAAAGAATATTGTCCTCATCACTGAGCATTTTTTCCTTTTTTTTTTTTTCCCCCAGAGACCCGTATTTTGTAGCAGATTAAAATGGCATTAACATTTATGGTCTTGGGCAGACAGAGAAGGAGACTGAAAAAGAAAAAAAGGGAGAGGGATTTTCCTTATGCTAACATTTTAAAGAGATCCTACTCCTGCTGTAAGCACATTGGTGTTTTCTTTCTTATTTAAAGAATGTAATTGACTGTAGGAAAAAAAAAAAAATCAACAATCTCATAAAGCAATAAAAACATCCTGCGGAAGAAGCAAGCTGTAAGTGTACTACAGTTCACACAGTTGTCTAGAATATGGTTAATATTTCATGTAAGTATTAATAAAAATAACCTAAACTATATCTGGATAGACGTAGGTATGGGTGCATACCCACCTTTCAGAGCTGCAATCCTACTTTCTTCTAAAAAAGCATCTGTCCAGCTAGGAGTTTTCTGTTCATCAGGGAGTCTGATTTCACATCAGAAAATAAGCACCTCTTCATCAATGAAAACAGTTACTTTCAATGTGATTAAATTAGTAACTTCCCAGGTTTTTTCCAAGTTATTAAACATATGCAAGAACCTAGAATGTTCAACATAAACTACGCAGTAGTTTCTCAATTTTCTTTCATCAGAATAACCATTGCCAATTTAGAAGTCAATGCCCAAAATCCCTCATTTCAGAACTTCCCAATGAAAATCATGCAAGTTTATTACTCTAAGTTCACATTACAGTAAGCAGTTGTAGGCACTTAGAGTTCTTATACATAGTACATGCAGGTATTAATACCAAAACTTTCCATTAAGTGAACTTTATGCCACCAACCCTGCAGAGAATTACTAAATGCACTAGGAAATTCATAATCATTTGTATTTTGCAGACATAAATAGCATAACAAATGATGTTTTATCTTGAACTACCTTAACAGATAGGACTCTCAGCGGAAAGTTCAATTCAGTCGAAAGTATTGACTGATAAGTAAATTCTAAAAGTACTAAGAAAAGTAATTTTGTCATTTAAATACCATGCCAGCAATGTAGTATGACTGGAATATTTGTTACAGAACAGTTACAGCACTACAGCTATTCAAGTTTGCGCTATCTGTTCCAAAAATTATGGGATCCTCAACATCCCTTCTGTATTTTGTAATATTGTCAAGTTTGCGCTATCTGTTCCAAAAATTATGGGATCCTCAACATCCCTTCGGGGTATTTTGTTATTGTTTAAGTAAGTGCTCTTTTTCAAATTTACCCCAGTATGAACATCTGCAGTTAAAAAGTGATTACTGAAGTAACTACAGAGAGGTAAGTTTTGGACAAGGGGTTGACAAACCTATTAGCTGACCAGAATATATTCTTCAAATTAAAAAAGTAAAAAACCAAAAACAAATTAAGGTTGTTAAAAGTAAATGACTAAGCACAGTTACTATATACATATTTTAAGTAGAAAGCATTTTATTTCTTAAAGCTTCAAAGCATTGATTCCTACTGATATTTAAATCTTATTAATTATTAATGCATCTTTAATAAAGATTTTAAAAGCTTTAGAAAAGGAAAACCTATTTGGCAATCTTTTGTGGTCTAGGAAACCAAAAGTACTTTCCCTCAGCGGGGCAGGGCGGGCAGGGGGGAAGTCAAACAAAATCAGCTGAAGTCTTATTCCCAATTTACATGCAAACTTTAGATCTTTTTCTAATTGGGAAATTCATCTTTTTCTTTTTTGAAAGTCGGTAACAATCATTCTGAAGATATATCAAGGAAAACATGATAAAATTACAAGATGTCTGCAAAAATATACATATATATACTTATATACATTATGATGAATTCCTATATCTGTCTCCAATCTAAACAATCACTTTGTATCCCGAAAATAAAATGTTGGCACCTTATCTTGTTAAATGCAAAAAAACTGTTGTATTCATTATACTTCTTGCAGCAAAGCCTGTCACATTTCATTAAACTATATAGTACTGTGATGTGCTTAGTGATAAAAAAGCAATAAAATTTCATATTTTAATTTCTTCTGGGGAAGACACTCATGATTTATGTAGCCTTTCCTACAAAAAGTGACATCTAATGGAGCACATGATTGATGTACATCAAGAAGGCCAAACTGGTTTTGAGAGAGAGGAAGAACAGCTTATTTGTTTAAGGATATATCTTAAAACCAACAGTTTATTTAAGACCAAGAGTTACAAAAGGTTAAACAGCATCTTTTTTGTGCAAATAAACTATATCATATATCTTAAATATAAAGCTTGACATTCTTTCAAAGATTTGCTGTCAAATTTTGTTGATGGTTTAAGCTTTTGTTTTTTCAGTAACACTCCATTTAAGAACTTAATAGACATGAAAAAGTTGAATACACAAATATGTTTTGACTTATTTACATACAGCACAAGACATAAATGCACTAGATCCACGATAATCCCCACTGACAAGCAACACCTGAATTACTTGTGTCTTTCATACTTGTCTGCATAATAATTAGTATTTTACTACCATTTTTGAAAAGCATTCTTGAAGTACTGGATTCCTGAACTATAATCCCAAAAATAGAGCTAAGTCTGACTCAACACCTTACTTAAGAAAACCCACTTAAGGTCAAAATGGACCTAAAATCTAACCTATTAAAAAAAAGCTGAGTAATTTCAGACAGCAAATATTCTACTAATTTTTGTTTTCTTTTGTTATTACAAACATTTCTTCTTTGTTGAAAAAAGATATAGTAAAATGGGAAAACCTGACACAAAGGAAAAAAATGTGAAATGAATCCCTTTTGTTCTTGTCCACTTACCATCTCTACTCCCATCAGGTTCTTAACTTCCCTTTATGTCCTGTCCTGCATGGGAGACAGCGAGGCTGGTAAAAAGCAGACTGTAATTTCTGAAGTGTATAGCCTGTGTCCTCAGGAGAGAAACCATTCGGTATATTGTCCTTCTAGTCAACCACTTATTATGAATGAAATTTCAGTCTGCCTTTCAAATTCAGCTGGAATTGACCTGTGAATTCAGTGGTTATGGGAAGAGAAGGAGGACAGACTGTACTGACCAAGTGTAACGTCACCTAAGCCTTGTCTCCAAAGGCTAAAGATCTGTAATCTCACCCACACTTTCTCCTAATGATCTGAAAAAGTAGAAAACTGCAGGGAGTGTGAATTTACACTGAAGGTCTTATTCTGCTTTCTTAAGTGGAAAACAATAGATGACAGAGCCTTACCGTGCAACCTTATAAAAGAAAGATTTGCTGTAATTCCATAAATAACAGTCCAAATTAGCACTAAGTGCTCTCTCCCCACATCTTTTAAAAAGCCTACACCCCCCCAAGCCTTTTTGCTTTCAACTGGGATTAAAACATTTTTGAGGATTTCACAAAAAATTTGGAAAATATTAGATTAAAAGCATCTATAAGTTTTAGTTAAGTAACTTACATGTGTTTTAGTCTTTATTGCTGTTATGGTCTCACCATCCTAGCTTTCTGGATAGTTCTTTGGACTGAACACATTAAACACCTGTTTATTCGAGATACAGATGCCTTCTATTTAAAAGGCATTTCAGGGAAGGACAGGAACAACCTTCAGAAATCTTTCTGAAAGAGAAATACCATTTTTTTTCCAGTTTCCCCCTCGATTTGACAAGAGCAAAATGTTAAAAAAGGTATTGGTGAAAGAATTGTAATGGTGTGATAAACTTGCTTTATTATTAAGACAGATTTGGTATTTCAGTCTGTACTGATCTTACTGAAATTCTCAGCCTTTACTATAAGGTGTCGGAAACATTAAAATGTGCAACACTGATGAGTTCAGACTAGAGAGTATCAACAAATGTCCTTTGAACATTTGTTAATGTGGCTAGGAAAATACTAGTAGTAAAGTATTCTCACTTGTTTATTAAATGGGTTGTACAAAATGTAGCTAAAAAGTATGTAAGCAAAAAGCTGATCAAATGCTTAATCAGAAGAGAAACATAGCATAAGCTCTTTCACTTTTGCTATAGAAATTGTATTTGCCAAACCTCCCCCAAAAACCCAATCATTTTTAGCGGGCAGCCGTGAATTCAGACAACTGATGCATCACCCAGAGTCGCTGATATGAGGAAAAAATCAGCAAACAAATTACATCAATAAATGCCACAGTAGCTACAATTACAGCAATTACTTTGAGCAGTTCAGTGCACCTCTGAACCATTCACTATACCCTTTAAATAATTTGGAAGCGTGTTATGCAGGATCACTTAGAACTAAATCAGTTTGGTCACACACCATGTATGGGTATTTTTGCTTAAAAGGGTGTTCTGGTATCACTACAAGTCTACATTCATCCCCACAACACTTGTCCAGCAGCAGCCTGGGACACTGCTGTCTGCATACTACATTTCACAAGTGAATTTGAGAAACATATACATTAGGCACAGTGAGTGTCAAAAAACGAAAGCATAGCTACAGCGATACAGGTGCTGTCATTAGTGTATTTTTATATAGTGCAGAGAAAGAAATGTCAATGGATAGTTTGTATTGAGCCTAGCCATCACTAACAGTAGCAACACTCTTCCACATTAAACACAAACTATCTTGATATTACATCAAAAAGTCAACAAGGTCTTAGAAAAAAAAAAAAAACAACCAACAAAAGAAGAATCCTTAGAAGAGAATCCTATTATCTATATATTCATACATTTCATTTAGAAAGCTGTTGAGAAAACATATATCTGTGAAATAATACATAACTGTTCTCTGCTAGTTTTCAACTGTGCTGTGAAATCTAGAAGTAGAACAAGATTCATATTCCACGGTGAAAGAAAAGAGCAAAAATTGAACTCAAAACAATCTTGAATTGAAATTAGTAAAGTGACAAAATTCAGCATCAAAAGCTAAGTGTGCCCACAACCCCCTTTCAAGTTTTATGTATATAATGACAGCTTTCAATAACATGACCGCATGGTTCTTCAGGGTGGACATCGCTCACTCATCAAGCGATTAATCAGTATTTAATCTGCGGCCTTATGCTGAAAGGCATGCAAGTTACTACTATTATTATTATTATTAGGTTATATTAATAAACTCCAGTGGCAGTGGACACGAAATTAATGTCTTCAGTTGTGGGTTGGTTTTTTTACAGCTCTTTTTACTGACAGCATTTAAGTCCTTCAAAGCCAGTAAATTAATCTTCTCAGCCCAACAATCTCGTAAGCAAAACTATTTACAGTTTAAAACAGTCACAAAAAGATTAAAAAGTGTCCGAGTGAGGAGTCATGGGACCCAACTTGACAAAATACTCACCATCGCAGAATATTCAAACACAGTTTCAACTGACATCCACTCCCACTGAATGCTTACCTTCTGTGCATGTCATGGTCTTAAAACTGGGCATCAACTAAATATAGAACATACCTTGTGAAGCAAGCAAAATAGTTTGCATTGCACAAGAAATGCCAAAAGCAAATTCCTGCAGAAAGGCCACACATGGATGATCTTTTGTCCTAACACTTTCCAATACTCCAAAAGAGAGGGATCACAAATGTTTTAATTTCTGTGCCTTCATGTGATATTACTGCAACCAAGTATCAAAGAAAAACTTTGATTGGGTTGTTCTTAACCATAACAGCCTATTATTTTCACTGTTTTTCTTAAGAGTAGTACTAGATAACAAGGATGAATGTCAATGCTGTAAAGTTTAACAGTTGCTTGTCATACACCTATTTGGATGAAAATGAAGGATTTTCCAACAAGGTACTCAGGGTAGTACACAACTACCGGAATTTAGTATATACTCCTTAACTCTTAAGCAAAAACCAGAGTATAGGGGTTTTTTTTTACAAAACTTGGTCATTGTTACGTTATTTTTCAAATCCATTTTGCATTTACTATAGGCAACATACTATATGAAATAAACAAATCAATGCCAAGACAAAAGTATATCTACCACCGTATGCTTTTGGAGCTGAGACATCCCTCCCTTAGTGCAATCCTAAAGCTAAGTAATGCTAAAAAAGAATGAATAATAAAAAACCCTATCAAGGCAGACATCAACTTCATCAGTTCTTTCAGATTTTATCTCTACTGCACGCCTCCACTGGGTTAAGTATTTTCATTTGTTTGGTATTCCTCCCAGTACATATTAATACAAGACAGCCAGCATTTTACACTCCAGTGAAGTTAACATCTCGCAGTCCCTATTGCTTCCTAGTCAGCGCCATTTCACTTGACATACTATTAATAAATATTAATTCTGTTACTACAACATGTTTAAAACCATTCAGTGAGCAAGACTAAAATGTTGTCAGTTGCCAGTGTGCCCTTTTGGAAAGTGTTATTTGATAGTGATCATCTACATATTTTGAACTGAGAATTATCTCTACTTAGGGATAATAGAGTGACAGTTGACAGAGCTCCATAGAAAAGAATCTGTGGGTTTTTTCCTCTCTCTACCAATTTCACACACTACACAGTCAAAACCAAGTGAATTATGGGACAAAGAAAAGTCACTGAAGATTAAATTTATAATCAGTGAAAGCACAACAGCACTCATAAGAGAGAAGTCGCACCAATTTCAAGTCGATTTCTTGCCTAAGTATAAATGCAAAAAGCAAGGCAGTTAATTCTGTCCAGGCACTGTAGAACTACCAAGTTTTGATAAGGAAGCTCAACCCCTTCTTTAAGTGCACAAAACATCTGCCCAGTAAGCAAAAGACAAACAAGCCTTCACGATTCGTGGCTATCCTGTATACTGTACAACTCAAAAATGCCTGGAGATCATCCTAATTAATGCCAAATTGTATACTACACAGCCCAGCTTTGCTTCACCTTTCCTCCATAAACATGTATCAGGCCTCCAATACTGCTAGAGGAAAAAGTGAAAATAAGTCAGACACGCTACTATAATGTGCAGTGGTTAAGAGTTCCTGCCTGCAGATGTATCCACATCTTCATCCATCCAAATCTTCAATGATGCAAGGTATTCGCACTTAATGCTAAAACACACTTTAGGGTGCTTGTCTTGTGCCAAAACAGCTGGCTTTGCTTCTTTTAAAGTAAGTCCAAACTGAAGAAAACCAATCTCAAAAGCACAGTAATTTTATTCTCCTAAGAGTACTAACCACTACTAAATGACAACCAGTCCTCAAGAATTCATACAGCTAGCCAGTGAATAATTGTAGAATATCAGCAACTCCTTAGAGCCAATTTCCATTTAGCAGTAATGCTTACTACTGGAACAAGAGAGTTTCAGAAAGACTCAGGATGCCAAATATCACCTCCAACTTTTCACTTCTCTCCCTAGAAATAGGTATCTTGACAGGATTAATCATCTAAGAATTCTTGGTATAATGCCTTTCCAAAAGAAAATGACAACAACTTTTTTTTTTTTTAAACTAATAAAAACCCCACCATTTCCCTAAGAATGCAGGGATCTATCTAAACATCGATAATTAAATGGGTCAGGAGCACCTCCTTGGCCTCAAGGAGTTAAAATTCACCATTCACAGGGATGTGCCATTCTGGATACTACTCACAAGACTCCGTCATGAGCTATTTTAGCTAATGGTTCCCTTGATACACATTCCACTGCTTTACCTCGAAATAATTTGGGTCCATCGGTGTGTCTACCTCCAGTTCTCCATCACTATTAAATTAGTATTAATTTTCACCAAAGACACCAGTGTGATTATTCAGATCACTGGTATCTCCCTCTCCTGCATACCCACAACTGCTACTGAGAAACTGTGCCATACAAGCTCACGCTGAATAGACTAAATCCTCTTACATAAGGCACGCTTCTTTCAAGATCTTTCTCTCCCTTTGAAGAGCTGAAATTGCTCATCACCACTGCCACCAATCTGAGAAGAGCACAGTATGTGTTCTCCCCGTCCCATATATAAACATCGCTTACCTAAGATGTTGAACATAAGAAAACAGAACCATATTTTTGTTTCCATCAACGTTGCTATACTAGCCACCACACTGTAGCCATCAGTAAAGCAATCAGTCCCTTGTTACTTTTCAGATTATAACTAAACACTGCTATTAAACAGCTATCATTTAACTTAATCAGTCTGCTATAAGCCAAAAGAATGAAGAAATGATGAAAATAATTTCCAATCACTTTCCAATCTGGCAGTGAATAGCAAACCAATGCATCTTGTGGAGATTGACACCTGATGATCATTTACTTCCAGCCAATTACTATTTAATGAAGCACAAAACCACAATGATGAAACACACAAGGGTGATTGCAGAGTACGTTTTCAGTACCATATTATTGAATAATTAATGTTAAGATAACTTACAGTACGATTTCGGCATGAGGAAATAAAGGTAACTAGGACTTTCAATAACACAATGCCTGCTTGTGGCATAATAATGACAGATTGTTTTTGCTCCAGCGATCAGTGCTTAACAGCACTCCTCATCCACCAGTAACTCATAAACACGCTTCACTGGGAAGTTTTGATTGTCAAGGGATGCATTGACATGTATGTTGACATTATTTAGCACTTCACGGCTATGAAATTAAAACCATACTAACACACTAATTAACAGTATGTAGTTCAAAGTCCTGTTGGAGATATACATTTTACAGAATGGTTAACCCAATTAAAAAAATACAATGCTTGCTTAAACCTTTCACCAAATATTAATGGTGATTCCAATTTTCCCTTCAATTTCTAGCTCTTTTGGGCTGCCAAAGATATCTATCTTTACAGCAAGAAACAAACAGTAGCTCCCATTAAGTCACAACCACTGCCCTCCACAACTACCTCTCTATTCCATTAGTCAAACTTCTGACAGCATCCACATACAAAGTTCTTAAAATGAACCCAAAAAGTGAATAAAATGTCAGGTTTGATGTATTTAAAAAGCAAAGCTGCATTTCTTTTTAAGTCAATTGACGGTAAACAGACTTGCCTGTCTATCTGTCTTTGTCTAACTTTTTCCAGCTGGATAAACCCAATTGCTATTAAAGCTGACAAAAGACAATGATATTATTAATGAAAGCAGCTATATGATGTTAGACTTTTCATTACAGGCTCCTAGTGAGCTTCAATTAATTGCATGGCTGCAGAAGAAAAGAAGGGTTGGGGGGTGGAGGGAAGTAGGTATTTTTAACTTTTTGCTTTAAGTAAGCTGTTCAATCCATCATTTTCCTCCTCAATTGTAAATAAAATATTGCTTCAGAAAACCCTCTTTAGATTAACTATATGTTTTCTTCTTCTAAGCACAAACAATAGTAAATTACACATCTGTATTTGCCAACTGTTTAGACATCTTCTGATACAACGAAGGTTTATACCACGTCTTCAATGATATTGTATTTGGTTAACAGACTCAATTTTATACAAAGCATTTCTGAATAGAATACAAAAATAATAATGCCGTCACAACACCCCGTGTGCTTAGGGAACCTTTCTCCTGCCCTGCTGTTTTCAGGACGCTCTCCCTGGTTACCCAAAGGCACTTCCTCCACACAAATCTTCAGCTTAGCAGCTTGCAGAACCAGCCTGTGCAGCTTAGGTAAAATACCTCTTAGTACTCTCGAGGAATATACTCCCCTCCTGGTGGCTTTCTGACCACCTTCTCTTCATCTCAAACTGCAAATAACTCATTAGCAGTAGAGATACAAATGAGAGCTGTGCTTGACTGAGCAGTTCGTAAATTATTAATAATTCATATTTTAAGTCCTTTCTCACCCAGGAAGGCACCATGGATATCTCCCTATGAATGCTTTCCATACACTGAGCTTTGTGCTTCCTATAAACATCTACATCAGCAATTCATACAGACATATAATTGGACTTAGTCATTGCACTTCACTAGAGACTCTTCATTACTGACGCATCCAAACTCAACTACACTTTAAAACGGCTGGCCTTCTGCCCTAGCTTTGAGACTTATCAGCAGATACCTAAGAGAAACCACAGATTTGCCCAACACAAGAGTGATATTCCTTTACAAGCAGTTCCTGACATCTAATATCTTGCTCTATTTCAGCACAAATTTAAGTAAAGGCTGAAGAAATTAAAGTTATTTCTTGGGTCATGGACTTGATCTTTTACAACAAGTGCTTCAGTTACCCTATCCCATTCCTACAAACATTAAATCCAATTGTTTCTTAATTAAAGTAAGGCAGTGAAGCTTCAATAGCTTCTAAGAGCGCTATTCCTTCCTTCACTTAACCTTACTTGTAGGTTTTTCTAATTCAGAAAACTTCAGCTGAATTTTACTTTTTCTGCTAGTATGATCTCATCCCTTATGATCTTGCAGTGACCTCAGACCATCTTCTGTTTTGTACTACTAGATGATTTTTACATCGCTATTACCTTTTACTGAGTGTTCCATGCCCTGAACAATTTATTGTTAGGGACACAGCTTCTGTCCCAAACAACTTGTGTGAGCAAGTCATTAACTCTCGCTTTCTTTCTCTATACATTTTAATATTCATCCCACTTTGAGAGGGCCTTTTATCCTTTGCACTGATTTTCATTACGGTCTTGCTGAAAAGAGGGTATTACAAGCATCTTCAAATGTCAAATTCTGTTCTGTCTTGGGTTTCCTACTTAACTCATTTACCGTTCTCTCCTTTCCATCCTTCATTTTTATTGATCCTATCTATTTTTATGAACAGGTAAGAAGCAGTACTTCAGAGTCCTGTACAACAACTCTTTTCCCATCATACACATTTATGCAGTTGTATTAATTACTGTGCCTTGGGAGTACATAGCTAAGTTCAACTAGTTTTAGCTAACCTTGCAAAAAGCAACCATCAATTAAGTGTTTCAGTGGCTAATACTCAAACTGGCAACTCTGTCTCCACTAGCAGTCAGCAGTTGGTTGATCCTGCATTAAGGAAAAGAGATCTTAGACCGAAGCCTTCAAGAGTTCTTAAGAAAATATTCCAAGAATGCCTTAAAATACTTGATGCATTAAAACATTTAAACCATGGATGGAGTCTAGAAAAAGAAAGGTCTCTGTGCATGCTTGACAGTCAACAGTCTTCAAAATTTGATTTCACCCTCTACTTTTAGAGATCCATAGGAACACACACACACACAGAGGTTACATGAGCAGCTCTTAGCAAAGTAATGGACTGCCCATTCAATCAGTAAATGCCAAGAGCTGCTTATTGCTGCTATATGTGAACCTCCTGAATTCATGTGTGAAAGCTTTAAGTCATCTAATGGTGACTCAGCTTCACATCTCTGAAAGTAATGCTTCCATTCTCACTTAATGCTTGTGAAATCCCCCACAAAAAGACACTAGTATCTTCATAACCTTGCGGAAGTTAGCAGGATTGCTCGAGACAGTTACATGTACCAGAATCTCTTATTTTGATGAAATTATATAACTGATTTTTCTTTTTTTTTTTCCTTTTCACTACAATGTCTTCCTAATTGTCTTTTGAATAAATCATTTATGTCAGAAATACTACGCTGATCAGACAGGAAGCACAAAACCTAAGGATAAGGGGAACCTATTAGGGACAGCTATCTTCTCTTATGATTTCATTATTCACTGCAAATAGAGCTGGAAATAACAAAGTTACTGACATGTTCCAGGAGGGGGTTTCTGCTCATACTACCCACCAGTTGTCCCAGAGTTAGCATTCCTGGAGTTTCCGCTTTTAGTTAAACAAACTTTTCATAAAAAAAATAGTGAATTGCAGTGTACACATGGCAAGCAGGTAATGTTTAGGAAAAATGCCAAGACAAAAAATAGTACTATTTTTCATGTTTTTAAACAATATTTTGAATTTGTGGTTCCATGACAATGTCCTGGTTTCAGCAGGGATAGAGTTAATTCCCTTCCTAGTAGCTGGTACAGTGCTGTGGTTTGGATTTAGGATGAGAACAAAGTTGATAACACGCCGATGTTTTAGTTGTTGCCAAGTAGTGCTTACACTGGCCAAGGACTTTTTAGTTTCCCATGCTCTACCGACTGAGAAGGCTGGAGGTGCACAAGAAGCCGGGAGGGGGCACAGCCAAACTGGCCAAAGGGACATTCCATACCATGTGACGTCATGCTCAGCATATAAAGCTGGGGGAAGAAGAAGGAAGGGGGGGACGTTTGGAGTGATGGCGTTTGTCTTCCCAAGTCACCGTTACTATTAAACTGTTTTTATCTCAACCCACGAGTTTTTCTCACTTGTGCTCTTCCAATTCTCTCCCCCATCCCACCGGGGGGGGGCAGTGAGCGAGTGGCTGTGTGGTGCTCAGTTGCCAAATGAGGTTAAACCATGACAGACAATTTCAAAATTCCTCATTTAATTTCGCTATCTTGGGACTTCCCACAGAATGGCAGTTCTAATGTTGGACAGTTTTAGCGAACATACTTGTTTCTGAGCGTCTTAAAGGTGAGAGCAATGGCCAGTCATAGTAACCATTCCACGCCTTTTCCATTAAACAAATAAGGTTGTATTCTCTTCTATTGATAGTGCAGTTTTTGGCACTGATGTCATCTATGAGGAATAAAAAAAAAAGCGTGCATTTCATTATCACAGTGGAAAGGTGAAAAGGATGTAAGCTCTGGAGGAGGTGAACTCCACAGCTGTACAATTCCTGCCCTTCCAGCATTTTTAGCTTCAGCTCACAATAAATAGGGCTGCTTCAGAGGGCAAACATGAAGCCACCCACCCACGTGGTACTGAACACTTACCATATTCTTGGCTTTGAAGTATAAGAGAAGACAAATGTACTGGAATCTAGTGTTGGAGAAAGAAACCCATACTGGAAACGTAACAAGCAATTGTTTCAATGGGCTTTTAATATTTACTGATATTAAATACTAGAATATTTACACTTTGTGATCATGAAACTACTTACATTTCATACTAGAGTATACCCAACCACAAGGTGCATAACTATAGCTAGAGCCAGGCATCGGAATTTTATTTTTGTATTCACTAAACAATGTAATATAAAACTTCTGCTAATTTGTAGACAGTACAATTTCCAGCCTCCTCACTGAAGTGACTTTGATACGTCAGAGCTCATTTTTAAGTCCTTTTATATGCATTTTGTAAAGAAGGAGACCAAGCAATCTGATTTAACTTTAAAACTAGATCTTCTAGAACAGGTTGGACTGGACAACCTCTTATGGTCCTTTCTAGCCTAAATTATTCTGTGATTCAATAACATCATCCTGGCCACAACGGAGGGCCTTTTGATGGCAATAAATGTGTCTACTACATAAACTGGATTAAATGGAAGATTATAAACTTGTTATTTTCTTACACAGGTAAGCATTATTAATTTTATTGCATGCACATCTGCTCTTCTATTATTTCTCTGTGCTTTCTTAAAACAGGCTATCTACTTAATGGACTAAAAGCAACATTAAAAGCACCCTGAAATAAAATATTTCATTCTAGTAATCAAGAAAAACAAAATCTTTCCAAATCACAATTCCACAGTTGTTACACCTTAAAATTCAGACATACATTCAATGATAAACTTTACTCTCTTCTTAACAAAGCTGTAATATATGGAATGCTTAAATAGGGTACTACAAATGGTCCTCAAATTTTATTAGTTTTAGGAAATACAAATTTTAAATATTTGTATGACAAAGTGCTAGACACTAAATAAGGGATATATATTATCTCCTTACAGAATCACTGGAGCACTTCCAAAAAGCCTCCAAAAAAGGAACGCCCTGCACTGAATCTACACACAGTGCAAGGTAAATCCGTCTTGCTACCTTGTCCATGTTCCTATGCTTCAGTGAATGCAGAGCTTAGACTCAATTCTCCCCATCCACTCTTTCAGAGACCAAGATCTAACAGTTACATGCAGGCTCCTCACACTTGCAGGAACCAGTTTCTTAAAGGGTAACATGAACAGCCAGTACAGGAACATAAAAGACGCCTCTTGCAGCCACTATAATTAAGTACTGCTGTATTAGCAAGACCACCACCTGTCTGTAAGTGAAACAAGGACCATAACACATATACTACTTCTGTTTGTTACTGTGTCCACCTCCTTACCAGCCCCCAAAATTCAGTCATTCGAATTTATTGGGTTTTCCCACTCAAATGGGTATCAGTGAGGCTCTCGTACACTTACTGTTCAGCCATGTAATTTATATTTCTACTACTCCTTGCATAATAAAAGTACTTTTGATAATAAGCTTTTTGATGAGTGATTCTGTATGCTTAACTGTTCAAATGGAATACAGGAAAAAATAGAAAGCATTACCACAATGTCATCTTTTTGCACTTCTGAATTTTATTATATGAAGTCTTCATGGCTGTTGGATGAGGACAGCATACCTCTGCAAAAATAACATTAAAAGCTTTCAAACTGTCCAAATAGCACAGTTAATAAATGTTAGCATAGGTCTACGTTTTGATAGGTTACATTCAATTTCCTGTTAAACAAGCATTATATTACTATAAGGAAGCCATCCTTTTGATAATAAGTAGTGGAAGACACATAAATGGTCTATTAAAGGATAAAAAGAGGAAATGAAATAACTGAAGGTCTTTTAAATCACTTGTGTGCCATTTTGATGCATTCAGTGTGGTACTTATTTTAAACTCTTTACTTCATAAAGTACACGAAGTTCATGATTTAAAACAAATTTCCTAAGAGACTGATTTGCTCCTTTTCTTCTGACCCATTTCACGATTAAAAGCAGCGAAGCTGTGGGATCATAAAAGGACATGTTATCTGAAACTTCCTACCTTTGCATATCCTTTACATTAAATGACTTCATTAGTGAAATTTCTATTCACAATCACAAATATACTTTGCTTAACAGTTTTAATGACTGCAGGACTGAATGAATGGATTTTAAAAGTCAGCAATTAATAAAAATACTAAGTGATCCCTAAGGTCTATAACATGACTGAACACGAATTTACTAAAAATTACTCATTAAGAAATATATATTCTATAGGTGATTTGCTAATCTGCTTACAATTGCATGCATATGTAGTTATAAGGTCACCAAAAATCCGTCTTATAATCTTGCTTTGTGGAGTTTCATTTTCAGAAAAGAAGCAATAAGCATATCTTTCCTGCCAATATGGCACTTCAGCTGATGATTAGTGGAAATCAAACTTATGCAAGAATACTTAAACTAATTTATTGAGTTGTAAAAGGACGTTTTACTTATCTCAGACTGTGATTTCATTATTTTAGATTTAATATTATAATCAGAGCACCACCCTTTTCAAAGGTGGCCACAGTACTCTCTAACAATAAAACTTCTGCAATTGACCCTCCATAAAACTTTGAGATATACTTTTAAAGAAAATGCAGTTATTTGATCCAGTTACTAAAGTGGTTACTTAAGACAGACTCTGAAAAGGTGCTGAGACTCATAAGAGCCCATTCAGATGCAATTCTAAGGGGAACTTAGAGAAGTAGCCTTTAAGCTTACTTCCCGTGTTGCAGTCACACATCTTGCAATGTGTTGGTATTTAGAGTACAACGTCGCTCCACACTGGTATCACATCATTGAACTTTTATATTCCATCCATGAGAAAATAAGAAACAGAATATCCATAAATACACATTGGGAGAGACAGATGCAAAAACAGCTTCAGGAAGCACAGCGGGGAAAAACCTCAGCCTTTGACCCAGCAAAGAGTTATGATTATTCAGTTCCTCAATAGTGTTTTCTAATTTTTTTATTACCCTCAAACTCATATAAGCAGTATGAGTTATTATTGCCAGTATGTCACTCTAACATTTCTCTATTTCCATTAGGTTTTCCTTAATTGTTTTTGGAGCCCAAAATATCACTTGTAAAAAGAACAATTTTATTTTAAAATGTATACTTCTATGCTCTCAGAATTTTCTGTACATCTCAGATTACTACATCTTACTTTCTATAGAAAATGTGGGTTTTTTAAAGAAATATTGACATTAAAGGCTACAAAACAGGAGAAAATACTGAATCCTGAAGTGTAAATTAAATTGATTCTCAGAGTAACAGAGTCAAGACTAATGGCAAATCAGCGCCAATGATGAAAACAGAATTCCGACTCCAACTTGCATTTGCTCTCTTAAGGCTAAAACATTATGCATGAGTGTTTGCTGCCCTTTTATTGTCTTCCCTTCACTACTGTATCATAATATGATGCTTACAAAATATCCAATGCTGACTTGTTGCTAATAGAAACAGTTTACTAATAGCTACACATTAGTTACATAAAGGTAAATGTATCTCTTTTTCATGGTTTCTTTAGATTGGAAACTCTGAAAGTGTTACTTTAATTGAAATAAAATATCTTCTGCCACAGTAGAAAGATTTATAATAGGTGTGACTAATACAAGCCAAATGCACAACCCTGGCATTCATTTTAATGTTAAAATTATTTCAAGGGTGTGTAATTGTTTATACCTTTTTATATATATATATAAAATCTTGAGCCTCTGCATACACCAAATTCTTACTATTTAGCTGAAAATGACAAGACATGGATTAAACAAAATTTAAACAAAAAAAATACACATCAAAGCAAAGACTGATTATCTTCTCAGTATTGACTGAAGTGACATTTTTCAGCTTATTAATCCATAGTCTGCCAAATTAAAACTGTAAATCATGGTCACTATAAACACCTGCTATTCAACTACAGCATTTATAGCACTGCTTATTCTTAACTCAGACACTTTTGCAAGGGCTAATAGGAAATAATTTCATTTTACAATTTAAAAGGAAGTAAAAAGAGCAAATATTTTAAAAATTACTCAGCTCTAATGATACCAAACTGTACATGCACTGAAAACTACCAAGCTTCTAAACTGAAAGCATTGATACTGACA
Organism: Aptenodytes forsteri; assembly: GCF_000699145.1. Taxonomy (NCBI): domain Eukaryota; kingdom Metazoa; phylum Chordata; class Aves; order Sphenisciformes; family Spheniscidae; genus Aptenodytes; species Aptenodytes forsteri. The sequence continues at coordinate 2,551,625 of NW_008795936.1, forward strand.
AGTGGGTCACAGTAACAGCATGATAAAAATGCTTGCTTCTGGACACGACAGCAAATTCAAAAGGTCCCCTAAAATATGGCAAAAAATGCATCTTGTGTGAACCAAATTATTTCTGCCCTGCCTTGCCTCCCCCTCCCCAGCATTACAACTCCTGGTACCCTTAGACTTGGACTCCAGATTTTGAAGGTGAAAAGAAGCCTTGAAACCTGGATTATGAACAAGAAAACTTTGCCAGCACTAATGGAAATGAAAAAAAAAAAGGGGGGGGGGGCGGGAGGAGAGGGATGCTGCTAGAAGTGAAACTACAGGATCAGTATATAAGCCATTTTCTTAGCATGAAAGTATTCTAAATTCACCTGCTACTCTGTCAGGATTTAGAATTGATCAATAAACAATTCGGATTTGGCAAGCCAGCCTGTGAGCAGGCACTGCATCTCCTGCACTTCTACAGGTGCAGACTTTGCTGTGCCATGTACATTGGTTACAGCACTGTACTTTGAAATCAATTATCTCATCTGCTATAATTTGCTTATCAGATGGAATGGCAATAAAAAGAAAAAAGGAGTTGGCCTGATTGAATAAAACACAAGAAGAAAATTGAAAATGCGATAATACCATTTCAGAATTCAAGAGAATTCAATTCATATGTGGTCATTCCACCAAGAAAAGATAAGCTACAGAAAAGAGGATATAGTACATCTGGATGGCATTTAAAGCAGGACAAAGATACAATTTTTAAACCATAACTGTTTGTAGGGTAGTCTATCACCAACGACAGCACAAAGTAACATACCTAGACTTGAAATGAGCTTTGCCATATTAGAAACTTAGCTCTCTGGCCCCATTTTGAAGGTCAGAAAAACACTGGTGATGGAGAAACAGGAAAAGAAGGTGCAGCTGTACTACTGTAAAGAAAAAAAAAAATCTTTGAGCCTAGTTTCTAAGGAGAAACTCTCCTCTATACTCTCATTTTTCTTCTGTGAGAAAGCAACAAAATCCCCATGGAGAATAATAACCGATGAAAATTATTTTTAACAGTAAAGTTTTACAATACAATTTACATAAAACAGCTGTTGAAACTGCAGGAGTAAATTTGTGCAATGATAACAGAGTTACAAGCACTGCTATTGTTACAGAAATTGTTACTCTAACTGAAGAAAAAGCCATCTCAGCCCAGCCAAGCTATGTTTTTACTCTTCAAGGCCAGAAAGAGCAAGAGCAGCTACAGATACCTACTGCTGTCTATGTCTACACGCACACCCTTACCACTCCCCCCGGCCAGTTGGGGCCACAAGTGTCCTTGGCCAGAGGCAGCACCCCAAGGTCTGTACTGGTACCCAGGCATCGCTCGGGGCTGTCTTGCCCTCGGTCCGCTTGGTTTTGCACCAGACACGAAATGGAGATGCCACTTTAAACCGTTGTCTGTTATCCCAGAGATCCTCGCATTTCTGGATTTTGGCTACAATTGCCACTCACAGGTCAAACTCTTCCAAGATACATGTATGAGTTTGTCCAACTATAACATTACCGTTGCCACGAAGGCATCATTGTACTACACGATCCAGTACACCTAGTTTTGTTGCATACATCATCATTCAGAAGCTGCACAAAAATAATTGAAGATTCTAATTGATTTTCTGTCAATAGAGAACAGCCTAAATGTTCTGTACTGAGTTAAGGTCATTACCCTTTTGTCAAAAATTACTCTAAAGAATGGTAACTTGTTCATAATTATCACACACAGAGCTATGAAATCCAATTTAGTGTACTGGCATGCTCAACACAGGGTTGAACACTCATCGTACAATCTTTTTTCCTTTAAACAAGTGTTCTCTAATCAAACAAGCCTTTACTTAAAATTAGCTGTATCAGGTCATACTGCCAACCTCACCACGGTAGAAATAGCCAATGCATTTCACACAATCTCCAGCAGGCCTATTTCATGGAACTGACCAACAATACTGGTTGAAATCCCCCCAGGTGTTGAAAACACCCATTACATCAACTTACCTTTCTTCCTACAAGAAGTCAGTGCTGATCTCAACCACACTGCTGAAAATCTCAGTCCACACATTTAAATAAGAAAAGAGACTTGACTTATATCAGTTACACAAACTAATAATTCTGGTGTGATTTACACAGGCTAAATTTGTTATCGATATAGCACTGTACTCTGCAAAAATACAGACCCTGGATACCCTACAGAGATACTACAGAAGATGATTTCCAACCACAAAACGATTGTATTTTCTTCAGCATTGCCGGACTTCACTCATCACTGGACAAAACCTTTATCACAGACAGAACTTTGTGTCCAGAGATGGCAGAAGGCCTTTCTGGACAGAAGTGCATGCACACATGCACACACATGTTTGCACTTCACGCAAGAGACTGCACATCTATCCTGTCACAAGAAGTAATAGAGGAGGTACTGTGGGTGGAGATGCAGGCATTGGGCTAGCTGAGAAGTGCCACACGTAAAGGTCGTCTCAATAGACAAGATGGCCCATTTTTCCATTTAACACTCTCTATTCTTCTCCTGTGCAGACTGTCAATTTAAAGACATTGAAGAGACATCAAAGGCAATGTCATTTCATTTATTCAGAAATAAAATACATACCTGTCCCCTACAGCCATTAACAGCAGCGCCATTATGAGCAGACATTAGTCTGCTTGGATAGACTAGTCCCAGGGCTTTGTAGCAACAACAAAACTTACAGGAAGGAGGGCAGTTGGTTGTTACGCAGAATTTGTCACTGGCAATCTGTGCTGCATTTTTACCAGGAAGAAGCTGTCCACAAACTGCTCCAGTGTTGCTGGGGCAACACTACTAGACTGCAGTTCACGTACTCCCTAAATGCAGTACCAAGAGCAACATTTAGCAGATCTAGAAGGTCTAGTATTTTAGCGCTGATTTCCACCTAAGCATGTCCCTAATTTTCTCATGACCATGCTGAAGCGAGTGATATAAACACATTAAGAAACAGTTACCTATAGTATCTCTTAAAAATAGACATTCACTTCAGTAAAACTAAAGAACACACAAGATCTATCACTGCCTGATTCATGCAATATGACAAAAATCCAATGACACAATGACTCAGGGCTTCTGCAAACCAGGTCTCATACTAAAATACCGATAGCCCAAAGACAAAATATCAAATTGCTGCATGTTGCACCTAATTCTTGCAATATTTGAACCATCTTGCCAACAACGACAAAAAGACTACTATAACAAAAGCATACTTAATGAAAACTACACAATGCTACTTTAGGACTCCAGAAGGTGACTCTGAGTCTAAACACAAAACTTCTGGACAATGTTTTAACTTCTACACATAAGCATGAAAGAAACAAAATACTAAGACGTAAAACTAAACATTTCAGCAATGCAGTTTACAGTGACAATTTAATTGCAACTCAATAGAAAAAAACCTGTCTTGACAGAAAGCTTCTACTACCTTTGGCTTTCACATTGGGCCAGGAAGCTACATTCCTCAAGCTGTGTTCTTCGCGCTTAATGAAGAAAGCCACTGTTTCAAGATGACACTCCACTCCTTGGAGTAATTTTGCAGGTACTCAGCCTTTTTAACTATAAAGTTAGACAAGCGTAACATCAGCTCAGCAAAAACACCATTCACTTTCACTACAAAAATAAATTCCCTAGCTGGTGTTCAGAACTTGGGCCCATCACCACCAGTGACTCCCAAGTTATCGCAGGCCACGTTGGAGGTGCGTACACATCTTGCCTCACTGGTTCTCATCTCTAAAGGAGCAACAGAAAAAAAGTTCAGTTTGGAATAAAATTGTTGAAATCTTGTGCATAAGGATGTCCATTGGTTTGCTTAATCCTGATGAGTGGAAGAATTTCTGAAGTAATATTTGAAAAACTACTGTAAGTCAACCATCTGAGTAACATTAAAGCACAAATATATGTTTTAACACATATAGTAAGGATCACTTTTGAAAAAGTTGGCCTTTAGTCTTGAAGGAGTATTTGCATACAATACCAGATTCACAAGTGCCTTTGTGTCTGTAAATTTTATCACCTGATCTATACAATTGTAACCGCAGCCTAACATTTAGATCTAACTCATCTGAATCTTACAGATGATACAAAAATAGTGACACTGAAAATGTCAGTATCTGATAGATTAGATAGTCTGAACAGACATATTATTGTAAACGAAAAAGAAAGGCTGCCTTAAAAATCCATAGAAAGCAACCATAAATGTAGATACACCAAAAAAAAAAACCTGAAAACCCCACCCAAAAAAAACTTTATAGCCTTCTGAACATCAGCAGTCATACAAAAAGTGAATGGTAAGAGGAAAGATGAAAGCTTATTCCCCCACCTCCTTGGAAAACCAAGTTTCAATCTGAGAAGAAAATCAGCTTAAAGATGTTTTGTTAACCAGTCATCTCCCAGCTTCTTATTATCCTACAGCATACACCTGATTTTGCCACCTTTATCCCCCAGAGGTCTTGAAACACTTCAGATACAGAACTGGGTCTGGAGTAAGAGCAGTGACTTTTATAGAGTTATTACTGATTAATATGCTTATTTCTAAGGAGCATTCATGTTCTCTTCCTTCTTTAATTGGTGTCTTTTCGGTCAGAACATTTAATCTCTGGCACTTCAGAGTCGTTGTACATGGCTTTATCATCCACCGTTAAGTAATCACATTCCATGCACTTTCCACAGTCTGGATTGCTCAAAACCAGAAATTTCATCTTTTATGTGACCTTAGCAGATGTGGTTTGGTCATTATTCCCTTAAGCCTTTGAATGTAAAGCACACTTAGACTCATCTTCATCATTCATCCTTGCAGCAGCTGAAGTCGCAGACCGCTCTTTTAATCCCACAAAAGGCCTTTTTAATGGCTTTTATATACAAAGTCCATGCAACTGAACATACAACAGAAGACTCATGGAAGAAACAGGGCTATAGTACCCACAATACACTCTTCCTGTCACGCTAAGATTGTTAGCCTGCTGCTCTGCTTGTCAGTGTCGGTGACGGCGAAGCCCTGCAGTGGTGACAGTTCTAGAAGCTGTTTCATACCACATATCTCTTACTGTACTCTCAGTTTTAGTGTACAAATTTTTCTTCCCTGGCTCATTGCTACCAGAAAACTTCTAAACGGCTAACAGCTTGAAGAATGAGTTAGCTTTGGCTTATTTTTCTTTCCTTTTTTTTTTTTGTTCAAAACAAAATCAAGTAGTTCAAATTCCCTAAAGGCAGATGAAAATAATTGCATTTAGCAGCTGAAAAAAAACCCCACCAAGATAATTGAATTCAATTTTATTAAACAAAATACTAGTGGCATAGATACTACATTTATTTGTGTTATAGCACAATGACACGTACAAAAACATCAAATATGTCTTTATAAGTTTCAGCATATATTGTTCCTGCAGTTTTTACTTATTGCATAAAACTTAAAAGATGCTACATAATGTGCAGATATGGAAAGGAAACCACATCACTTTCATAAGTGAATGCACGTTAATCCAAAAAATATCCATTTCAACAGTTATGAGATAAAAGGCAAGCTTCAGAAAATTCTAGTTACAGTCCCTGAAGAAACCAGAAATTAGAGTAGTTGAACATGCAAGAAATAGCGCGGTACTGAAACATGCAGAGTTTCTCATTCCTTGTTTGCACATTTATAGCTGAAATGATGTAAGGTTTGAAGAAGGCATCCAAGATACAACCACACATACTGTAGATTTTTAGTCTGCAACTTTGAATAGTTCTTGATCCTAGACATGAGACACTAAAGGGAACCATATGGAAATTATTTTCAAAGTCTGAAAACTATACTTCCATGAGGTATTATTGGACCTGACTAGTACAGCAACACAATTTTTATGTAGCACAGGAAACACAAATACCTGATTTTTTAAAAATAACCCTGAGTGGGCCAACCTGGCATGTCCTGCCAAAAATCTAAAAAGCCAACATGACATGCTTTTCACCAAAATACTTCAACAGAAGCATACACAGGTACAGGCCAGAAACTGTTAGAGTTCTTCAAGGTAGGTCACCTTTACTTGCTGAATTTTAGTAAATTGTTTCCTTTCTTTTCCTTTAAAGTTCTACATCAAAAATAAAGCTTCTAAAAATTCCAGTATTTACAAAATAAAGATACAATTTTTTAAATACTTCAGTATGAATGTGGTACATATGAAAACAAAAGCATTTCAGAAGCAAAGGAATTTACAAAGCCCTACAAATATCCAGTTCATCACTGACTGAAAACTGACTCTAGTTCCTTCCAACTTTTCTGACATTAATAAAAATCTCTTAATCACACGGATTCTCTTCCATCAATAGATGTGGGATCACAGAGCAATCTCTCCTTATTTGTGCACTTTACATGATCTCTCTTTTCTCTCTAATCTAATGTGGCCACTGATTTCTAAATTGAGTGCAGTCACAGACAGACAGACATACTCTCACACACATCAAATAATTTCATAAATCTCCTTTTCTTCAGGAAATAAAAGTAGTAAGTATAATACTGTCAACAGAATCATATCACTCATCATACACAAGTTTATTTCACCTTCCCTCCCAATTTCTTTCCTCCTCTGCTTGCTTACTCTTGCAAACTCTTGCTAAGAAGAGAAATGAAGCCCTAATTCAATTGTAAAAAAATCTTCTAATGACAGCTCATTAATCCCAGAAACTTAACATCTGACCAAATAAATTTTTTCATGTGGGTATGCTACTGCATTAGCAGAAAGGATGCAGGATGCTGCCCTCTACTGAACAGCGGTGCTAAACCAGACGGGATGGGAGAGATGATCCATCCAACAGTCTGTCCACAGTCCCAATGTTGGTGCAGCAGAAGACACCAGCAGAGACTCATTATGTTTGCTTTTGAGCAGCTGTAGACTGCATTGCTCCTGCCCTTTTATGCCTCTGAGCTACCTGCCTTTGCAGAGAACTACAGCTCAGAGACACACAGGAGAGCACTCACCACATCTCATTTCAGAGCAGCAGATGTCCTGTGCTGGTCTAGAAAGCTGGCTTGGACCTGTCAGCTCACCGAAGTTAGGAAAGAGAATCCCAGTTACTGGGTATCCAATATTGAAATATTCTTGTCCAAAATAAGATTTTGCCCTAGGTACAGTTTTGGCATTAAGGTGTTACTCTGCTGTCAGTGTTACAATTACAGATGGTAACTAACTGAAAGTAAGGTCACACTGCGGAGTAGTGGAAGATCTTCTAATCAAGCTCCATTCCCCAAGAATAAGAGAAACACAGGAGCCCACACTTCATCAGTAAGATAAGTATTGTGAAGTAAGTCAGGACTGTGACTTTATTTTAATGCAATTACTTGTTAATTTAATATCCCTGAATCATTATTGCTCTGGGGCTTTTGCCTGTAACTCCATTAATTCTTCTCATTTTATTGAGCTTGTAGTGTACTGAACTATACTGTGCTAATGGAGAAGTTGCAATTATTTATTTTGTGCATTTCCTGCTGACTGAGGTTATTGCACCATGCAAGAAATGTCAGTGTGTTAGAATAAAATACTGATAGATAATGGCACGACATAAAGTAAGAAGAGACTGCAGTTTCATCATTTGTCATTGAGGTTTTGTCTTTTGGGTAAGCAGAAAGGCATTAAGTTGTTAAGTGAAAGCATGACACTACGGAAAGCCTATCTTCAATTTTCAACAAGAATTAGATGATTTTTCTATTAGTGAAGTATTCCAAATTCCATTTAATTTACTTAACTATGAAATGCATATAGTCAAGTTCTTACTGTTTAATCCAGCAACAGCCAAAACGCTTACTATAAACATGTTCAAATACTTGGATGCATGGAGGTTTATAATAGAGATAAAAAATTAAGCGACTTTCCTGTAAAAACCTAAATTAAATTGCATTATTTTGTACTACTAGGTTATTTAAACATCAATAATATAAAGAATAATGAAGGAAGGAAAAGGTCACATTCCCAAGTTCTACAGGACCTTTATCCAAGCTCTATAAAGGCAGGGCCTTTCAATGAAAAAAGATTAAAAAATAATATTTAAAAAAGAGTTAAAAGTGAAATAAATTTTCATGTGTCCACTTATTAGTGTATGACAAGTCATCATACTATATGACATTTTATTCAAGCCAAACGAATCCAGTCATGGGACTGGATTGCTTTTTGAGAAGTCACAGGGTTAACAACATACCAACGTTCTGGCAATCTACTCCAAACTGTAATTAAACGGACTTCTGTAGTGCTAAGGAAGACTGCTGTAGTTTATATTCAGTGGCCTTTATGAAACATATCAATACACCAACATAACCTTACAAAAACTCAAGAGCCTCCAACCTATAAAAGGCAAAAAAAAACCCCAAACCAAAAAACCCCCCCCAAAACAAACATCACCCCAAAACCTCACATAGATTAAAATATGACATGAATTCTTAAGAAAGCAAAAAACTTTTACTCATGGGGGGGAAAGAAGAGGAAATAAAACTCTCTTAAAGGACAATAGAACAAAAAAAGCAAAAGCCAAAAGATACGTTATCAAAACATGAAAGACTTCTAAACTGGAAAACACAGGTTTGAATTTCAACCACAGTGAAGAGTCCTTAGCTAAATTGCTGGCAGAACTGCTGTCTGGTTCTACAATCATAAAGTCACAATTAAAATAGATTTTAAAAGCAAACAGGAAAAAAACCCATTCCCCTGCTTTTGAATTGCTCTCCACAGCAGCTTTCTTTTATTGGTTTTGGTTTTTGTTGATTTTTTTTTTACTAGAGGAAAGTATTCTCATGTATTCAGTCATGCAAAGACAGACTTAAACCAACAAAAAAAAGGCAAAAAACAAGCCAATTCCATGAAAGTTGCCATATAAGAATCACCAACACTAGAATTGGCTTACTACAAATAATCTCTGGTGTTTAGTTTATAGATAAGTAGAAGAACAATTGATTTAGGACTGCATATTCCCTACTCATGCTACTGAATGACAGAACAAACTATTCTGCTTCTTAAAGCCACTGTCACCATTTCAAAAGCAGCATGCATCTTCCATCTGCAAGAGCAAGTCTCCAGATACGACTTTGGAGGACTTCCATTTTAATGAAATTAAATTAAGCAGAACTTACATATTAATAAGCATTATAATGCCTTTATCAAACATTCTTCCCCTCCAAACACACACCCTTATTATACAGGCTAAGACACTCCTTACAGAAAATTTGTATAACTCTTCAGAAAGCAAAAACTAAAGTCTATACAGCCTAAACTATCCTGTTAACAGATACTTTACCACCTGAATTTTGTAAGCTTTTCCATTTTCTCAGGATAAGAAGCTGAGATTTCTCAACTCATATACCTTTTATGCCATTTAATACACAGAAGTTCCTAAATGCCTTGAACATCCAATTTTTATAATGAAAGAGCTTTCATTTATCATCCAATCACCTTCCACTACACTATTCTATTACTTTCAAATGCAGTAAGAAGTATAAAACACTCTGTGGGCCTTATAACAGCATAGAACAAGAACTGTATTAAAGCTGGTGCCTCTTGACCCAGAAAAAAGTACCCCCCGATTGCACCTTTCACTCAGGGTAAGAACTGTCAGTCAGACCGCTCAGCAAAAGAGCAAATCACCCAGGAAACAGCAGGTATTTAGGACTTGCAAGAGGTTTGGAAACGTGAATTTCATGGCAAATTAACATCTTAAATCAAGTTTAAAACGGGGTTCATTATTTTGAAATCCTTCACTCAACTGAAAGGTTCTGCTGATGGTACAGGTGGGTCACAAAATCAAAGTCAACACAAAAATTAAATTCTAATTTTGGTAATAAAAGTTAAACTGTAGTTCTAAATTAAAATAGTATGGAAGTTACTGATAGCACCTGACTGAAGAGCCTCATATGACTTCATTTCAGCAGATGTAGCACAGCTCAAAGGGCTATCTTTTCTCTAGAAAAGATGGCTTTCAAACTGATAAGCATCTATCAATGTGTGCTCCGAAGTGTAAAAAAAAAAAAAATCTTCAGAGACATAAAGGACAGCAAAGAGCAGCTCCCAGTGCAAAATTAATGCTGAGGTGCTCAAAAAGCCCACAAACCTGACTCTGTTCTTAATAAGGTGCTTATACTTGTTACAACCGTGTGTACCCGTGCTCCTTGTTCTTCTTCTCTGCAGAACAGCATGATACCATCTCAGAACTGGCCTGACCTCAACAAGAGAGAGGAAAGCAAGTACTCATAAAGGAAGGACATGTAAATGAAACTATTCAAGTTTCTTTAGTTTATCAGTTTAACTATAGCTTCCCCAAACAGAGCAGAATCAACAAAAAAACCCAACTAACCAAAAAGGGGCTGTAGAGAGTCACAAAGAGGTTTTATGCAACAGAAAAATCATCAGCAGGTAGAAAGGCAAAAAGAAGAGGGATTCTTAGATTAGTGTCTTCATCAAACTTCATTCTAAATTAGGCTAGAATAAATTAAAGTGCTTGACATGTATTCCATAGGAAAACTTGAGTCATCAAAAATGAAACCTTTGCAGACTACTACACAGCCAGATTCAGCTAAAAACTTCAAAATCATACACTAAGTAGAAGACCAGAAGAATTGATACATACGACTTTGACAACAGACAGCAGAAGTAAAGAATATAAACTTTGAAAGATGTTGTAAGACACGCCTCTAAGCATTGTTTAGGTATTCCCTGTATGTCAAAAAACCTGACACTACACTATACTACATAGTTTTTCCAAAAAGACAACAGCAATGACCTATCAGAAGTGATGAGAGTACAGACCAAGGCATGATTACAGTAATGTGGATGAATTTAAATACCACATCAACAATTCACAGTCTATTTAATAGTAAATTAAGGATTGGAAGGCTACTTAGTTTATGACTGCTAAAGAATACTAATTTGTGCTATGGTTCAAAGTGGTAATCCTCCTGCAAAGATGCCGATTCCATGTGGAGGTCAAAGAAGTCTAGACCACTAAATTTCCTAAAAGGGAGAAAAAAAACCAAACAGTTCTCCCAAGCTTCTTACTCAAACTGCCTCCAATATCACGCAGTCTTTCAGCCTGCTCAGGACTAGTGCAGATTCAATCCTCAAATCTAAGTTATGAACACACCCAGATGTATAGAGGGGGGGAGGATAACCCTCCAAGTGATGTATGAAAGGTTTCTCTTCTTGGGTGAGTTGCTCCTCTCCGGCTTTATTTTTAAATGTTTCCCTCCCACCTAGTTATTTCTAAATCTTAATGTTATCTAAAAGTTCTTTAATTTATATGTTTTGTGTAGATAGGGAAAATAAAATGAGTATAAATGGGTGGTTTATCTTTACCGTGCCTCTTGTGAATTTCTGTTCTTCTTCCATCAAGAGATAATGTTTAATCTAGTAAACTTTGGCATAATGTAAAACAGCGCTAGTCTCAAAAGTCTTGCAGATCTCTTGCATTTGGAATGTTATTCTTCAGGGAACCCATTAATCTTCACAAAAAGGTCTAAGGGCTGTATTAATTAACAGATCCAAGTAATCTACAAAAACTGAAATACTGCCAAACCACTCCACACGTATTCCCAGCTCATTAAAAATACCAAAATCCTCAGTTTAACATTAAGTAATTCCCACAGGACTTTCAAAAGAAGCTTACACAAGTACGATATTTAAAAATTGTTTTAAATGATAGGGAAATTTACTATGATTTATTACCACAATTACACATAATAAGCCTTTCAGAGCTATGGTTCTAACATAAGTTATAACTGCTACTATATGATAACGTGCTTCATTGGTATGTCCTTTCCATATGGATTTTGTGCTCCCACTCCCCCCTGCTTTTTATAGGGCATTTTGTTCAACCTGTCCCAAAGAAAGGGATTGGCAAAGAAATGGTGAAAATGTAGAACATAAGTTGTTTCTCCCGAACTTGAATTTTGGTAGCTACCAGAGCCACTCCTTGCACTCTAACAAAGCTTTCCTTTCAAGATTTGCAATACTGAGGAAGTCACAGTGTATGTGTTATTAAACAGTTACCTGGAAATGACAATACAGAAAAAACTCCCAAATCCTTTTCTGTTGTTGATCCTTCTCTCAACACAACCTTTACTAATCAGTGGCCACAGTTATTTGTTTAGCTATGCCAAATATACTTGAAAAGGTCCCAGTTATCTTACTGGAGACCTTATCTTCATCTGACTGTATTTTTATTAATCACCAAAAATAAAGGTATATAGTAGGTAGTTATACTTTCCAGGGTAAAAAATAAAAATTCAGCTTTCCCTTATCAATCCAATCACAAAAAGCATTCATATAATTACTACAGAAACAGACTCAACCTTACACCATGATTGATACGAAGTCTACAGAGGATGAAGAGCTTAAGAAGTGATACTAAAATATGACAGGAACCAATCCTAATGAGATGAAGGAGCAAACGAGGCCGAGTGGGGTTTCATTTAAACATAAAAACAGGTTGAGAGGGATGCCCATGGAAATTATTTTTAAATACTTAGCACCTACTGTTTAATTCAGATGGCTCTTGAGAACTCTTTATCAAAAGAATACACTCAGAAAATTTCAATGACTATCCAGGTTATGCCACTATAGTCCCAACCTTATTCTATTCAAACTATACCAACTGACGTATTTTCTTTTACCTTCTTCCTCTTCCTTCCCCACACACCCCCAAGCACAACTGTGTACAATCCAGTTTCACCTGTGTCCAAAGTTCCCAACTGCAAGGTGACATGACTCTACCCCCATTACAAAATTCAGGCATTAAACTAAGCACTTTTTCTTTACAATCTGTCAAAGATAAAGCATGCCTTCTTTTTAAGAAAATAAAACAAAAAAAAAAACAAACAAAAAACCCAAAACACCAACCCAGAAGACTTAAAAACCTTGTCTATCCCCATTATCTCTTGTTTTTGAGTTCTCTACTTCTTGGACTCTGTCTTGACTTCACGCTCTTAAGAGAAGGTATTTACAGTACCTCTTTGTCTGCATTTTAATAAAAGGTCTTTGGGTTGGTCCTTTCTGCAAATACACACTTAAACTTGTATAATGGAATTATAAATAACTGCAATAGTGCAGACTTTCCCACAGACATTCACATGAAAAGCACATTCAAGTACCCTGCCATACCGTAAGTTTAAAGTGCACAGAATATCACATTGCTGAAGTGTACCATTACATCAGAATATGACATGCTTTGCACTATGAGATACAGAATACTTTAAATACCTGAAACATACATGGCGGTGTTTTGTTTTATACTACAACAACACGCAACACAAAATGGGGTTGAAGGACATTTCAGTAATAAAGGTACCAATTATCATACAAGCAGTGTAAACTCATATGTCATTATATAGCTAGTGAGTTAAAATAAATCCCCAAAAACTATTAAATCAAGCATTACTGCTTCATTTTCTGAGGCACACTGAGTTCCATGCATATTTAACTGCTTGCCAGTACATCAGGATACAGTATTAAAACAATTTTTTTTTTCTATTTTTTCCCTGACTATTCAGAAACTCAGGGAAGTTATTTTTAGACAAAAAACTCTCACTGATCTCAGTGGCCATCAATCTTTCTCCATTTACTGTTGTCTTGTTTACCCTTTCCCTGCTACTATCTATCTTCTGATAGGTAACTGATCCATTTAAACACTGTTCGAAGCACAGAAAAGGTTGCCTTGCCTCCCTAATGCCTGCTGAAGCCAGCCATTAACACTGCAGTTAATATTGTACTTTGGAGTAATTAAAGGATGCTACATAATGTAGTTTGGAAAACTACATGGAACTGCACCAGAAATATTTCTGATTGGGTGAAACAATAAGTGCTATTTATTTTCTGGCTGATGGTACCTCTGCTTTTGAAAGCAGCTATATAAATATGCATATATTTTATTAAGAAAGACATTTTTATAAGGAGGGGTACATTAAAATAACAGTGCTTGGGAAAACACTATAGTATTTGGCAGCCATTGATTCCTGTAAAATTTTACCAACCACCTTAAAGACGTCTTAAAAGTTGATTTACAGTTGTTTAGACAGTAGAATTATGAGGCTTGGTTTCTCAGTACTTTCAATCTATAACTCCGAAACAAATGGAAAAACCAAACAAATACTAAACAGAAGCATGGGGACATTCTAGAACACAATCTGGCCACTGTCATTAAAGACAACAAAAAAAGTTTTTACAAATATATTAATGACAAGAAGAGAGCCAAGGAGAATCTCCATCCTTTATTGGATGCGGGGGGGAACATTGTCACTGAGGATGAGGAAAAGGCTGAGGTACTCAATGCCTTCTTTGCCTCAGTCTTTAACAAGCAGAGCAGTTATCCTCAGGGTACTCAGCCCCCCGAGCTGGAAGAC
>NW_008795936.1:2567461-2577029 GCF_000699145.1 Aptenodytes forsteri
GATGAGGCGCTTAGGGACATGGTTTAGTGGGCATGGTGGGGTTGGGTTGACAGGTGGACTCGATGATCTTAGAGGTCTTTTCCAACCTCAATGATTCTATGACTCTATGATTCTATGATTATTGATTTTAAGTTTAAAACACCAAACATTTTAATTCAAGGAAACTCAAAAAGAAACTGTAACTACTCTACAAATGAGACCAATAAATTAATCTGAATCAGTTTATTGGAGGTGCCTACACTGGGGATACCACACAGCTACACCAGAGAAGCAGCAGTCACTGAGCTCAGACCCCTATGGTCTTCAGAAGCTACAAAAAATAATTCTATTACCTCGCATAGTCTTGAGGTTTGGTTTACTTACCGAGCATTTGGTGTCAGAGTACTTCTCTAAAATATTAGGTAAGAGAGATAAGAGAGTGTTCTCTTAAGTAACTAATACAGCAAACCACAAAGCATACAAAAGCATGTCAACAATAAGGCACCATTGAATAGGAATTTCATGATATTAAGATCTAGCGATGACACAACGAGCACGAAAACAACAAAAGCAACATGCAGACCACAACCCACACTACACAAACACTAAGAACGAAGGAAAAAAGTCCAATTGGTAACAAAAGACCAGTTACTAACCAGAAGTTGGTGTTAGAAAATAGCCAGCCTTCACCTGCTGAAGCAAACGATTTCTCAAGTAGAAACTAAAATATTCTTACCCCGTTAACCACACCTAAATTTAATCAACCAGTATTTTGGGTTTGTGGAGAGTTTTGCATTGTTTTTTCCAGATCAGCCTTAAGACACTTTACATGGCTGCCTCTGTACTGGAGTGTTACTGCCATTTACACCTACCTTCCACTGCTCCTGCACTGGGGCTGCCCTGGGGTGCAGAGCAGCGGAGCCACTGCACCCCACCCAAGGAAGCAGTGGATTCCTTAGTTAATTGATCTGGCATGAAAAGGGGCAGAAAAGCTTGAGAAAAGTCAAATAAGCAAACAAATATCCCCTACCTACTTTTCAAGTCCATTCTGGAATAACTGGGGCAGTTTTGGCAGGATTCTTGGCCAGCAGGGAAAAAAAACAGCCAACAAAAAACCACAATACTAAACTAAGACTTATTTGTCTCTGTTTCAGAAAAACATTTTAGGTGCACGGGTGTATAATTTTCCAACTGATATTACTATTCAGTGAAAAATCTCTTTGAGCTGTGCATTGGGAAGAAGTGAGCTTTTCAAAGCCACCCCTTTCCAGGGGAGGCGAGGCGAGGCACCCTGGCTGCAGGCTCCATCCACAGCCAAGTAAAGAGGTTTGTTGGTCTCAATAACATTGAAAAGACTTTTGACCAATATTTGCATGGAGGGCTGTCTCTCTTCCTTAATTGCTACTTCTAGGATGTGGAATAACTTGTCATGCAGTCCTAGGTAATAGGGTGGTGGGTTTATTTTTTCTTTATTTTGTTGCTCTCAAAGGTCTGCCATTTCAAAGACTATCTTACAAGGAAGATGTTTTTGAATATCAGCTAGGAACACATCCAAGATATTTTTCTTCACAGCAAAGCACAAGCTTGCTCTTTTCAATACCATAAATTAATGGAAAAGATTTAAAATAACCTCTGCTTCTGAATTAATTTTTAAATAAAAATATAAAAATAAAGCAGGCCAGAAAAACCTGTCTGCAGATATGGACAACAGTAAGCTATAAATTTTCATAAAGCAAACTTGCTTTGTTTTGGACAGCCTCTGCCTAAAACATGCCATTTCACACACAGATGGTTTTATTTTTAAGGAAAAAAAAAAACAAACAAATAAATATCAACAGTACAGAAACTCAGTCTGGAAATAGCCCTGATAAATTTAGAAACTTTGGTTTCCAGTGTTGCAGTCCATTAACTTTCATGAATATGAACACTCACAAGAAAACAAGGATGATCATAGCCTTAGACAGACATTCACCTGGTTAATATTTTTATTTTCAAATGCAAATGTCTATGTCCCAGGGACTGGAAATTGAAATCTCCATCAATTTTGTTTTGATTATAAGTTAGAGTTATAAATCTAATTTGTTTTGAAACAAGAAAAGAAAGAGATACAAGAAAACCTGGCAAGTACTATTCTAGTATTTAGTGTCAATTAGTGTAAAATGAAAATCAAGATGTTCTTTTGTCTGGTTTGACAGAAGCAGTTTGTTACTTGCTTACCTCGGTAGACATTCTGTCCTACATTGATGATTGAAAAATATTAACATGTATTTCATGATGTAGTTTAAGACTGACCTAAAAACTCCATAGATTTTCAAATTCTAGCAACATCTACAATTGGGATGCGATTTTCAGAATATGCTGAGCATCCTCAAGGAAATCTAGTCATTTTGTCCAAAAGTCTACATGGGAATTGCACTCTTCTGAATTATGTTTGTTTGTTTATACAGTTGGGTACTAGCTGCTGAAAGCTGGATCTGAATTAGAATTTGAGCACTTAAGTGATATAGGAAGTTTGTCCCTGAAGCTGAGCACGGTCCCTGAAAATTTCAGCATTAGTGAAAATATTCAAGTAAGATTATTACGGCCATACATCTGCTCCATTTCATAGTTCCCAAATCCCTAGTTAGGGATCCCTTACTCCTTAGCTGATCTATGCAGAACCTAGTGTAGGTAAGAAACACAAACCAATGTGATCTGATTATGATGCTCAAGAAATTTTCTAGTTTTATGCCAGTCCTAATTAATTATAACAGCGGCAATTACAGTCTATTCAGTAAATAAACCCATACCCATAACTCATCGCTATCATGCATCTTTCACCTGCTCATAAGTACTTGTTTCAATACGAGGACGTACCATCATTCTCTCAGCCAGGAGAAACAAAACAAAAGCACCTATTACAGACAGTGCACAGCCTCTTATGTTTATGACATCTCTTTCAAAACCAAGTTTTAAAATCTATCACTGAATTCCTGGCAGTGGTATGTTATTCCAAGTTCTGTCAACTATAGCAAGAAATATGTAAATTCTTGGCCTAAAAAACTGCTATAAAAATTGGAATCAGATACAGAAGTGAAACTACTGAAAAGTGGTTGGTTGGTTTTTTTTTAAAAAGGGAAACTTTGGTAAAGCACTCTAAATATAAAGGATTCTCTATCGCTTGATTTTCTGACCAATTGTATTTGGACATTTTATAATACCATGCAGGAAATTCTCCAAAGAGATAGTTCTGAAAGATTAAGAATGGAAATGAAAAGTAGAGGAACAAGGAAGGAGTTGTGTTGAGAACAGGCCAACAGGGGAAACACACATTTAAAAGTCAGTTTCAGCATTTCAAGTCAAACCCAGGGGAACGTACTCTCCTCTCATAGGACTTGAACATGTTTTTCAACATTTTTAAAACTTCACCTTTCAAACTGAGTTCAGCTCTTACTTTTTCTGTTAATCTTATCAACAGTTGTATAGCTGTGTGTCAATACTGATATTTTCAGAATTTACCATGAAGAAAATATTGAAATTAAAATGGAATAAAACCAAAATCATCATCATGAGTGGCAAAAAAAAAGAAACAATATGTGTATTTTGTGAGCACAGTCAATACGTACACTTCTGTATATGAAAAAGACAAAATGTGAAAATACACTAGCACACCTGCAGATGGGACAGCAGTGGAAACGTGGAGTAATTCCCATAATCTGATTTATAAGGAAATCAAAAGGTCAGCATTTAGCAATCATACCAGATGTTTCCAAAATAAGCTTCATTCGATTATAATTCTGTCACGAAAGTACAGCTCTGTAATACAGTGTATTTTCAAGTGCAAGAGAACTGGCACTTGTTCAAGAAGGCAGAGCCCAAGATACTGAAGTTGTAACCTTGGAGATGCTTTTTCTGGGCAGTTCAGATCACCCTGTAGTGTGAAACCACAGGAGAGTGCTGTCTTACCTTATCTTTTAGGCAAAGCATGCCTGGTAAGTATAAAGAAAAGTCAATCTCCCATTATTTTAAGCACAGAACTTTGTTCTGTGTCCTGTCTGGTCTTCATGTGGAGTGTACAACATTGGCTAAGACCATTTTTTACGCTTTTTCTTTTCCACTGTCTGGGGCAAAAATCTAGAATTATGTGTCTTTGTGGAATAATCCCAACCATTTTGTGATAGTTTAAAGGTTATTCCATGACATACAAAAGATGGTGTCTGAAAAAAACTCTATAATGGATATTAAAAGTTAAGCTTCATCTTAACCATATTGAAACACAAACGATGTGAATGTCCTGAGGGAACACTTCATATCATTCTTGGAGTGACTCCATCAGTTCAGTTTTCACAGATATTTCTCCTTATTGCTCTTTTGTACTTATGAACTTTAATTCAACAATGCAGCAAGTTTGCACACAATCCAATAATTTTTTTTTTCTTTGGCCTGCTGGATATTTACTCACTCAAACACAAGAGTAAATACACCTATTTTCTTCTTTACATCTCTTGTATTTGTCTTGCTTTTCTTCAGAGACACTGCAGCTACTACAGTTCAAGTACTACATTCATTTTAATAATTGAAAACCTCCTTTAAAAATATTTAGATAGTGAAAAAACAACTGAAGATTTTTTTTTTTTAAACTTCAGATATTAACATCCCACAAGATATAACACCAATATGAGATTTTCCAAGCCAAAGGGATTAGGAGATAGAGTTATGCAAATAGAAACTGCCATCTTTATGTACCTATGTGTTAGTGTTGTATCTCTAAATCATTGCAACCATAAATACCCAAAACCTTTAGTGATTTTACATTCAGGTTATGAAACTGGCCTACAAATGAATGGTAGGTGATTTCAGTCTTATTACCTCAGCCAGTAAAAAGGGAATCATTAGTACAGTAGGTCTCTAATACATGCACAACATCTTTTCATAGGTCAAACTAAGAATAAGAAAAGATCAGAAGCATTACTAGATCAATTCACAATTTTGACAAGATAGCATCAGAGAGAGTGAAAAGTGCTTTATGGTATTAATTGCAATGCATTAAATGTTTTGGCAAATAGAATTCCTCATTAAAATACAGCATGTGCAACCTCACACACTATTTCAGAGTAGCAACCGATTTTTGTAAATTATCCTTTTTTATTGTATTCATGTAAGTCACTTCTATCTATTTAGAATATATAAATTTTAATTTGGCATTATATTTTTATTATGTTCCACTTCCTTTTTCTCTAGCATAATATATCATGCATTGAACACTCTCTGGTTCTCAAAAACATCACTCAGCAATGCTCCTTACTTTCCCAGAAAACAGACTGTTTATCTTATTGGGTAATTGGGTAATTGTTGCTGACTCCGATATTTATAAAGTCTTGATATGACTGCCTAAAAACTTTACTTTTTTAAAAAAACCTACTTTTTCCAAAGATATATATTTCTTTACATGGAGAAACTAATTGCCAAATATGAGAAAACTTAAAAACTGACATATGGAATCAAAACAAATGTTCCAAGATAAACACTTCCTTCCATATTTCTTGACAAAGAGTAGTTCTGAATGGGTGCTAAAAATATAATAAAAATGTAAATGGATTTTCAATTTACAAGAAAATTTCAGTATTGTACATTAATTGAGGATCTTTTTGAGATAGCTATTAGAATTGTATCAAAGTCAATGAAGTGTCAAGACAGATATTCTATACCTTTTGGAAATCCTGGAGTTTAGCATTTTTCTCTTCTAAAATATATTCAACAGTTTTAAAAAACAAATAACTCCACAATGTGAATTCCCCTCATACAATTTAATATCTTCTTTAAGCTCACCAAAACCTTTCATTTTAATAAAATCTCAGCATCTTGTTTACACTTTATAAAATAATGTATAAATACATTTATTTTCAAAATAACTTGAAGTTAGCACTTCATCCCATATGACAAGTGTCAAAACAACTTCAATTTTTTTTAAATAAACTACTTTTGTTCAAAATAAGCACACTTCAATTAAATATTTAATTAGTGTATTTGGTGTTCAGAATATTTGGATCACCACAGGTTGACTGTTTTCAGTTAAACACTTTTCAGAAAATTACTAACCTGATGTATTCAACCCCTTTCTTGTCCACAGACTATTGGGAATAAAAAGAAAATAAATCAAATTTAGTAGAGCTAACAGTTACCAGGCATCATATCTTTCAGTCTATGGAGAATATGCCAGAGACTTAATAAAGTTAAGACAATATTTTTTACAATCATGTTTTTGTAAACAAGTACTTCCAGGTTTTTCTGCAAAGTCTGTTTCAAAAACTATGAAGCTAAATAGTAAAAAAAAAACAAAAAAACCAAAAAAACCCAAAAAACCCAAACCCTATATGTTTTTCTCTCTGTTGACCTTCCCCGAAAATTTTCTGGTTTTCTGATAAAGATGCTCATTCACTAACAAAATTACAGATACACCCAGCTCATTTCATGCGTGCACCATAAAAGAATACAGTATGACTTCAAATTATTACTGCTACGGTTTCAAGCTGCCCGTTAAAGTGATGGCCAATGCCTTCTCACAGGAGTAATCACTTGTGGCCAAAGTTGCAGACAAAGCTAATAAGAAATAAAGAGACTTCTTAAGACTATGATAGCCAAAAGCTTATAGAGAGGAACAGGAAAGAACAGTACCAGGGAAAAAGCAAGTGGGGGGAAGAGGCAACTGTGGAGCTAAGGGAACCATTTACTTCTCTTATTATTACTGTGTTAGGCAAAAAAAGCTACAAATGGGGTTGAAAGGGTCATAGCCAGGAGCTGTGCTTTCATACCATTGCTGTAGCAAGCCCTCACAGAGCTTATCAAAGTGTGAGCCACACAGTTCTCACTGAATATTCACGGAGAGCTCACTTTTTTCCTTATTAAACTGCATTACAAGGAGCTAAACTACATTTGACATTTTCCTGTAAGTACTTCTTCCACATCAACTGCATTAAAGCTGTTACAGACTGTACGATAATGAACAGACTGAAGTCCATGAAATAATCTCTCCATTACAACGTGGGCCTTAATGAAGAAAGAAATTAAGAACTTATTTTCTATAGGAAACGGTGATACTCTGAAATCGAAGGTTAAAGCACTGAACTGTGACTCGGAAGACGTGAATTTAATTTCTGGATCTTCCACTTAGGTAATCTTGCAGGAATTATTTCACATGAGGATAATACCACTTCACAGGACTGTTGGGGAGATAAGTGCATGCATGAGGTCTCAGCTAGCAGGATAGTCAGAGCCATATGAGCACACACACAGATATATATGCCTACCCTGTCTTCACTGCGCATTAGATCTAAATTAAATCTGCGCTGCCCACTGCAGCCTGGCACTCTTCGCTCCCTGACTCAGCTTTTGAGTTTCCCATGCTGGCACTTGCAGCTTAGGCTGCAGGCATCCACATTTCTGAGCTGCTCAAGCCCAGGCTGCCTTGCACATCTCATCCAGCTGGGCCTGAGATGGCACCCGGGCCTCTGGGGAAAGGACCTTGGTGCCAGCCTGTGCGCCTGACATCAGCCACACATGCTTCCACAAGGACAGAGAGGCAGCTGGGGCAATAAACCAGACAAAGCATATTCTTCCCATCCCACTGTAGGTGTTGTTAGGTTTACCCACCACACTTTGAGGCTTTAGGGTTATTTGTCCCTTGTTATTTGGCAGGAGGAGAACTTCATTTATTTGCAGTGTAAACACCTTTATACTTCTCATCAAGGCCAGCGAAACGCTTTTTCAGTCACGGGGAAAAAAGGCATTAACGCAAGCATTTATGAAAGGGAATTACTTGAATTTCTTATGTTGTAAAGATAGATATAACAAATTTATTATTAACATTAATTTAATGCTAAAATACTTGACAGGATGTATGAGATAAAGCTAACAGTTTAAAACACCACGCAAAAAACCCCACTTGCTGCAAGTGTACTGACTGATCTGTCCAGAGTGACCCGGGGAGAGTTGCTCTTGTCTCTCCCTTGTGTCAGGAAGATGCACTGAGTGACTTTTGTTAATTCTACATTTAACCATCTTTTGCATTAGCTCCTTCAGACATATTCAAAGGTTGTTAAAATGGGGAGAGGAGAAATAAAATAGGAGAAATAGGAATTTCTTTGCATATATACAAGGAGATAAGAATCAACCCAAGCTTCCACTCATATTTCTTCTACTTTTGAAAAAAGGCAGAATTTTAATATTTCAAAAGAGGCAGAATTGAGTATTTGAATATTTCAGCACACAAAAAAATCCAGTCCTGCAACTACACTGTCTACACTTATTCAGCAGACGTTAAAATTAATAGCACATACATCTAAAAGTATTATTAGACATATATTTTATACGTTTACGTATGTGTTTATGTGCATTTCTATATATAATTAAATCACAGAATGCTTGAGGTTGGAAAGGATCTCTGGGGGTCATCTGGTCCAAACCCCTTGCTCAAGCAGGGCTACATAGAGCCAGTTGCCCAGGACCATGTCCAGATGGTTTTTGAGTATTTCCAAGGATGGAGACTCCACAACCTCTCTGGGCAACCTGTGCCAGTTCTCAGTCACCCTCACAGTGAAAAAGCATTTCCTGATGTTCAGATGGAACCTCCTGTGCTTCAGTTTGTGCCCATTGCCTCCAGTCCTGTCACTGGGCACCGCTGAAAAGAGCCTGGCTCCATCCTCCTTGCACCCTCCCTTCAGATCTTTGCACACATTGATTGACAAGATCCATCCTGTACCTTCTCTTCTCCAGGCTGAACACCCCCAGCTCTCTCAGCCTTTCCTCACAGGAGATGTTCCAGTCCTTTCATCATCTTCATGGTGCTTTGCTGGACTCTCTCTAGTATGTCCAGACAGTACGTCTCTATTGTACTAGGGAGCCCAGAACTGGACCCAGCACTGCAGGGGTGGCCTCACCAGTGCTGAGTAGAGGGGAAGGATCACATCCCTCGACCTGCTGGAAACACTCCTCCCGATGCAGCCCCAGATACCGTTCGCCGCCTTTGCCACAAGGGTCCCCAGATACTTTTCTGACAAGTTACTTTCCAGCTGGGCAGTCCGCAGCATATACTGGTGCATGGGGTTGTTCCTCCCCAGGTGCAGGACTTTACAATTCTCCTTGTTAAACTTCATGAAGTTCCTGTAGGCCCATTTCCCCAGACTGTCGAGATCCCTCTGGATGGGAGCACGACCCTCTGGTGTGTCACCCACTCCTCCCAGTCTGGTATTATCTGCAAACTTGCTGAGGATCTTACAGTGATTTTTGTAGGCAGAGTAAAACTTACCAGGATATTTAAAAGGACACTGGAGAAATGTGAGCTTAATGCAGAAGAGGAATGCCCATGTGATGATTTGAAAAGCGGGAAACATTCAGCTTAGGAGAAAACAAACATGGTTTCTCAAGGGATTCTTTTTTCCCCCCTCCACAAATGTGAGTTTCAATGAATACTGATGAAGGTCTAAAGAACTAATCTACATCAGCTTTAAGGCATATTGTCCTGGTTTTGGCAGGGATAGACATCAGCTTTGGCATATTGTCCTGGTTTTGGCAGGGATAGAGTTAATTTCCTTCCTAGTAGCTGGTACAAAAT
>NW_008795936.1:2581262-2702020 GCF_000699145.1 Aptenodytes forsteri
CTTTCCCCAGTTTATGTACTGAGCATGACGTCACATGGTATGGAATGTCCCTTTGGCCAGTTTGGCTGTGCCCCCTCCCAGCTTCTTGTGCACCTCCAGCCTTCTCAGTCAGTAGAGCATGGGAAACCAAAAAGTCCTTGGCCAGTGTAAGCATTACCTAGCAACAACTAAAACATCGGTCCGTTATCAACTTTGTTCTCATCCTAAATCCAAAACACAACATTGTACCAGCTACTAGGAAGGAAATTAACTCTACCCTACCAAAACCAGGACACATGTAAAAACTGTGAATTTGGATTTGCAGGTGCTCCAATTTCTAGAGAACTGTAAAGGAACCTAGTAATATACATACACGAACCAGATTCTGTTCTATTTGATACACTGGTTCTGGTGAGAAAAACCTAAATCATAAAAAACCAAATTTGGTCTCCTAAGTCAATAGAATGTTTTGCATCTATCTTATGAATTACAAGAAAGAATTAATTCTCATCTAGTGGATACTAATTTCCATCTTCTGTGTGTAAAATGAAATAGACAATCAAAATTACTATAAATACATTTAGTGCAAGTTCAGAATTTCTTTAAATGGGCCATTTTTATTTCATTCCCTATAGAGAATTTAATCTGTCA
This sequence comes from Aptenodytes forsteri, assembly GCF_000699145.1. Classification (NCBI taxonomy): domain Eukaryota; kingdom Metazoa; phylum Chordata; class Aves; order Sphenisciformes; family Spheniscidae; genus Aptenodytes; species Aptenodytes forsteri. The sequence continues at coordinate 2,581,893 of NW_008795936.1, forward strand.
TTCTTCTCTGAAAAAAAAAGTCTCGATTTATGCATTTAATAACCCCTTGGACCTCCAACGAAAGCCAGATTCAGGATGGAAGAGCTGCTGTGTCAAACTAAAAATGATTACCCAAGCTGTGTGCATTAGCTGTATGCCTTGAGGTTGGATTCTATAGCATCTAATAAGGTACGAGCTCCATTTGAAGCTCTTCCCAAAATATAGAGTATTCGCAACTTCTCCCCCCTCTTAGAATTCTTAGCCACCTGCAGCCAACAGGGTACTAAAAGTAACCTTTCTTCAACAGAGATCTGTTTTCTTGAAACACAGGGGAACCTCAGTACTTCTGAGTCTGTTATTGCTCTGTCAAATTTGTTTGAAATTGGGCAGGGTGTTAAAAAAATACTGCAGGACATGTTGTCAAAAAAAGACCTACCTTTAGCAAACCAGGCTAAAAATATAGCCTTTAGCATTAACAAGAAAAACAAAAGACAGGCTTCCTTTTCAATCACTTAAAAAGATTAGTTTTAAGTAGTGGTATTCAGACAGGAAAAATTCTGTTAATTGAAATGACTAAATTTTAAATGCTTTTTTCAGATATGGTTAAACATGCAGAAACTATGATCCACCATGTGCACAGAGGTTTTTTTTAAGCAAATGAAAAGTTCAATTACATTGTTTACATTTTTTCAAAAACACTTTAAAATTCTTTTGTTCTTTACATGTTTTTATATTTTTACATTTTTAAATAAGCATTTCAGTTAATTTTAGAGCACTATCCCAGGCTCTCATTTTCTTTAAAGCATTATCTTTACATGAAAGTCAACATCATATTGCCAGTATAGGAAATTAAATACACATCCTCACTGTTTTTTTTCAGTTTAGTTGCTGTTTCTCCAAGCAAGTTCTAAAGTGTTTCCAAATAAGTTTAAAGACTAATATTTTGGGTGGATTTACTACAGCCTTCTCAGAGTAGCAGCACAGAGACACCAGTTGCAAGTTTTCTGTCCTGATTGGACCAACATGACTATAAAGTACAGGAGAAAATAATTCAAAATCTTACTTTACAAATACAGGTTAGGGATTTGCCAAACAGAAAACCAGAACTGAGCATCTGAGAGACTAAGCAGAAGCCTGCCCAGCGAGGCCAAAACTCAAAGCACTACGGTGGATATTTGTTACAAAATATGGGCAGCCACCTGAAGAAAGTATCTGTGACCTATGCATTGTAATTATTAAATGTGTAAATATTGTTTCCATTTTCACAGACAAGATTTACCTTACACGCACATCAGCATGTTCTAATTTGTGCCACTGCTTTACTTGGCTCTGATTTTGTGTACTGTTCATATGGTGTACTACTCTATTTCTTCACAACACTGATTTTTTTTTAACAAGTCAGTCAATTGTCAAACTCTTCATCTGCATGAGAATTACATTGCCAAAGTTTTTGGACTTTTAAAACATAACTACATTGGATTATGTTTCTTGGATGCAACAAGAAATTAAGCTTCTAAAATTAAGTGTAGGAATACAGTTTTTCTTTAGGGAGATACCTTCAGAAATAATCTACTAGCAGTCTGAGTGCAGTAAGAACAGTATCAAGCTGCATAAAGTTTATCTGAATGACAAAGGTATTGATTATTTTTAAAATTAATTTAAAAATATATTCGTACCTGGACAGTGTGTCAGAATTGTCTGAACTTTGCTACTAGCTCTAACATATTTTTTTTTTTAATATTTTTATGTTTATTCTTCCTCAGCTGCAGCTAGCAAGCCCTGAAATGTCATTGCTTACAGGCTATTTGCACACTCAATCTAATCTAAATTTAAACTCTTCTGATTTTTGACCCAAGGGAATAAACTGCAATCAAATACAAATTGCAAAAATATTCAGCATTATAATTCCATTTCCTGGAACCTGAGTTTACAGTCATCTCTGGTTCCCATTTTTATACCTACTAACCAAATCCCACCCTTCTTACATAAACAATGAATCTCAATCTGTCAACAGTTCTGCCCAGCTTTTTTACTGTATTTACACTCCCACTAAATTTCACAATCATTTTTTCCACTTTCACATTCTTCAGAGAGACTGTCCCCCCGACTGCTGCCAGTAGTTTTTCAGAAATTTACTTGAAGCAAATGCTTCTCAATGACCTGTTGAAAAAGAAAACTCAACATGTATATAACAATAAAATTAATGTACTGTTAATGGTTCCTACCAGCTCACTGTTAAGTCATGCACCTTTAAAATGTTGCCCAGTTTATACTCTCCAGATTTCAGGGGTTGAGTATATTCTTTAGCACGCACAAGGTATGGGTTCACTTGAGTATCAACAGGGAACTCTGAATCCTGGTGAAAAAAATAAAATTGCATTAAGTTCATACAGTGTACTACTTATTATGTCAGTATTTTGAAAACTCATTTTTGTCTTATTTTCCCACTCTCTCTGTCTCCTCTGTTCAATTTTCATCAATTTTTTTAATCACTGTTGTCCTGATTTTATTAATTTTGATACATATTGTTAAAGATGATTGTAGGCATAACTGGAAGACTGGGGTCCATAGTGAACAACTGATTATTCTGAGATTTATTAGTTTGTGCTTTTAAAATTATATTCCTATCATTTAACTCCTGGACAGTTATAGCAATATAGTATGGCTCTAGAAAAAGATCCACCATCAGTACTAATCATTATATGCAACCAAATATAAATTCACCATTTATACCAGCAAAACCCCTTCTTCCCCAAAACAGAAAAAACCCCATTTATGTAGTTCAACATAACAGCAATGGGAAAGAAGCAACTCGACACTGTGGATACAGAGAGATGTAGTAAAAAAATGGCAAATAAAATTTTGCTGTCATTTATACTCCTGACAAAGTTTGTGTAACGATGTGGGTATTAGTGACAAAAACTTGGCCTGATACTTTTATTGTTAATGTCATTTGTGTACCTGCTACTGGAAGAAGATACGATGTTTAAAAAGGAAGGCTGTTAAATTGTTAGTACAAAATCCCCTATATTGAATTCAGGAGAATCTCTGTTTTTAGTAGGTATTTTGTGCAAGACAGTCAAAATTCAGGTAAATGAATTGTTTTCCTTAAACAGAAAAAGTGTTTTAAAATTGTTTAACAGCGAGTTTAAAACTACCAATTTAAGATGCAGTGATCTACCCTGCACTGGACCATCTCATGATTAAAAGAAGTTAACTTCTAGAAACCTTTCAATTTCATCAACTGGTGGCCGGAAAGCTCCTCAATTTGGAATGGAAGAACTAGTCTCATTGTCCACGTCACTCCATTTATATTTTATTTCCTTCTCTTTATTTTTCTTATGCATACGTCCCATACTGGAGATGAAAAGAATAAAGTTTAGTCCTACTACCAAGCTCAGCACAGCACCGTCTGTGGTGTAATTACTGATTTATCAGATAAATGAAACTGTTTCCACTATGATTATAAATTATAAATGGAAAAATCATACAAATACAAAGAGAGGAGGGCTGCGTATGCACACATAATAAATGCAAAGGAGAGCAGCTACAGGTAAATAACCTTTTTTCTCCTTTGACTTCAAATATATATAGATAGATCTAGACTGTGAGTAACTCCAGGTAGTATTTCCCAAAGATCACCATTACTTGGATAAAAAGATCCTTTTCTCTACTTGAATACAGACTGAAGGACTAGTTTCACACATGCCACATAATCCCAGATAAAATTCACCAACACAGTAACACTTGTTGAAGAGGGAACTGGAACTCCAGGCTGCAGTTCAGAGGAGACATTTTCCGAGTCAGCTGCTGATGCTGTTCAACAGCATTGACTACAGCAGCAGGCAGTTCCAGATTTGCAGCTTTTTAACAAACTCCCCAAAGCAGCAACCCAGGGAGACAGCATCTGCCTCTGTAAAATTCAGTTACAGACCTGAAGCAAAGTCCTTTCTTCAAGGCTCATCATAAAAGGACAAAGACAGGCCTGGAAGTCTGCGGCTTCAAGAACAAACACGAAAGCGAATTCTGCAATTCAGATGAAACTAATTATACGTTACACATGAATTTAGAACGAACTCTGAAGGTAGCTTTATCTATGTGGAATAAGACAGCTTAAGAGTATGCTACGCAGACTTCTCTCATTTGGTAGAAGTGGCAATCATCAAGAAAAACATCCTCATCATCAGACAATGGAAGGCAAAATCAGATGTTGATTGAAGCGGATTGCTCAAAGATTCATGAATAACATGCTTAAGATCCACTGCAGGACTGGATTCCCCAAACGATCCAAATCCTTCAGATATATATATTGAGCAGACGAGAATACAAAAATACTGAACACCAACAGAATACTAAAATACCCTGAGCTGTTAGCCCAGTTTTCTTCAGCTCCAGCAGTTAACCTAGAGGGATAAGAACCACAGAATTATTGCTGGACTGTAGCAGCTTAGCAGCAGAAAATCTGGTCCCCTGGACACAGAAGAGATGTTCTTGCTATTAATCAAGAACCTTATTGTGGACTTGATATTCAGCATGTATGCTATCAGATAGAGGGGGCTGAGGTTTCCACAATAAACCTTCTCAAACTAACCTCGAGTCAGACATTAGCAGACTTGAGTTTTCAGGCTCTTTACCAAAAAGAATACAGGTTTCCTGGAGCCAGGAGTGGCTTTGCCAGGTAAGGGGCAGAAGGGATTGCAGTATGAGGATTCTAGATAGAAGGAAACAAGCATCAGCTTTCCCAAATAGGGAACTAGGAAATTATTCAGCATAGAATAAAGAAACTGGCCCTGAATTAGAGAGAACAGCCCTTCATACTGACATTCAAGTCAAAGAAAGAGACTTCCAAGTACTTTCAAATAACTATTTGGATGTCATCATCTGCACTTATTTGCAATTAGCTCAAAATAACTGTCCAGGTTTTTAGGCAGGTAAACAGCATAGAGTGGTATTCAAAACTCATAATATGACTTCAAAAAGATCAGCTCCACTGAAGGGAGTTGATATTACTTCTTGATACAGAATATAGTTAGAGCATTTTTTTTTGGTCAGTATCTGCATGTGAGGGTATTAACTACATTTCAGCATCAAGTTATTATTAATGGTTAGCCATATGGTTTGAAATAACAAATGAATTCTCCAGACCAAAAGAAAAACCTGTTACTATGGAACTGGGTGATAGAGCTGAACTAACAGAATGAAATGCGTGTATTTTTAGTATTGACACAGAGTAAGTCTCTGACCTATCGCAGGTCACTGTACAGTCTGATCAGGAGCAGGTCACAGTCTGATGTCATGACTATACAGTCCACTTGGTCTCACATATGCACAGTTGACATGTCCCAAAAAGAGGATTATACAAGCATGATCAAGTAGTACTAAGTTGAGAATATCTGTGAGTCTGCACTGGCTTTACAGTCTGCTCCAGTAATATTCTTAGAAAAGCTGAAAAATCTCTCTTGTAAGTTCCTAGAGTGAATTACATTTGCTTAGTACAATGTGGTAGAAGGTACCAGTTTAGGTGGTATTAACAATGATCTACTTTGACCTGAGACTTCAGAAGCTGAGGAGAAGGACAAGAGAGCTTCCAGATACACCAGGTAGTGAAGAGAAGCTGTATCGCAACGTGGGGCTGAATTGTAGAGGAAGAAGCTTCAATGGTTGCAAGAAGCCTCAAGGCAAAAAATGAATAAGATAAATGGCATACTACTGACATAAAACACTGGACTAGAACTGGGAATAAAGGTTTATATCAGCCTCCCTCTGTGAGATTACTGGCATGGGCTACTTTCCATGGCCTATTTTTTTTCCTACCACTATTTTCCATGAAGGTGAGCTCTATGACTTGCACCAAGAGGCAGATCTTCTGTATTCTTCAAAAGACTTTTCTTGCAAGTATAATGCTGATAAAAAGCCAAAATACATATATACATATAGTTAATCTTGCAGCCTCATTTTCAGTGTGGTCTAAGATATTTTCTAAGATTAGTCAGCAGACTAGGAGATTTATTACTAACTCTAATTAACCAAGCTAAATGGCTTTATTAAAAATAGATTGTCATTAAAGAATGTAAGGAGGGTAACTGTGCACAATATATTTTAAGAACTACTCTAGTCATTACAAAACCACTTACAGAGACTATACAGTTTTCTGAAGACTCAGCTGATCATTCGTGTTTGCAAATTTTCAGGACATCCTGCTGTGAGAAGCTTTAAAGGAAAGACTGAAATTACCATATTCTTTAAAATACCCATCAACGACTAAGATTAAGAATGGAATAAAATCAATGTATTTTAATCTGAAAATGTACACACACAGCAGGCATAACCACTAACTTTTTTTTAGAATTTGTTTGCACGTAACTTTATGGTAGCCATTCTGTTAATTTGTAGGAATGAGCATACAGCAAATTTCAGAACTACACACTATCAAAAGAATATCATTTTGTCTCCCATTTCAGAAGCTCTCTGCACCGCATGTTCTATAAGGATGCTATTAACCTGAGTCAAATTTTTTAAATTATTATGAAAACAACTAAGCTAATGACTTAATGATCAGTGCAAGTGCATCTGTTACAGACCCAAGACCTAGAAGATATTTTTCAGTAGCCTGTGGCTTGAATCACGTACATAGCCTAACACTACCACTCCAAAAATCTAGTTTTTCATTTATTTTTTTGTACTTGATTATAAAAAAAAGTAAAACTGGATCTGATGGAAACTGTAGGTGTTCACTGCTAAGTTTTGTTCCATCTAAACCATATTTATGTTTCTTTGAAGGTAAAAAGCTACATACAGTGTTCTGTTTGCAGAAAAGCTTCTCAAGATTATTAGCCTGGGCAATTATTTTGTAAGCTTTTATAGATATGTAGAACTTTAGCTTCAAACTGCCTCAATGATGCTCAGAAATCACATTCCCAGAACACTGGACTCAATTTCCATGGAATGGTAGGGACTTAGAATGGTGACTGATGTAGGACAGTCTTATCTTTCTTCTCTGACTGGAGAGGAAGACAGAATGTGGGAATCATGGAGAGCCAGATGATCAAAATCATCCTTTGTTGTCTTAACTCAGGTATTAGCAATATACCTACATCTTGTACTGGGGCGCTAACTGAACATCTACATCTTAAACCAGCCAATTCACATAGATTACCATCTGTTTACATACAGTTCTCTATATTTCCACTTACTTATGTGTACTTAGGGGTGTACTAAGAAGCAAAGAGAAGCCTAGAAAGAAAGTCAACCTCAAATGAACACCTAAATTCTTAAAATTCTATTTGAAACATGTGGAAGATAATTGTTAACAGAATTTAAAATTCTTATCTCACAGATAAGAACAGTTTTGGAGAGAAAGGTTAACTATGTGGGGGAAAAAACTAAACAAATCAGAAACATTCAGAATTAGGAAATAAATACATAAAGTACAAATAAGTAAAGACTAAAGATTACTTTAATCTTGCATTGTTATTCCAGGAAGGAATCATAATAGGAAGATAATTGTTAACAGAATTTAAAATTCTTATCTCACAGATAAGAACAGTTTTGGAGAGAAAGGTTAACTATGTGGGGGAAAAAACTAAACAAATCAGAATCATTCAGAATTAGGAAATAAATACATAAAGTACAAATAAGTAAAGACTAAAGATTACTTTAATCTTGCATTGTTATTCCAGGAAGGAATCATAATATGTCTGTGGCTAAAGTTAAACATTTTTATAGAAATGTATGTCAAGTTCTGATTGTGTTTCAGCCATAATATTCCTGCAGATCTCTGAAGCCAGTTTCAAGAAAAATCCATACATTTTCCAAATTTGGGAGTGATTAAAATGAGTCTGCAGTATTTATTATACACAGTCTAAAGAGCAGAGTAAAGAGGTTAACTAAAAGTGAGTATAATCCCAGTATGCACCACTGCCTTCATGCAAACCTTAGAAGCTTTGTGTGCTCCTTGTCTTAGAAAGTTTTACTTTTCAAGAATTACAAATTTGAACAACTAGAATTATAACATAAAAAAAGCATACAATCAACATGCTTTTTGTAAACTGTGTCTCGTTTACTTTCTGGAACAAAACCAATTACTAAATGTAACCAGACTTACTCATTTCAGAGTGAAACAATTCCAGGACAGCCTAAGCACTCTGAATAGAAGTGACAAAGTCTTGCATTTTTCAGTAGGGAAAAAAACAGATACTACTTCAGGAGATACTGCTGTAAATTATTGCTGTAAAATTCACAGATATAGTAAAAAGTAGAGGATAACATAAAAATATTAGCATTTCTATCATTCCCTACTGACTTTCTGAAGTATTTCTGAAATTGCAGTTTCTACCTCCTTTGCTCTGATAATCCTTTATTTTACTAGAACATGAGATTCAGCCTCAGTTGTTGACACAATTCATACCTATGGTTCATACTTCAGGGTCTGAATGGTATGAACAGTGGTATCACTTGTCATGGTCAGGTGAAATGTTGATTTCAGCAGCTCTCCAGTACACACCAGGTGGAAGGCACATTTTAAACACATCAAGTCTGTTGCTGAGTTGATTTCCTGCCTGAGAAAGCTACCAAGGAGTTTAGAAGCAATACCGGCTTAAGGTTTTCTCTCACAGCATTTCCAAAATATATTATTACTGTATTGATTTATCAAAGCTTTATTGGAACTTCAATTTATGGGAGGTATGTAGGTTCTGAGCTCCTCAAAAGGAACACAAACAAGCTACTTATGAAATAGGTCATAGTTTGGTGTGTCCCCCCCCAGATACAAATATTTGTCACTGTGAAATAAATGTGGTGTCTTTACCCTAAAAACTTCCTACAGTAAAAATGCTCAAGAATGCTAATATGAAGATGCTCCCCTCCCCCCAAAAAAATTTTGCAATGAAGCATCATTATTTAATCCTTATTCTATTATTTTCAATTGCTAAATCCTAAGGGTAACAGAGAATCCATTACACAAGTTGAGATCTTGCATAACAAGGCTTTGTGAAACATATTTATTACAAACATTGATTGCAAAGCCTGATGCTACTTCAGCATCGGCAACAGTAATGTGCATGCCAAAATCCAAGAAATGCATGTACTGAGTGCTAAGGAGCCAAAGCAATATATTGTTTTTGTTCACTCTTGTATCTGCAATGTACTAGACGTTTGTACTATGACAAACATGAAAAGCTATTAAGCTTTTCTCTTAGATCAGTATAAGAGAGAAAGTAATGCATTTCCTGCCTGTGAAATTAAACATCCTATTACTTTATTAAAGGCAAGGAACATTACATTCAAAACAGTGTCCTAGAAAGAATCTCTGTGAACCATAACCATTCTGAATGCATGTCCTCAGTCACTGACAATGGTAAAAGCAAATAGTGCATTGTATCTGCCCAAACTGTCATTTAGAAACTACACTATCATTATTATCTAAAGTACCAGGTGTAACAGACTGTCAGCCACTCATAAAAAGTTATCCATGAGTCAGTCCATTTACATGTAGTATTTCCATAGCTCTCAAAAATATTAGCAGAAGGGAGTAAGCATTGTTATCTCCATTTGTTCTATAGGCACAGGGAAGACATCCCAATGCTAGATCCTTGGCAAAGGTAATAACGCAAACCCATCTACACCCCCAAGTAATAAAAGGATCTATTACTGATTCTTATGATTTACCTAGAGAGCCTTATAGAAATCAGGATTGCATGAACTCATAAAAGCATTCCCTGCCCTAAGACCTCATAGGTTCATATACAAAAACAAACGGGAAGAGAAGAGGAACAGCTTGCCTTTTTTTTCTTCTTCTTCTTCTTTTTTTTAAGCTAAGAGCCTGAACCCTATGAGGATTTAGGGATTTACCCCAGATCAAGCTGAAATTCTCTAGGAGAGCTTTTAAACCAAACTCATATCTTCAGAGTCTCAAACTGTTACTTAATTCTCCCTAATAAGATACAAATCTTGTCTTGATGGAAACAGTTATGCAATTAAGACAATTTACCCTTAAAGCTCTTAGAAATCTTTCTTTTCTTTCCTGTCCTGAATTTTTACAGTAAGACTGCCTTTTCAACTTCTGATAGTGGGGCTCTACAGAGCAAGTGTACAGCTTTCATTTTCATTGAGAAAGACACAAGAGACTCATTTGTCAAAACACACAGAAGGCAATGAATAGGTAAATGGAACTGATCTAAATCATCCCACAGCTGAGAAAAATGTAGTATAGTTTAATACAAAACAGAAGACATCCAAATCAGTTTATCTAAATCACAGCTTGGCCTTGTCTATATCATCATTACACATATTTCTAAGTTTCTCTTTATTCAGATGTTAAAAACTGAAGTCGAAAAGAACTAGCTTCACTATGCAGTTGTGAGGAAGATCAAGCCTTGTTACTTTATTTCTAAAAAAAAAAATAAATGCAGGCTTAACTGAGGCAAAGATCATCAGACAGTAATTTGGTGATTCAAAGTCCTTTGGTGAGGGAGGAGGAGGAGCAATCTTTTTTTTTTTTCCCCCAAAAGTTGACAACTATCATCTGAGTGGTTCCAATTTGAAAATTAAAGGTCATTCTAAAACTGCAGTCAAGACATACACACAAGGGGCACAATCACACTCACACATCCTGTAACTGAGGCAAAGATCATCAGACAGTAATTTGGTGATTCAAAGTCCTTTGGTGAGGGAGGAGGAGGAGCAATCTTTTTTTTTTTTCCCCCAAAAGTTGACAACTATCATCTGAGTGGTTCCAATTTGAAAATTAAAGGTCATTCTAAGACTGCAGTCAAGACATACACACAAGGGGCACAATCACACTCACACATCCTGGTGTATCCATACATTTAATTTAAAAAGCAAATAATAGATATTTTGTTCAGAAATGAGAACAAAGTCATGAAAATTAAATTCTCCTTATGGCATAGCTACTGTATATGTCCAAGATTCAGCAAGATATCCTGATTTGTATCACTAAATATTTTCAAGGAAATATTCTATTCTTGATTCGCACCCAAAAATCAGGATTATTTCTGCTCTTCTGTGCTTGGAAAAGTACTGCACTAATCACTGATAGCTACACTTATATACCATTGAAATTATCTTTTTACTCAAAGTTAGAGAGAGAGCGGGGGAAAATTAATTTTAATAATTGTTTGCTTAATTTTCAAAAAAATCTGATATGCTTATATTATGGAGAATATATTTTGTATTTTTTCTTTTCTTTTAGATTAAACAAATTACAATATATTGAAATGTCCATATTTTAGATCTTAATTATCAAAGCAGTCCCATGGAAATCAGTAGTCCTACTCAGAAACTCCATATTAAATATATAGTTTTCACAATAGGACTTCAGTTTTACAGTGTATTTCAGTTTTTGTCCAAACTATCACAGTTTTCAAAACAATCTAAGGATTACTAAGAACCCATATATTCAAACAGTGGAACAAAAGAAATTTTTAAAATACAAATATATAAGAATGAAGATAGCCTTGGCTGTAATTGCTCACAATGAATGAATCTTTATCATCAGACTATCAAAAATAAAGTATGTCAAATAAGCTAAAACATTTAAAAAAGCAAACTATAGTATGAGATTTCCAAACCCTATTTTACCTTTCCTCATCTTTTAGTTTTTACAAGAATCAGACAATTCCACAGGAAAGATGTGAATAATGACCACTATTAAGATGACATAAGACACTACTTAAGTTTATTTTAAGGTTCAAAGTTTTTAAAAGAGATTCAAAGCTGTTCCTGTTTTCCTCTTTCTCACGATGAAAATCCTGATACTCCACTCTGTTCTCCAAGTAGCTTAGTTATGGTGCAATGGAGGTAGGTGGCTTCAAAAGGAACCAAATAATAATAATTCAATAGTTTCTTGCTTAATAAGTGCTTTGCTGCAAGAGTGACAGAAAACTAATATAAAATACAGTAGCCGAGCATTATTTTATCTTCTTTTTCACGTTTTCTGAAATTGAAGGAATATGGTATCCTTTTCTAGCAGGCTATGAAGAAAAAAAAAAAAAGACGACAGTTAGTGCATCCACTGAACAGAATGCCATCAGCAAAATATTCAGTAGCTAATGTTGTACAGTTCTTAATACTGAAACAACTCAATTTCAAAATGTTCCAGTGTCTATAGTATCTGTACTACAACACATTTGCACTTTATTTTACTATTTTAATCATGACCACAATTATTTTACAAACATCTGAAACATAAGGAAAGGAAGTTGAAAGCAATAGCAGGAGTGCATAGTAAAACTTCTATTGCATACTACATCTTGCTTGGCTTGCTAATAAAAAACAAAAATCACCTACAAAGATTGTGGCCACATAAATTGTTCTCATTCAGTTTATAACCCTGACATTTTTTCCTTTTTTTTTTAAAATATGAAATAAACATGAAGATAACGTGTAATAGGTAGTAAAAGTCAGATTAATTATAAAAGCAATGGTAAAACTGCTCGGCCTTCATGTTCAGGGCTAGTGTATTCATGCGGCTCTTCAGACAGTTTGTGAATGGGTGCTAACAGTAAATGTAAACTTGAAACTGCTCCTGACAATGTCAGTTTTAAGGGTCTGCCAAATCAAGTCTTCCTACAGCCGTTGCCTATGCAATAAAGAAACTAGAAAGCAGTACTACTATAAATGTGTAACTATACAACAGACACTTGATACCTTTTTGACTAGAGCTCTTACTAGCACTGATAAATTTACAGAAATTATTTTCTACTATAAAAAGGATAAACTTGAAGATTGAAAGCTGCTGCACTTCACTAGTGTTTTGTTTCTTTTATTGTGGCTATTAAAACCATATTTCTCAATGATTAACAATCTGAAAGATTTGAAGAATAAGAGGAAGCTAACAATTATAAAAAGATCCATCACTGAAATGTAATCACTTTCTTCCAATTTTTAGCACTACAGCTTGTTTAACTTTTATTGCCACTATTTCAGAAAGTAACAGTATAAAAGGAAAAACTTACTCTACGCAAAACATATCGCCCAACCTTACAGAAAGAAAACAACTAGAATTTTAGCTTCTGCTAAAACTTAAAAACTTCTTAGCAAATACCTAAGTAAATCACATTTCTCAGTTTAAAGCAACATGACTGTGGATGATGCTGTTAAGGATAAACACGCCACTCAAATGTGGGGACTGTAACATAACTTGTACACTAGAGACAAATGGAAACATTCAAAACCATTTAAAACCAAAGTCTAGCACAGAAACAGAGTAGGGACTCCACTGGCACAACAGGCACGTATGGGTGTTTCAGAGTATTTTGCTTTAGAAACTAATCTCTCTAAGGAAGTCACAGACAGCCACAACATTCACGAAGATCACAGATTCATATCGATGTACAAGAAACCTAGCATATACAGTGACTTTGCAGCCCAATGAGTTGCACAGTTGCTTAGAGGACTGAGAGCTTGGAGTCTCAGGACCAAGAGCTGAGAACCACAGAATGGCTCCTTGAGCTTGCTGAAGATTGACCATAGAACAATTAGTAGATTTAAGATGCTCTGCACCCACACTGAATGGAAAAAAAATACTTAAACTTTTTATAAAGATGAAGGGATTATTTTTCCAGATAAGGAACAGACCTCAAAATAAACTATTCATTGAAGACCTGTTCTATCTTAAAAAGGATATCTATGCTGTGCAGAAATATCACATGCAGCTTCTTCCATCACTTCCACCATCCCAGCTACCTCATCAAATCTACTTTTAGCCCCTTCTTTTGATTACTTAATCTAGTCTGTTACAGGATATAGCATGACCAACAGTCTCTATTGAGTCAATAAGGTGAGTGAGGAGTCACTGTGAAGTTATTCTAGTACATGAATGTACTAATAATTTTGAGTTCAGCTACAGTCTCAATAAAATGATATAACAATCATTCAACTTTTAATTTACTACTCCTTGATGGTAGGGAATGTAACTTAATACATGCAATTAAAATTAATGTCTTAATTTACAATTAAGCAATTCAATATTACAACTCTAAGATACTGGTACTGATATGTCTGATTTTAAATACCTACTTCTGATTACCATTAACAGGAATTATGAATGTAAAACCATCACACATGAAAAAATAAATTCAGTACTATTTTACTGGTAGCAATTCTGAATGTGTTGACCTGATTCTTGTTGTCATAGCATCACCATACCATAACAATAGAATATGCTCCTGTTTGTTTTTCAAAATAGTGTTATCACACAGATAATCAACCTTTTACAAAGCACAAAACAATATCTATGTTCATACAGTACAGATGTACAGCACAACTACATATATAACAATCTTACAAAAACAAGTGAAAACACTGTTACAAAACTCAGCTTGATCAGTTGCCAAGGAGAAGTAAAATAACATTAATGAAAATGCTGCAATAAATTATGATGATACAAGGCATGCATTTGGTTGCCTGGATTTTCATAGCAGTTTTGTAAGTCACAAATAACCATGTGCTATTCCCAAAGATGCTCCCTATCCCTTCCTTTGAAAGGCCTATGCTTGAAAAAGCGACTATATTTATGATCAATGTTAAAATAACAATGGTGCAATAAAATATAGAAACTTCTACCAATTATAATTTTATTTTGCAGATTTAAGTTTTGATTATGGTGTAATTAAACTTCAGCAATATTTTAAGTTACAGCAGCACATGCTGCATATGCCATAGAATTCAATTAGGCATGTTAAAGAGTAGTGCTGATTATACGATAGACATCAAGTTACTTCAGTTTTCTGACATACTCCAAAATATGTTGCAGCATTGTCTTTTTTTATATACATTTAAAAAATTGTTCATAGTAATTAATATGAATTCTCTCTACTACAGAAGTATCCTATAGTAGTCAATTAACAAATTTAGCTGCTTGCTTCAAAAGTTGTCTAATTTCTGTTTGCATCCCTGGAACAGCCATATGAATCAAGAAATTAGTTACTAAACATCACATGTTCAGATCTAAATCTGTATCGTACATATTGATGTATGGTACGATATCATTGATACCATGGCATCATTTTTATTAAATCACAACCTGTATCAAACCCATGCTTCATGTATGGTTCTTCCCATTGCAGTACTCAAACTGATTTAAAGATCCTAGGGTTAGAAGCTATTAACAGCTAGCTTGCTGTTAGTAAGTTAATAACTGCTTGGGAACCTAGTGTTAAAAGAACAAATATATTTAACAAATGTGAATAGAGACACTCTTAAATTTAGTACACATTATGTAATAAGTTACCATAAAAAATATTTGTATTGCTAACCTGAGGTCAAAGTGAAAGGAAGACATACCTAACGAAAACAACTTTATGAGGTGCTTAAAATTGTATTTCGTCCAAGCTCTGTATTTGAAAAATACTTTTTTGCATGTCATTCTAGCACAGGGTAGTTTTGCTAAGAGACACTCTTAAATTTAGTACACATTATGTAATAAGTTACCATAAAAAATATTTGTATTGCTAACCTGAGGTCAAAGTGAAAGGAAGACATACCTAACGAAAACAACTTTATGAGGTGCTTAAAATTGTATTTCGTCCAAGCTCTGTATTTGAAAAATACTTTTTTGCATGTCATTCTAGCACAGGGTAGTTTTGCTAAAGAACATTGGTTCTTTAAATATAGCAAGACAGCAATAAAATATCTCTGAATGTGGTTTATAGAAATAGACTTATTTGTTGTTAACAATAGGACTAGTGCATTGCTTTATAATAAATATAAAATGTTTTAGTTATATAATAGCTATTATATATAAAGACTATAAGTATTGCATATGTATAGAAAATATATATAAATTTTATACACATCTGTAACTATATGCCCATATATAAAACCAGTGTGCAAGACCTGAAGCAAATGGCAGAATCTGAATTTACAAATTTTAAGTATTACTGCATGTAGCGGATGTTGTTTTTCTTCAAACTAGAAAAACAAAAATTATTCTTTGGAAAAAAAAAGTTGCTACTTGTCATAAGCACTGATTAAAACAAACAGAAAATGAAAAGACTCCTACCCATACAGGTCCTGCCACGCTTAAGGCCGGTATGTCAAATACCGATTTATAACTATTAAAATTAATTTATAATATTTTCCCACCACATGCTTGTTCAGTTATTATGAAGTTTAGTCCAAAAGATCATAATTAAAACAAACATCAGTTTTATCAGCTATCAAAATGTTTTGATGCTACAAAATACTGCCAAATGTTTCTTCACCGATTCCTTCCTCCAGCACATGTGGTACGTCTTCTGTAAGAAGTATCTTCCCATTGATCAAGACAGCAAAATCACAAGCCTAGGAGTTCTGAAATAACAGTAAGATCTTAATCAGAACAATTTTCTTAGCACATAAGCTATTGGACAGATTTGCCGTGAAACTCAAACCCCGTCCTAAAAAGAATTGCTACATTCTTCTACTTTACATGTAGTTTTCCCAGGGTTACCAGCAATTTTAGAGATACTTTCTACATACTTTTTACCCTAAACATCACGTGAGTGCAAGTGGAAAACTATGGAAACAGCAGTGCCGAAGCAGAAGACAATATTCCTTCAAAGCTAATACAAGATCATACATTCATTTACAGATGTTCCAAAGTACAGTTCATCTGAATTCATTTCAATTTTATTTCTAACACATGCACTGTAAAAAAGTGTGGGAAAACTATTACTTTTTGGATGATTTAGTTTGACATGATCCTATCTTGCACTTCTAATAAGAGAAAAATATATCTTCTCCTGAAGATTCTCCTACCACTAGTAACGTCCAAATATTGATGCTAGAGGTTCAAATAAGTTTTAAATTTTGCCATTCTTTTATTAACTTTCCAAATATTAACAAACAAGTTTCATTTTTCCTCTAATAGTCCACTTCTAAGGCATTGTCAAGAACCTCAGAAATTGCATTTATATTCTCACTATCTAGTATACAGTAATTTTTCACATGACTAAAGTACATATTGTAATCATCTCAATAACTGTTATAAGGCACATAGAGTTTACAAAGGTCCATCTATCACTACAATGAACTAGTAAACATATTCAGGGACCATTAGTTATTGATTTATTTGCAATTATCCTTTACAGATGCTGTCCATATTACTCCCCTTTGCATTTGATCATACTGATTCAGTTTCAGGACAGGTAGTAACCATTATTCCAAGCTCCACATAATGATAAATAATAAAAAGCTGTAGGAGTACTTTGACACACAGGTGCAAAGCACTCAACTTGCCAATATTGGAGAGTAACGGATTCTTTACAATAAAAAGCTAATTAATTGATTACTATAGTTGTTAGCTATAAGTACTATATCAAATAGTGATAATGCTGATTATCCATCACTGTAACTCAGGATAAATATTTTCAGCACAGCAGGAAGTGGATACTACAGAATACGTAAGTGAGGTACTGCCAGACTGACTTCACAAACATGCCAGCAGTGAAACCGAAACTGCCAAAAACTGCCTTAAGGTGCAAGGAAGTCAGTCCGTTCTAAATTCATCAAGGCACTGATTATAAAGTCAGGCCAGAGAACATCTGTAATTGGTTTTGGACCACATAAAACCCAGGCCGTTGCACTTTCTTGAACTAATTTCTACTTGAGCTAGACATAGCTTAAAAAAAGCCACTATTTAGAAATTGTCAGTTTTTTCAAGACTGAAGAATTTACTGTAACTGCCAGTAACCTGTGAAATGCCTAACTACATTCTCTGTTAAAAAGCAACATTATTTCTAACCCAGAATGTCCTTAGATTCAATTTTCATCTACTAAGTCCTATTCTACTTTTGTCTGCTAAGTAAACAGTCCAATTAAGAATATATTTTGTTCCCATTGTCACAGTCCTGTCACAGATTAACTCCTCCTTAATTAAACCTGATCTATTTGAAGATGTCCCTGCTCATTGCAGGGGGGGGTTGGACTAGACGACCTTTAAAGGTCCCTTCCAACCCACACTATTCTATGATTCTAGGAACTTTAACAGACACTGTAGTAAAAAAGTAGATTTTTATTTCTATTTAGTTTACCAAGTGATCCAGACTTCCTCTCCTCATTTACCTGGTCTCTTCATGAAATCAAACCTCTCCGGTGTGTCATCTGTTAACTTTATCAGTAGCTCTGAATAAATCCTAATCAGGTTTTTGAGACTTTTTTACCAAGTCACATATAAAAATGCTAAATAGCTTATGAGAAAAAAAAAAATCTCTGAAAACATTTGATGATTCTCCATTTAAGGCTTCATGTCAGACTTTACCTTATTAGTAACATCATTTATGTTGATTTTGAACAATTGCTTAATGTGGATAAATCTATCTTCTACAATCACGGGATAATTTGTATTAATATTAGTACTAATCATATACACGTTTTAGTTCTCTGTATTATTCTAGGTCTCCATTTCATGAGTCACATTTTACATCTTAAAGATAGTTTCGAAAGTATCCACAGATTGCTGGCACAATCTCACTGAGACAATTTCTTAGTACAGAAGGAGATGAAAGAATGGAATCAGTTTATTACCACCTGACTCCTAAGTTACAGAATTGAAAGACTGAGCTTTCGCATAGGATATCAAAAACTGCAAGATTTTATTCAATTCTTGAAACCTAGTCCATGTACTCTCAACAGAAAGGTAATTTGTTTATGTGGGTTAGGACAGATGGCATGTGGACCTAAAATGAGTTTTACTCTGAGAAACAGCAATGGTTTACCCAACAGATCTGTTCTTTTTTTGTATTCAAAATCATATGTGCTTAGTAAGAACGCAAGTAACAGTTTGTATTGCTTTTTATTAAAACTAGCCCCTCAAAACCAACTCAATTTTGAAATGGAACTAGATTCTATTTGTCTTTTTTGGTATCCCTTGTCAAAGTGTAGAATACCTTTTCATACGCAGCAGCTTTCTGTTCCATCCGCTCTGACAAAGTCAGAGGGAATATCTGAAACCAATTCTCCACCACTGCTCATCTACAGACAGATTCAAGACAACTTGCAATTTCATTCTAAATCTAGGCACTTGGGCACTGCCTTAACAGTTTCAAAGCTTTTATTGGACATGTCAAATTTTACTCATCAGTAGCTACAGTACAGGATGAGTATAAAAAACATGGGCATTAGCTTTATTAATTTAAGAGTGCTATATATCAATGCATCTGGGGGCTCAGAGAGTAACAGAACAGCCAGTTATGAGATACAAGTGGGTAAAACCCCGCAGAATTCACTGACCACAGTTCTGAGCCTAATGCTTAAGGAGACAATACCAGAAATCTACAATGGAGGGAGTGATAAAACCCAACACTACCCAGAAAAATTAAAAATTTACCTGATCACAGGTTGCACCAGCCTGTTCTAATTCACAGGACATTTCTAGAGATAAACCCTGGATAAAAAAAGTTTTAGAAAAACTAAAAAGACAGTCTGGATATAAGGAGAGCGAGACACTAGTGGGGAAAAAAACAGGCTGAGAAGTGGACACTCCAAGGAATTCTGCCTTAAAGCACACAGAACCTAGCAGCATACAAAATTAGTTTAGAGAAAAATAAAATAAATAAATTGTGCAAACAGGGCATATCGCCCAACTTTTTAGGAAAGTACCCTCCTTTCAAGTTGTTATTTTGACTATCCTTGTCTCTTAAACTATTGCCTTTGTTTCCTCCATCTACTCCCCTAGCAAAGGCTTTTTCTTGTAACTTTCCCAATTCTTGAGGATCTACAGTGGTTCAAACTCTCCCTTGAGCCCTGATTCACTGGTCATAAAATTATGTCTAACTGCCCTTTGAATATGGCTGAGCAGGTATGACTCTCCCTTATCCACAGTAATAACCCATACAAAAGTGTAATTAATCAATCCTAAATCTGAATTTTGCTCCCACTTGTATTATGAAACAACTTGTTTTATTAAAAGTCCATCTTCTACCACATCCTCTTGGCATCTTTTTCTATGACTTTAGTAAAAGCTTTAAGATAGCAAGCCACCTTAACACATTCCTCTTTACAGTAAACCCAAGTGGAATAGGAGTAGGCAAATTAGATTTCCTTTGCCAATACTCTACCTGTATCAGAAGTTCTCTCGTTCTCGATTTCACAACATAAAAATTCCACTACACGTTTCCACACACAAATTTAAGTGTAGCTTTTTTGCTCTATTTTTGTCCTCTGAAATTCTAAATCATTATAATCTTCTACCCCCTTATTTTTTTATCATCTATAATCTGTATCATTCCCTCATTCTTTGTTTACTGCAGTTCATAGTCATCTGACATGTTCTTACCAACCTTTCACTCTATTATTCTTTTTCTAGCTTCCATGTACTCCTAGGTACCTATATGGTATGTGGAAAACAACGTGGAATGTAATTACTCCAGTTACGGAGAAAGAGAGACCTGAACTGCCAGCTTTCCCATTTTAAGTGCTACTCCAGTTGGCATGTATTTCAAAGTGTTCTTACAGTGACAACAACAACATAAGTACAGGAGTAGTTTCAGCAAAATAGTATTTCTGGAAAATGCCTTTTGGATCTGGGCGTAAAATCTATTTCTGCTGGCAGGTCGTCTTCAGTTTCTCATTTCTGATCTAGAGTACATGATTGCAAACTTCCACTTCTTGGTATTCAAGTAGACAGAATTGTTACAGCTCACTTTTCATCTGCAACACAAGATTCACAATCACCTGTTCTCCTCTGTGCTTTCCCAAGCATTATGTTGCAAATTGCCTTTTCATTTCAAACTCCCCAAAGATCCAGTCATCTTACTCATAGAGCTGCCATGTCTTCCTCACCTGTCATTTCATTCTTTTATCTTTCATTTCTAACCTCAGCTGCCACACCAACACCTTAAATTATTTCATTTTTTGTTGTGCTTCTGCCTTCAATCTGCAGGCACTGAAGGCAGTATTTGGCAAGAGCTCTCCACAGTAAAACTGGAAAAAACCAACACGATTTTTACTCAAAGGAACTGCAGTTAAAGGCATTTAATATGTTTTTAAAGTTCTTTTCTATGTGATCACAGCCATTGCTGCACATCAGATAAAAGGCCTGTAATGTTTCAGCCATAAACTGTAACTCCAGATCCCCTTCGTATTTGCCCTGAAGGAAATCCTAATAAAGTCTCCAACTTCCAGCCCCTAACTGATGAAAAATTCTGTAATACTCTGCCTCCGGATCAGACTCAGAAATTTACTGGAATCGCACTGGCAATTTTTTAGCTATTATAGAGATCCTTTTTTTGTGCTATGGAGAAAAACAAAGGACACATTCAGGATTACGGTTCAACTACCTAAAGCAATGCTCACTAAAACATAACAAACAACATTGCTCTCTCAATTTCTATCATTCCCACAATCAAATGCATACTTATCCTTTTTCCGGAGTTGAAAAAATCTTCTATTATATACAGGTGATGAATTTCGATAAAAAGATTACAGCATCTCTAATTCTGTTCTCTCAGGATTATCTTAAGACCAATAGCTTCTTAAAACAGTACCTTATTTATTCAGAACAAAAGCATTTAAAAGAAAACACTTTAAAATTAAGAAACATCTCACACAAACACCTGCTCTACATTCAGTTATCAATACACCATCCAGAAGGACTGGCAAGTCTAAAATACTTCTGGTCTTTTCATTGTTGCCAAGCTTCCTACTGAAAGTCAGACACAGTACTGCACTGAGGGACTCCTATAGAGAAATTCAAGTTTTTTGATGCCTCATCTTCTGAGTCAGGTCATAGTACTCTCTTTTCCTTCTTGCTAGTGAAGTGAAAGTTCAACTTGATTTCTGAAGTATTTCAGTATTGTCATCAATGTCTAGCATACACAGTGATGACAACGTCTATGGGAAAAACCTTCTACGGCATACAACCACATTTTCATAAAGAGAGCAAGAAAAAAAAAATACGCCGCAAGAGCATAATTAAAACAGGTTACATAATCATGTTTGAGAAGCAGGATCCTAACTCTACATTTCCATGTCTAAATTAAGCTGTGTGGGATTTTTTCATCCAAGGTTTTAGTGCTAATACGAACTCACACTATTTGTGTGTGCCTGTGACCTTAATAAAGCTTTAATAATTTTTTGGAGGCTTCTGTAAAATTGATGAGTACATGTCTCTCCAAAAATTTCCTTTTCTGACTCAGAATCTAAAGAGAATGTAAACAAAGCAGAATATAAATTATCATCACAGAAACTCAAGAGCAACAAAAATTTCAGATATTTTTCTTTTTAATTTAAGGCTTAAAAATGTTACATTATAATACTGCATAAAGGACATGGGGATAAACCAGCACAGAATTACCTGGATATTCCTCGGGGGTTGGGGGGGGGCACAGGTGGAAGAAACAAACACAAAAAGCAGCCTTCAAAGTAACAGCTGAGAGCAGCAGACAAGACACTGAACAGAAGGTCTCAATATATAACCAATATGGTTTTTGCACTAAGGTCTCCATATTTGTAGCTTGTATGCACACTTCAGCAGAAAGGTAAAATGCAATAATTCATACAGCAGTAAGTCATTATCATAACACTAGAATTTCAGCTTTCTCAAACCAAAAAGCCCCAAACAAGGCATGCCTCGCTGTATTATTTGAATAGGACCAGACAGAACTCTTAAACATGTAACATTCAGAAGAAAACTGCAGAAGAAACATACAGGTATGAAGTCCCCTTTACAACTAGACAAACTCTCACCATTGGTTCCATTAGCTTACACATTCCTCAACAACTTTAGCAGAATCCTGTCTCAGATGTAGAAAAGCTGTTAGGATTCTGTAAGTATCATCACAAACTTGAAATTCCCCCCAGAAACTGTCACTGACTATACAGTGAATACGAAATGAAAATGAGATTTCATGTAACATACTAATTTAACAGCTAGCAGCCACAGAGATGATCCTGTGCCCTCACACATGCTAATGCAGCTTCACCTTCCCTTGCACTGAAGAGCATTACTTTGATCCCATGGTGATCCTGTTCACCTAACTAAACCGGCAGAAAACCACCACCAGAAAAACAGATTATTCTCTGCAAAGAATGAAAGGAGAAGAGAGAAAAGAAAACAGGGGCAGAAAATGGGAATCTTGTCAGTGGCAATAAGCCATTAGATCTGTTTAACTGATTATTAAGATCCTAGAGTACCAGAAAATTAACCTTCGCAGTACAACGTTATATAATGATAGCTGACTTTAAACAGAAGCTGGATATTTAACTCTTTAGCACATTTAGAAAATTTATTAGGCAATAATATCAACCCAATCTCAGCATAAGCCTTAAATTCTCAAAGGCATTTAAGGCACTCACTGCTACTAACTTCTATGACAGGGAACCTAAACACCTTTGCAGAGCTTTAGATAATAATTGCTGCTAAATGTACAGTCACTATTTTGAGAAGAAAAACTGAAAACCTTAAAACCCATTGGTAAATGGCTTACATGTATTGGGTGTGCAGCTAAAGTATAGTAAGACAATATACAAGTAGATCAACCTCTCATTCATAAAACACAGGCACATCCTTGTGTAGCTAAAAATAACAGCCAAATTAGAGTTGATGCAGACTCACCAAAAAGATAGCACTAATAAAATCAAATCTCAGCTGTCTCATTAATATATTGACTAGAACAATCCAATGACATACTAAAATGATATTCAAATACATTTGCCTGGGAAGAGAAACAAAGAGGTTACCCTTTCCTTGTTTCCTCTCATTACTTTTATTACATTAACTTACTTCTGACATTAAATTCATGATGAATGAATTCAATTAGTAAAAAGATTTTTAAAAGTAATAAAATCAGGATTTGTAATATTAGGAACAATATTTATAGCTCCAAATCTCAAATTTAAAAGCTTTCCTGACATTCATAAATTATTTAAGAAAACAAACTTTTTATTCCAAAGAAACAGAAAAGGATTGTTTCAAAAGGTATAAAATTTAAGACAATCTAAAGCATCGCTGAGTAGCTGATACAGCTAAATAAGAATAGTCTCCTGCACAGGTGTTGGCATATTCTGACTAAGCTCCTAACCACAGCTTTGGCACACAGCCTGTTTTACTGCCACTGAGGCTGTCTACTCGTACAGCTTACCAGATGGTGGCTAGAAGCTTACTGTGGGTGTATATCCTGATGAAAATGGACATAAGCTACACACAAATTGTAAAGAGCTCCTTGCTATGATTCTCAGACCAAAACCCAGTTAACTTAGCACCAAGGTTAAGAATATATGCGAGTATATTAGTTTGTGGTTTTAGAAAGAACACAGGAGTTATGGACATACAAACACAGGACGTATCCAATTAACCTTAAATGTGCTCCAAATATTATCAGCCTTCCCCTCTCATTCTTTTTATGTTTACACAGTTTCTAAAATACTTAATTAGTGCATAAAAGGCTGTCTTCCATTAAAATAAAACAAAACTCTATAAACAAACAATAGTGCAAACAAAGCCCTTTCAGCTCCTCTTCATTGTTATTTCCAAAACTATTTTAGCCTGTGTAGATTTTTGAGATCAAACTAAGCCTACATACACTGGTTGTTCAAAGCTTTGGTGGCAGGCAAAAATTGGCCATGAACTATTAGTTTGCAAAACAGAAAAGAAGCTGGAGACACAAGATCAGAACAGGGGAAGTTTAGTCAACAACAGAGAACAGGAGCAGCAGAAGAAAAATCTGCCAAAGCCTCATATCCTGGGAGTCAAGAGAACATCTCTTTCTACTATGTTTGGACAAACCCAATCATTTAACAACTGACTGTATATCAAAAATTCCAAGTACAATACACTCAAAATGAGGAATTTTTTTTTCCAAAGGATAATCTTTAAAAGAGATGAAATAGGAGATATCTATCTTCATTACTATTTTTCTATATATCAGAAGTGTGGAAATACAGTGTACGCAAAGAATTCTCACATTAACAAATACCACTGGTACACGTGACTAAATTTTTAAAAACACTATGCATAGTGATGATTTTCCTGTTTATTTGTTCTTTTACTTTAACCTATAAAAATTTGTGGAAATTGCTCTTGACAGATTTAAATCACAGTAAACAATCTCAGTTTTTGCTGTATTGCTTCAAGAGAACAATTTCTTTACAGGTGCTCCAGAAACATTGGGTAGGATTGCTTTCTACCATGAGTGAAGCATTCCTGCAAAACTAAAAGCAGCTTCAGATGTGTAGTAAATTAAACGTCTGATTGGCTGACTTGCTTTGGATGATTTACAATATACAGCACATTATCTCAACTGTATATACACAAGATGATAAAAACTTGTAAACATAAATACAGAAAAAATGTTACAAAGTATACAGGAGACATGTAAACTGAAACCGTCCACTGAGTAATATGGTAATATTGCAATCACTTCAGCATGTTTTGGCCTGTGTTTTGAGTAACAGAATTCTGTATTAGACTTTCAAACTTGTATAAATAACTTTCTAATTCAGCACCTTAGTTGAAAGAATTTAGAGTCTTTACAAAGCGAGTAGAAGTAGGAAAGAGAAGGGTAGCTGTTAGGGAGAAGGGAGGACTGAAAGAAAACGGGGAAAAGCGCATTATTTTAGATGAGATATGAAACCACTTGAGCACAAAAAAAACATACATTGTGCTTCTTCCCCAAAGACAAAGCTCAGAGATCATCACCAAACGCCGCAGTAAGACATTAGACTGCACTAATACAAAAACAAATACTTTTGGAATATAATATGAAAACATTCTTCATGTGTCCACAAAATTGTTTCCTGTTGTAGAGTGTACGCTGTTTAACAGTTGTGCTTTACACAAGCGGTTGCATTTAGCAGTAGCAGATTTGATCCACCTTTATTGTCTAAACATCACTGAAATTATTTCTGTTCCACTGGCATAAAAACCCCACCTGCATATACTTCATTACAGGTTAGTTTCCAGCAGAAATCCTTCACCAAGGAACCTTTCCTCAGGAAAGCAAAACCCTTACTTGACGGGAGTGAAGGTGTTACCATTTGACAATTGTTCAGTGATCTGTATAAAATGAGCTGGTGTTAAGGACAAAGAAAGCATGAAAGGGGGTGGAGGGCAGCAACCTCAAAGGATCACAGACAACGCAAAGGCCAACAACAGCTTCTCATGTTTCTCCTGAAGACTGAGGAAATTATAAGTTTTCAGTACTCTGTCAGACCTCAGTCTCCCTGCTGACAGAGCTTTCACTTTGGTTACCGCATGTACGAGAAGATTAAGATCAACAAATCCATGATTATCCAACTAGTTTTAATCATGATCAAACCTGTCAGGCCTAGATTTGAACTGGAAATCCAATTATGAAGAGTCCTGTGACCCATTAACATTATCTCCATAGTATGTGACACTCCAATGAAAAATAATTAAATTTTCTGGAGGAAATAGTCTGATTATTAATTCATAAACTGTTTGGAATACAACCTCAGCATTTTATTTCATTTCATTGTATTCAAACAAAAACAATTAAGACTTTACTTTCTACTCCCAGAAGTACTGTTTGAATACACAAGACAAACAACCCTGAACATGATGAGCAGTGCATGTTCCTGCCAGAGCACTTATGGTATGTTAGAGAGATTCGTTACCATGAAAACTAAATGCTAATGTTGAATTTCATTTTCCTGAAAGTGATGTTTACATATGCAAAGGCTTTGTTCAAATATTGGAAAAAATACTGAAACACCAAAATCCATAACATAGAATCGTTAATTTAAAATATAAATACCACAGTTAGTGAGCACCTGAGCCCTTCCTTCCAGATTTTAAGGGTCTGAGTGCTTATTTCATATTTAAAACATATTTCAGTAATTTCAAAGGGATACAGTTTTATGCATGAGTAATTTAAGCTGAACTACATTAAAATGGAAAAACAAAAAACAGTTAGTATTGTTAACTTTGGCCTCATTCAATCTACTTTTTTTTGTGGAAGTATATCATGCAGTAGTTCACATACTGCCCTTCCTTTTAACCACATACCTGAACATCAATGTAAGTTAACTGCTGAATTTTTTATTGCAAATGTTTCTTCTGGAAGAATATTTCTTTAAAAGTATAGTGATGATTTTTCCCACAGTTCAAATACATTTACCATTCTGAACATTTGGATTTGCAATTGTATATCCATTGCAATTAACTGATTAACATTTAATATTTATTTTATCAATACGCAAAAATACCAAACAGGATCATTGCTTTGTTGTATTGGAAACTAAAACTATGTATATAGGGTTCCAAAATTATTACATATAACTCTTCCCACCTCATGCATTATAATATTTTTATTATGAAATGGACCTTAAATAACAGAAGAATTATAATTGGAAACAGACTTCTGTGGAATTTAGTTTTTTCCTCTCACACAAAAAAAATATCCCTTCTTAAAAACAAATCAACATTTTTCAAGCGTAATGAATTTTGCATCAATAACATCATAACCAAGGTACCTAAGCAAGGGTGCACTGCTGTATGTCTTGTGCAGTGCATTCTAATGATACTTAGTGATTTCTCTTTCTTTTAAAAGAATAGACACCTTGGCAAAAGCTAAACATTCAAAAGAGCATTACAGTTGCACAGTTACGGAGAGAAGTTGTACTGGCCGAACCCCATTTGGTGGTATTGCACGTGAGCATGTTTCAAAAAAATGCGCTGTAAGCACTGTATCCATTTTTTCGTGAAGGAACAAGCACAACTGAACCATTCTCCTCCTTGACACCTCCAAAATTCCCAAACTGTTTCCAACAGAAATTTTAAGGTTTTGACACTTTAATTAAGGAAAACAAAGCATTATTCCAGAGTTAATGAAATTACTCAATTATGGTCTCAAACGCCAAACAACGCTGACATTACTGATAGCTGTACAAGCATCATTCTGCCACCTGCTGTGTGTGCTTTGTATGGAGGCTCTTGTTCTGTTGTCAAGTTCCCTCTTAAATCATGCGAAGACAAATCCTATCATAAAGCCCAAGGTGAATGAGGGAAAGCACTGCAGGAACTCCTGTGGGATAAAGGAAACCCTTATGCACAACACAATTCCCAACTCTCCCCATTTGACAGGGCTGCCTGTCCTGAGGAAGACAGCAATGGCAACAGCTATCAATAAAAATAAAGAAAAATAAATAAAGATTGTAAAGTCTCTATTTTTTATATTTATATAAACTCTCTATATAAGAAGAATTTTCTTCATTTTCTCAGCAATATTCAAAGGTTTTTTCTTAAATTAATTTAAGATAGTAGGTCCCTTTTCCAGGAAATCAAAGCATTTGCATATAAAAAACTAGCAGTTTTATTATCATCAGTTTTTGCAACTGATTATAGCACGAATGAGATTCACAGTCTCACAGAAGATGGGCTATTATTCTAAAATCTGTCACTTTTTACACTCAACTACAGAAAGAAATATATGATTATGCAAAGCATATCTACATTTAGAATTAGGATCAAATGCATCTTACTTTCCAACATTCTTCTGTATTTGTTTTCAGTCTCGGGTGTTATTTTATTATTCTTAGCAGCATTTAATGACTCAAAATAAGCAAAGTTCTTTAGCACAAAGAAACCCTTTGGATGCTCTGCAAGGTAATTTTATTAAGGACCAAAGGCTTCAAATATCAAACAATCTATTTCTAGAAACGCATGGCTTTGGGTGTCTTGATTTAACAAAGCTGCAATGATAGATGGAAAGTTATATTTATTTTGTCTTTTATAAATTTTTCTTACAGATGTATGAATATTTTTTTATATACAGCTTTATTCGTAGCTAACATTCTTAAACATTTTCTTGTTTTCTCCACGTAGGTCTGTCATATTTAAAAACACACATTTAGGCAAAGCCTAAAACTAAAGCCATCATCACATCATCTATTACATACAGAATATCATACACAGATTAAAACAAAAGCATGGATTTTGTATAAAAATAAGTTTTTTCTTTTTACCATTTTTCAAGTCTATAGTAGTTTTTAAAAAAATAAAGTATTGCCTAATAAAATATCTAATTCTTTTAAATTAAATTCCATCAAAATCAACTAAAGAACACTTTTTAGCTTACATCCAGTTAATCTTAACATTTGAGTCACAGAACATTAACTCTATAAGTAGAAGTAAAGAGGCATCATATTCCAAACATACGTATTCTTTGCTGCTTAATACCCACTATCACCACAATAACACCAGCTCCCACTGTGTATCTGATGACAGTCCCACTAGACGAGAAGCTGTGCATGCTGTACTTGTTCTAGAGCTACAGTCATGCTCACCAGTTCACAAATACGCATTTGCTGAATGCTTTCCTTCTACAGGCACTAATGTGAGTCTTTTCCTTTTCCCCAGCCACCGAGTTAATGGGAATTACAAAAACTTATTTTGATATTGCTGTTCTTCAACACAGAGTTAAAAGCGGCCTGCTATTTTAAGGCAAGGCAGAAAGCTTCTTCCCTTAAGTACAATTTTTTTTGGGAAAAAAATCAAACTAATAGTGACAGCTAGACAGCTAAACAAATCCTCTGCTGGTCAATCAGTACATCCCCTTTCCCAAGGGGACGCTGCACCTATGTTTTTCCTCAGAAAAATCTGTCTATCCTATTCCAGTAACACAAACTCTCTAGGCAATTTATTCCAGTGCTTCACTATATTTACTACCATAAATTTTCTTTAATATGTAATCTGAATCTTTCTTATTGGATTTCTACTTTATTACTTCTTGTTCTAACAGGTTGTTTTATTGTTTTGAGTTTTTTTTAAACAGAATTCTTTAGATTTTAGTGTCTCCTCTTAGCGTTCTTTTCCATAGACCATGCAATTTCACTTTTCACCTTTTCTTTGACAGTTATGTTTCATAGCCTTCTAATCATTCTTATTGCTCTATTGTAGATGCTCCACTTGTCTCCTGAAGAGCTGTGATCAAACTGAACACAATACTGCAGCCAAAGCTACATGCCAGCTGAACAAAGCAAGAATATTCCACATCCTCCATACAATACTCCTGGTTAACACTGCAGTATGGTGTTCAGCTGTTCTGCAATATCATGTCATTGTTGACTCATGCTAAGCCTGTTTTATACAACAAACCCTAGAGCCTATTCTAAATAAAAGCTATTTGATCGACTGTTTCTTAACTTCTTGTTCTTATTTGTACAGTTGATTTTTTTTAAAGGTAGAGTTTTGTACCTTTTCTTACATTGCATGTTATTTATTTAGATCAATTCTCCAACAGGTCAAGTTTTGAACTGTAGTCCTGTCCTCAATTGCGCTTGCAGTTCCACCCCCACCAAACCCAGTTCACTTGGTCTGCAAGTTTAGTCAGCATATTTTCTGTTCCATTTTCCATACCATTAATGACAACATGTCCCGGCAAAAGCCTAGTCAATAGATCTGCAAATTTCCAATCTCTTTTCCATTAATTTAGGAAAGTTTCCATCAGGCCAGATTTCCACAGCTGCTAATAGGAGTGATCTGTGAGACAGTATCCAAAGCCTTATTAAAAAGGTAAGAGCTCTTACATCTTATTCTTAAGATAAAGTTACAACATTTACTACTCCTCTTCTATCCATGAGACCTCTTATCCTGTTATAGATACAATTTAGACTGGATTAAAACATCTTTTCTTTGCAAATCCATTTTCACTGTTACTTCTTTTCCTGGTTTCTTCCAGACATTTAGTAAAATTTAATTTATTCATTACAAATTTCTTTGGGAATTTAAGTTATACTGTCTAGTCTATAATTTCTTAGCTTTTACTTTTTATCTCATTTGAAATACAGACACTGTGTTTTCTTTTCCCTTCTCTAGACTGCCGTCATATCTTTGTAACTGGTATAAGTTCTCTTAGCTATCTGTCTGGAGTTTTACTATAGCACTGACAGACTGTAGAAACAAGTATTCCCAGTATTATCTGTCTGTCATCTTCTCTGCTGAATATCAAATCAGTGCTTTCTTAGTAACTTTACTACAAACACAGAATGATTGCCTCTTTCATTTACGACCCTTCCTATTTTGGGACCTCACCTTTCCGATTCTGTCCCAATATGCCTGTGTTCATTTATATTCAAGCTCAATAATCTGATCAAGTAATCATTTGGTTTTAGCTTCCCCTCTGTTTGAGAGCACAGAACCAGCAGTTCTTCTAAATTTTGTACACTTTCTTCCATAGAACTCGGGAGAAACTTGGGTTTTATACATGTATACATGTAATATTTCGACCCAAAGTCTTATTAATTACAAAAGCTATTATGTTCGTATGATCATTGGATTTTACTTTTGTATTTTTTTTAATATACCATTGACCATAATTTCAAAATCTGTTCCACAGAAACAGGTAACGCATCAACTCCAAAAATGTCCAGTGCACGTTTTCATAAAGTTTTACACCAAATAAAACTTCAGAAAATGAAATTGCATTGTAATACATTATATGTGGAAATAGAATTTATCAAAGAAGCTGCAATCACCCTGCTAATAACTCATAAAAGCAATCAAACACAGAATGTACTCTGTGAGGAACCCAAAAGAATAAAAATATAAAAATAGGAAAAGTGTATTTCAACAGGATAATGAAAGTCATATTATCAAAGGTTCTCTACAATTTTCATGACCTGTGAGTGCATTTTAATTAATTTAAATGTTTAAAGCAGTACTCTATGCATATTCTTAATCTAAGAATATTTATGCTATTGATACTGGCTTATTGAGGGCTAGAAATGTAAACAGTTTAGCCTAATTTTCTGTTACTGTATAATTTAATTGAGTCTTGTAATAAAGGTTTTAAAATCAGGAGAATACATTCTCTCTCAGAAAAATTCCAGTTGCTTTTTCACTGTTTCAGTGATAAACTTCATATCAAAGGGACCTTAAGATTTAAATTACGTGTCAGCTTTTACAGGGTATTACAATAACACAATATATGTCTGGCCTTGAAGTAAATGTTCTAGCTCAGCTATGAGTCATATTTGCATCTACTTAAAAGTAAGAACAGGCATTTGTTAGATCACTATTTAGCTACAAGACACAGAAAAGATTTTAAATCATTTTCATCACCATAGTTCACTCCTACGTAACTGTACAGTTAATACAAACATTTATAATTGTCTCAAGGATACAATTTCATAACAATATATTTACTTTCTACTGAACATGATATAATCCAAATGCCTAAACTTTAAAATTGGATAGACTGTTCACTGTGAACTTCTGTAAGCTTTAAATTTACTGAAAAGAGCTAAACAATATTTGACAGTGAATTTTACCTAGATTTCCCATACTTTGTTTTCTTTTTCTCTATTTTGTCATAAATGCACTGTTTGAATACATGTTTTTTAGTCGCATTTATGAACATGATATAATCCAAATGCCTAAACTTTAAAATTGGATAGACTGTTCACTGTGAACTTCTGTAAGCTTTAAATTTACTGAAAAGAGCTAAACAATATTTGACAGTGAATTTTACCTAGATTTCCCATACTTTGTTTTCTTTTTCTCTATTTTGTCATAAATGCACTGTTTGAATACATGTTTTTTAGTCGCATTTATTTCTTTTATATTTCTATATATTCCTCACCTGAACTCCATGGAACTGACCAATTTATGCTCTGACTCTTACTTCCTTTGTGGTATAAAAAAAGAACTTAAGTGTAATCTTAATCTGAATATGTGTAGGTCAATTTTAACCCCCCAAAACACCATTTAAAGTGTTATTTTCATTACTGTAAATGAGAACAAGACTTATTTATGGTACACTCTTCAATAAAGACATTGCCATGTTGAATCATTGGAAGAAAGAATATAAGTCACATAAGACACGGCAGAATTTAAAAGATCTTTTGATATAGGTCAAAAGAGATGAGGCACCACACAAGTTTGATTCCAAATACCACATAAAATGATCTAAGGAATGCAAAGCACTCATTTATACCTAATTCTTTTGACTGGAACAAATACTCAGACAAATAAACTGTTAAGTAAGAATGCACTATTTTAAAAAAATAACTCAGATCAGAACTGTAGTTCAATAAATGTGTGCTACAGGACAAAGTTCTGTGAGTACCTTTGTTTTAAACACAATTTTAACTTACCCCTTCACCCTCTACAGACTCATCATTCCCTCTGCCGTTTATTTATAACAGCCTAAAAAAAAAAGGCAATTCACATGCGGTATCTAAGGTAGTCTCCTTCGTTAGGGGAACGGAAATATTTAGAAATAATAGATCCAGGAAAATTGAAGTGAAAAAAGTATTGTTCCATTGTTGGAAAAGATGTTAGTCTCACACCTAAAGTTTTAGATTATTGTTAGCCATGGTAAAATCTAGTACATTCAAACACGCCCATATTTTCTGATGTCTTATTTCTGGAGCTACTCCAGTTTTCTA
The DNA here is from genome assembly GCF_000699145.1 of Aptenodytes forsteri. NCBI lineage: Eukaryota > Metazoa > Chordata > Aves > Sphenisciformes > Spheniscidae > Aptenodytes > Aptenodytes forsteri. Next base: position 2,615,220 of record NW_008795936.1, read on the forward strand.
ATGCATTGATTAAATAAAGACATCAGGGCCTCTGGTAGGACTCATTTGGGAAACATAAGATCTGCAGAAACACAAATGCTTGCCAGAACCAGTCAACTAACAGTGCTCATGAATTTCAAAGAACAAGAAAGAGCCAGACAGGCATACTACCTGTGTAGAGTTTATATATTGTGGGGGTGAAACATAACTCCACTGAAGTTTACTATAAAAATCCTGATGACTTCAGTAGAAACAGGAATAAAAATAAGATTTCATAAGCCAAGAAATACTCATCTGTTCACAAGTCAAAATGAAAAGAAGAGATACCTGTAAGAGTCTAAGACGGAAGTTTCTAACCACTGAATGAAGAACGGGGAAAGTAGAGATGGACTGACTGGCAGGTGCCTTAGTAATACTCAGATACTAATAGGTGGGGATTAGATACAGGTACAGAGAATTATTTCCAATATGTGGTGAGAAGTGTTCCAGAAAGCAACAGAATATAGATTTATTTTATTTGGAGGTTCAGGACAAAGAAAAGAGATGAAAACAGAAATAAAATGGTATGTTTGCCAGAGGAGAGGTGCACTGCCAGTGTCACACAGAAGAAATGCCCTTGCAAAAACAGATAGAAACATACAAAAAAATAAATCACCATGAACATATTCTTGCGGAGACAGGGAAAGGAAAGACTGAAGCCAATTCTGACTATTCAACGTAAACTAAAGCTTTTTGTTCTTCTCAAAAAACACCATTTAAACTCTGGTTCTCAAATAAAAATAGGGCAGTGTAACAGTTTTAAGAGATTAAGAAATTTTAGATATTAGAATGTTTACCTTGATTTGGAAAAATAAAAAGCACTGCTTATAGTCCCAAAATGCAATCTCAATAAATAAACCAAGTAGAATAAGTAAGTTAAGAAAACAAATTCCTTTCAACAATAAAACAATTCAATCAGGAATTAATTTTGATTTTGCACAACTTCCAAACTGAAACAGCAAGACACCTTTGGTATACTCAAGTTTAGAAACTTTCATTGACCATTAAGAAATCACCAATTTATTGCCCTTGGTCTCCCAGATGTTATACCTTTTAGACCCAGCTGAAACAGACAGGTTGAAATGCTTGAAAAGTTTGCAAGCACTACAGAATAGATCAGGATTTCTCCAGATACAAAAGAAACATAACAGAGCAACAAGCATTTATAGCCAGTGCTCTTCCTCTGCAGGGTCATCACATCAGACTCTCAAAAAGTAGCTTGCTTGCTTCAACTAATCAAAGTTCCTATTATTCCCTGAAAAATTAGTTGCAATAGAAACTCATATTAGAAATAAAAACCCTGTTGCCTACTTGTCCTATTTACTTTTACTAAGCTTTTGTCACTACGTGACAGACTTCTTTCAGTCATATTGGACAAATGTTTTTCACCACAGCTTAGTAAAAGTTTAAAGTGTACTTTGGATTAGTTACTGAGCAACTGCAAAGAATGCTGCATACCTTTGGCTATCTCTTGCCTGTCTTCTTCACTGCATCTTTGACTGGATCATATAAAGAGCTTTCAGCATCAAGAATTTTTTGCTGCCTGGCTTCCTGAAGAGCCTTCTGGGTGGGATCTTCCAACCCTTTCTTCCTTTGACATTCGTGGCCTGCTATAAAATAAAACCAACAAAAATATCATCAGAATGCATTTTTCACTTACTCTTCTGGAAGATATCTCTTTACTTAATATTAGCCAGATGTGAAATTCTAAAAGAAACACCACTTTAAATAAAAAGATATTCAGGTTACTGTGCCATCCATATAAAGTATTCCAAGACTACATGTAACTCTGCTCCATAAATGATTTTGGTGTGATCTATTTCAGCTTACCTAATGGTACCCTAGATTTTGCCCCCAAAATGCAGCAATGATTTTGAACCTTGCAGTACAGGAGAGACTCACAGTAAAATGGATGCAATTCTTCATTTCCCTCAGAGCTAGAAGAAACATCATCTCACTGCATCCTATCCAATATCTACCACCAATGCATTATTCTGATTTACAGCCTGCATTCCCTTTTGCCTCCCTGCACTTTCTCCCAACCTGCCTTTCAAACAAGGAATTACTTACGAATAGGTAACTCAAAGAAATCATAAGCAGGTAGCATAGCTGTAAATCATCAGAACAGGCTGAAAGGAATATGAGGAACAGTATAGCACATATGGACTATTGTACAATGTATCTGCCATGACCTGGCAGAAAGGATACTATTCTCTGACAGCCTTTGTATTGGCAGCTCACACATATCTTAATACAGTCCCTTGTGATCCCTGTATCTTGTTGCAATGCTCTGTAGTATGTACATGGGTCTACAGGAAAAAGAATGGAATACTGAATTCCAACAGGATTTGGGCACTTACATCCCCCTCCAGTTCGTTGAAAAAAATCTTGGATCGGAAAACACATTATACAGCTAAAATCCAGACTGAAACAAATGTACTTCACACTACGCATTTCTAAATGCTTGCTCTTGTAAAGTAGTTTAAGACCTTGACACCAAAATGCAAATTTTCTGACTTAAAGGGGAAGAAAACCCACCCTCTCCACTCGAGGCAAAAAACACAGATCAAGCAAACACAAAACCTTCCTGTATACCCAACCTGAGTAAAACTGTAACTGATAAAAAGAACTGTGCCTGGTCTAACCAAATGCCTGTATTCTCACTGCTTTAAAAGTTAAAACTACTGTCACAGATATTCTGAATAATGACTTTCTCTGAGGAACGGTATACAGCAAAATTGGTTTATATGTCAAACACTTTCTACCCACTAACTGCTACCCACTAGCATGTCGCTCATGGAATATTCGGTTTGTTGGTGCTTTTGAAATATACATACTTATGAACCAACAGAGTTTTGACAGTTGAAGGGCTTAAAAGTCAGTAACCATTAAAAAAAAGAAAAAAATTCTAAAGAACTGTTGTGATTGCACTAAGATGTTAACAGCTTGTGTTTACAGATTTTCTATTCTGATTGCATTGTAGATGGAATGGGGACAACCAAGTTTAAGTACTTTAACTTTTGCATTTTAAATTTCTTTTTGCATGACCTTCTAACAGCAATTACATCAGATCGAGAAAAGGAAAAGCACAGTTAACAGGCTTAGCAATGAGTTAATTTAACCATGAGTAAAGAAACTCATTGAGTTTAACTTTTGAATATAATTGGGTAATAAATAAGCAGCTGTTTTTAGAAAATACAAGAAATGTACTGAGCAAGTAACAGTTTTATAACATGTTTTTAGAACCAGCTGTTACAGCAGCATTCACTTAGGTTTCTAAGCAAGCCACAACCAACATTGCCCAATTCTTTCAGGCAAAAGTGGTCCTTCTTCAGAGCACCACCTAACACTGTGTCTTGATCCGTAAGTAAGGGTGCAAGTGCCCTGTTAACATACACCAATAACCTAAATAAAAAAAATCAGTTATTTCTCTTTGATAATTAGATCCCTCTATGTATGATCTTGCTACCACATCAGGGAGGACCAGATTTAAAACAAAAACAAACCAGTTTTTAATGCAAATCTTACACAAAACATCCAGTCCTTTTTAAAAATAATCTGAACTCAAAATACAACTTTTCTTTCAGAGCTGGCTTCTGAATGAGCATAGCAGGGACAGAGAAACAGCCTACAAGATGACTGAGTCCTAATCTTAACTGTTAACTAGTTCCTCTCCAACTATTGAACGTCCTTCATATCAACTTTAAACAAGCAAGGTAAGTAAATAGGAAATAAAAACTTAAACTTCTAATAATTTTTAAGACACCTAAAGAAAACTTTCTCTTGAAGGATTTGTGTACAAAGCCCTGCTTGCAAAGCTAAACAGCAGTCTGGCAGTGGGACAGCAAAAAACCCTAGTAAATAAATTACATGCTCTATATTGTGGTGCTATCCTCTTCAACTGTTTGAAATGCATCAGGCTGAAAGCTGCTACATCAAATGCCTAAGTAATAAGTCCAGAATAGTTGTCCTACAATTAACATTAACTACTGTTAATTTTTTTCCTACCTAGCCACCAAATACAAATTTACAACGCAAACTTATTGTGAATGCTACGAAGCTTCCCTTTGTTCTTCATTATGCATCACATGACACCCTCAAAAAAAAAAACAACCCAAAAAACAAACCCACAATGGACTGGATGTGCAGGACCTCATTGACACTATTCAAAACCTCAAACACTTCAGCAAACCCTAAACTAATTAAAAGCCACTCTCAGTGCCCTGTAGCCAAAGCCAGCATTCCAGGTGTTCTGCCGTCAAGTCAGGCTGTGGGACAGAAGCAGCATCAGGAGCAGTGACAGGCAACCTCCAGCTGCCAGGAAGAGCCATTCTTGTTCCTTCACGCTCTGCCCTGCAGTGAAAGCAGACAGCTGGCGAGAAAAAGCATCTTACCTTGGCAAATTATAACCTGCCAATCTGAATGTTCAATATCTTATAATTACAATGTACTAATGCATAAAAGTCAGCCCTGAAGAGACAGCAACTGAAAAAATGCAGCTGTAGGTCTCCTTACAGCAGAGATTTGCAAGTCCAACAGCACTGGTTCTTTCCAAACTAAGAACTTAAATTCAGAGAAAAATGCAGCAAACATTTCTCCAGTATCTACGCACTGCTTGCTTCTCAAGGTTTCAATTATACTGTCTCATGAATAAGAATTCAAGAGGCAACAGAACATGACCATCTTTCAAGAAGCAGCAGAAAGTATCTGAATAAGAGACAGTATCACCCACTGAGACACGAGTATGACCTACAGAGGGCAATAAAAATTATGTAGTATTAGAGAACAAAGCACTAGAAAGAAATGAACTGAAATATCACTTAATTTATGACACACAGGGTATGAAGCAAATTAAGGCTTGTACAAGCATGTAGGTGGCTGATGAGCTTAATTTGTGTTGGCCACTAAGTGATTTTTTTTTTTTTTTTAAATATTATTTATAAAGTGCGCATCATTTTTTGGTATTATAAATTGCTCTCAAGATTTTTGGAGAATAAACAAGTACTGTGAACAGCCCAAGAGTGGTTTTTAGAATCGCACAAACAACAAATGAAAGTATGTGAAATACGAAAGAGGCAGATGGGGCATCTATACTGTAAAACACTAGCATGGGGAAAGAACCCACAATATATATCCTCAAGTCTGAGTATAATGAAAAGTTGAATGCTATATACCCTAAACTAATATAAAATAAGAAGCCTGTCCTCTACCTCCCTATCTGAAGTGGGATGAAAATGAGCACTGTGCTCTTATGTGGGGCAGAGGTTTATACTTTTAGTTGTAACAAGATTTAAAGACTACAGCAGAGCATATCCAGTACATACATCCACAGAAAGGTATTTTGGGGCCTGAAATGTGCCTTGCTGAGGAGTATGATACTAATTCATACATAAAAAGGCATCAGAATCCAAAATCAGAAAGATACTGTGAACACTGAAGAGGCCTGCTGCCAGTACTTCAGTATTCTACTGTATTAACACATCTGAAGTCTGTATTTACAGAAGTTGTTAGTTTAGTAGCTATTTGCTTGTATACCTGCACTGGTTTTGGCTGGGATAGAGTTAATTTTCTTCATAGTAGCTGGTATGTGGCTGTGTTTTGGATTTGTGCTGGAAACAGTGTTGATAACACAGGGGTGTTTTAGTTACTGCTGAGCAGTGCTGACACAGAGTCAAGGCCTTTTCTGCTTCTCACACCACCCCACCAGCGAGTAGGCTGGGGGTGCACAAGAAGCTGGGAGGGGACACAGCCGGGACAGCTGACCCCAACTGACCAAAGGGATATTCTACACCATATGATGTCATGCTCAGTATATAAAGCTGGGGGAATTGGCTGGAGGACTGCTGCTCAGGAACTGTCTGGGCATCAGTCAGTGGGTGGTGAGCAATTGCATTGTGCATCACTTGCTCTGTACATTCTTTTATCATCATCATCATCATTATCTTCCCTTCATTTTCTGTCCTATTAAACTGTCTTTATCTCAACCCACGAATTTTACTCTTTTTTCCCCAATTCTCTCCCCCATCCCACTGCGGGGGGAGTGAGCAAACAGCTGTGTGGTGTTTAGCTGCCTGCCGGGTTAAACCACAACAAAACCGAGTTACAATTATAGCTTAGTTTATACTGGGTAAGACTACAGAACCCTTCCAGGTTCTCCCAGAAATGAAAGCAGCTATGCTCTTAACTAAACAGTAGTTTAGAAAAGTAGTAGGGTGTGCTCCAAGGGACTCCTCAGCTAGGAAAGCCTCCCACTGCTGCATGGAAACCAAGACCTGAGCTAGGATGAGGGGCATCTTTCAGATAATTACATCTCAGTCCAGTGCTTGTAGCAATTCATGACAATTTAGGAGACCAACTGCTTCAACCTACATTAGATAGAATTTGAAGGAAAAATTAAAGCAAATGTGCTATGCTTATAATAGGCAGGCAGTAGCAAAGATCTGGATGGTAGCTGAAATACCTGCATTAATAGTAAATAAGCCAATCTTAATCGTCAAGGAAATGCTTGCTATCCTCTTCACTCAACTACTCAACTCGACTCAAATCCAAAAAGAAACCAAAAAAGTTTGTGGCTACTATTCTTCTTCTCAGCCTTGTCTTTTCTACAGGAATTTTATACAATGGAATTAACTCCATGAATGTGGGAACTAATGAAGCTTGATTGTCAAAGGCTGGGGTAACTCGGTGGCTTTTAACTGGGGATACATTACCAGTGCAAAAGTTCAGGCATTTAACACACTGGAAAAACACAAAAGAAACAGATATAAACTAATTGCAACAAATGCTTCACCAGGAAGTTGTATAATATCTGATATCTAGTCACCTACATGGCTAAGAAATTTGGGGTTCTCTAATGTCAAATAAACTCCAGTCTCCGATTGGAGTTCTGCTCATGACTAAGGCAGATGCAACATCCCCTTCTCATGTGAATACTCTGTTGTCAAAGAGGGTAGAGCTCACTGTTTCCCTTTTTCGTTATCTATTTTCAGGAGTCTTAGAAACCTGGTTTATTTGAGACTTATCTCACTGTCAAATGTAGCTGAAATTGGAAAATAGGTTCAAAATTATTAATGGGAGTGATGCTCACAAAGAATGTGATAGCATGGGCTTCATTTACTTAGGAAACCAGAGGTGCTTCGGTTTTTTTCTGATGGAGTTAGAAAAATACTTTAATAATTATGCATTTATTCAAAACAACAGGGAAGTACTGTAGTACCATACAGATAAAGATATTATTCCAGCAGATATTATATAACCTTAGCAACCTCCTGTAAAAATGAGACATGCCAAAATAAGAGGCTGGATTTCGTAACACCAGTATTTTCAAAATGTTTCTAGACCACCATATATAGCTTCTTACAGAGCGCTGAAAAAGAACACTCGCATAAAAAAAAGAGTATTAGTGGATAAAATAACAAAGTCAGACACAAAATAGATTTCTAGGACAAAAGTCCTTCCATAATTACTCACGTATTCTATATTGCCATCAGCAGTTTCACTGACCTTAGTGGATACATTTTAGAATAAATATTCAAATGATAAAATTGTTGCTTTGTCACCAGGACAGCTGACAAAGTGTTTATAGTGCAAGTATTTTTGATTTACTGTTACACCAGATTTTGAAATGCATCACAAAACCAAAAAACGCATAACCAGCCTGAGCTTGGTGATGGGAATATTTTACCTTTTGTCACAGGAATCCAAATAGCACATCCGGATTCTAAATTTTGTAATGTGGCTTGCAAACCTGTAACCTAATTTTAAAAAGAGGAGAGAACAAGAGGTGGTAATATGAAAACATTGCTTTTGAACTGTCTGTTCACAACACACAGCATTTATGCCTGCATATTTGGGTAATAAATTCCATCTATAATTTCTGAATTTTCTGATTATTGCCTCTAAATTATAAAAATTACTCCTAATTCAAGATTTTGGAAAGGCCCAATGAAACAATGTGATAAAATACAAGCCATCCAGAATCTCTCAGATTACTTTTACAGCTCTATTAAAACAATGCAGACATAGAATACTAGGGCTCTTACTGCACCATCAACTTTTAACCACTGCTATCACTGCACTGATCTTTAACTTAATGGCACAATATGACATACAACTTTGTCATAAGAAAATGCCACAAAATATGGTGTTATGCATTACGAAAAGCAATCACTCCAGAATGCATACAGTTCATAACTGGATATGTCTTACATGTGTTCCTGAAATTTCATAGCATTGGAACTGTTCTATATTTTGTACTCCCAATTCAGCATAACCGTATATGAACGGTAACCTTTCTTTTTCCATAGGACATTTTCCTTTACTTATTGAAACTTCAAACATGTAATCCTCAAGTCTCTTAAAAGTAAGCTCTCAGATGACCTGAGAAAAACTGAAGGCAGAGGAAAGGAGGAAACAAGAGATGAGGACTATTAGAAGAAAGTGCAAGCATGGTAAATTCCTTTCATGTTACCCACATATAATTGATGCTACTGCTGAAATGCAATGCATTTTGGGAGGTTTTTTCCTTTCCTTTTTTCCTTCTCTTTTTTTGAACAAACAACCTACAGGTTAAACACATGCAAGATAATTTTCTGTTCTTCATCCATCCTATCTGTGCTTGTCATACTTCCTGCTAAAGGGGCAGAATATCATGTATACCAACCTATACATCAGATAATATTATAGGAGTAAAATACTACTCTATTTTTCCACCCACAAACCAGAAAAACAGTCTTCGATATCTTAATGTATTTTTTCCTTAACTAGTAGGTCATTCCTGGATATATTTAGGAAAAAATAAAATAATAAATAGTAATAGAGAAAGTTAAGAGATTTCTAAAGGCATAGATGGAAGCATATGGATCTGGGAGAATATCACACCTTTCCTCAAGCTGTCAACACTGAAAGTATAACAGGATCTGCACATTGCTGACTCATGTAGAGCAGCACTGAGCAAGTACAGACTAAGAACTACTACTTTGTGGCACTAAGTTTCACATACTTTCAATATTAAGATTTCACCGAATAACATGAAACTCACTACAATATTCTGCTTCAAACTACTGCATAAGTGAGTTGCTTTAACAGAAATATCCTATATATTTACCAAAGTGAAAACCAAAAACATTCCTTACAGCTTTGCAAGTGGTGGTCACCATAGTTTTACCTGCCCAACTGCTCTGTCTCTCTCCAAACTAGTTAACATTTTCTGTCTCAGTGTAGCCTGGTATTTTTCAGTCAACTGCTTCAGCACTGGTTCATATGATGCATAATGTGCCTTCAGCCTGTGAACAAGAACAGGACGAATGATTCCTCAAAGATGAGTTAAATCAGAGATTTATGTCTGTGTAACTTTTTTCCTCCCCGAATAAAAGAATAAAAGTGCCAAAAGGTCAACACAGAGCAGACAGCAAAGGTATTTAGTATGTAACAACCCAACTGGAATAACACAAGAAAAAACAAAAATAAGTAGTCAGATCAATAAGAGGTTTCATAGTTTGTTTAGTCATATCTTTTAAAACAATCCATCCAGTTTTGACCTGTTCTTAATCCTTCATACACATATTGCACATTAATTTTTGTTAATTTTTGTTTTCTTGCAGATGGATGATATTTCATTGGAAGAAAGAATTACAGCTATTTTCCAACTACCAATTAAGATCCTAATCTAGACAAAACAGTCGTAATATGATTACTATTTCTTTCTTCACTGCACATTACATTTAGAATACTTAACCACTTTAATTCTTCAGAACAACTGAAAGTTAGATATATAATCTCTCAAGAGAAACACAGGACATTAAGCTTCAAAAATACTGCATTTTGCAAAAAGCTGACACAGAGGGTAAGTCAGTGAATAGTGCTCTCCTGCATTAGTATGTATGGATTTCATTGTTAAGATGTAGAACATGTAGTTGCTATTACATGCATTTATTGATAACAATATTGACAAGCCAAAATTCTGTGATTTGTTTGGAGCTGCAGACATAAGTCACTCCCCAATGTTATTTTAAAATAAGTGCTGGCATAAACACGTGCAAAGAAGAGATTCTAAACTCAACCCTTTCACTGGCCCAGTGATCTTCAGATGGACAATATAAAAAGTTCTATTCGTGGAGGGAAAGAAGCACAACAGTAAATAGAAAACTTACAAAATTCCAGAACAACAAAATTACAGAATTACATGTTACAAAAAAAGCTACTATAACTCAGTACCAATGGACTAGTCTGGGCTTATTTGCAACCAAAGCAACATAGCAAATTTCACATAGGAAGTTCAAGATGTGAAAGGACAGAAAATACCAGCTACGAGAATCATGAATGCAAAGGTGCTGAACTCAGTGTGACACCAGTTAACCTTAAAATGGACAAAGGATCTAAACCCAGAAATCAATACATATTTATGGAAAAAGATCTGGGTAAAAGAAAATCTCATTTATATTTTCAACTATTAGAAATACTATATATTTATTAATGCCACATCACACCATGGAAAATACAAAAAAATCATTAGAAATTGTTTAAGAGACATGGCAGAATGGTCAGATGGAACTGCTATATACCAGGACGCTAACTAAATCCAGCTAGCTTTCCTTTAGCACTTTAAATTCCACAGTGTTATCTCATTACCAGGCAACAATTGAAGACATTATCTTTAATGTTACATGTATGGTAATTAAAATCATTTTTTACCTTTTAATGTCACAAATAAGCCTGTTTTTCTCCTGGACCACTCGCTTATGATGCATTCGATGGAAGTCCCGTTCTTTCTGCATTTTTAGGAAAGCCTCTTTTGCTTTGCTGTATGTAAACAGAAAATATAAGAGAGAAGTATTAGTCTCCTCCTATTAATTGCTCATCAGGGTATGTTGAATATGCATAGAATTAATTTTCAGATATGCACATGCCTACTGTATCCAAGTTGGAAACTTTTGGTAGTATGCCCTGTGGTGGTGAACATGTTTTCTTTCTGCATTTTTAGGAAAGCTTCTTTTGCTTTGCTGTATGTAAACAGAAAATATAAGAGAGAAGTATTAGTCTCCTCCTATTAATTGCTCATCAGGGTATGTTGAATATGCATAGAATTAATTTTCAGATATGCACATGCCTACTGTATCCAAGTTGGAAACTTTTGGTAGTATGCCCTGTGGTGGTGAACATGTACTTTTGAGGTCTTTTTGCTGCCAGCTGATGTACAAAACCATGGGTACTCTTCACCATTACCTTTCCTCAGTTCCTTTAGATAGATTCCATAAGGATCCTGGCATTATAAATCTCAGACATCAACCTTACCTCAAGAACAAGGGGTCTTGTGGAGGTACACATGCAAATTACAGGTGATTAGAAAAAAATACTCTTCTTGTAGGTTTAAAATTCTATGTGAAAACGTATTGCAATACTAGTTTTCCTAACATCTACATCACATCTGGAGCCCAACATAATGGTACATGCTAGAAGGACACACACAGAAGGATAACTGTATCATTGCCTTGCAAATACATGCTTTTAGAGAACTTCTGGAAAAAATTGTGCTAGAAAAGTTCTAGGCTCTAATCAGTCATGTTTGCAGCCTGTTCCCAAGTGTCCTCTGTACGTGAGAGCAGGAAGCAAACATAAATCCATTTAAAAATTAATTGCAAACATACTGATAGCCTGTTATTGTCTAAGCACATTCTACACACAGTCATGGGACACCCTGAGATACTCTGCTCCATAAACATAAAGAAAATACTCTACATATATTCCATGCATTTTCTCCTTGCCTTCACTGACTTGGGTTTGACAGGAAAGATTAGTAGGATGAATTGTTTAATTGCAAAGGAAACTTGAAATTACCTTGCACAGAAATTAGATATTTGCTCTTTGCAAAAAATAAAGCTCATTTCCTCTCCAACAGGAGTTGAAAAGTTAGGAAAACCACTATGACAGTGGAGTATGCCAAAATCACAAGTCCAGGAAGAAGACCCATAATTGCCAGTGCATTATATTTAATTGTACAAACAATTTATTTACTATATATGCATTTGCTGTATTTACTACCCATACAAACTACCATATTTATATGTGTACATTTATATGTGAATTGTTGCTTGTAGCAGGAACAGTTAGAAAGACCTGAAGAAGAGCACAGTGAATTAATGCCACTATGTATCAGTCAAAGCTGAGAAAAAGCTGACAGGGAAATGAAAACAGGCAGGGCTGACCCTGCAGTAACACTGTGAAAAGCTCAAAGGAGCTGTGGGCGTGCATGTAGCTTTGTGTGTGCATGTGCACAAATACCAGAAGTTGTGAAACAGAGTAACTTAAGATACTGGGACACAAAGTACAGATTATGATTCTGCTCAAGCTCCTATGAACAGCAAGATTTGAGAGGTAAATGAATCAGTGGTCTCAGGAATAGTTCTGTGAAACAACTCCATCATGACACCACGCAAAATCTGACTTGCCATAAGATCTTGAATACAAAACCTGCCCCTTCAGAGCTAAGCAGATGGCTTGTTCTAAAAGTAAAAGATGTTGCTACAGCCATAGCAAAGCCAATATCCACTTCTTTTAGTTAAGATGTATGTCAAAGACTGCAGGTCTCTCCATTTAAACTTCTCAAGCAAATAGTTTAATAAAAATAGCAGAAGAGGGCAAGGTCCAATAAAACCAAGTAGGGATTTTCAAAGGTGAGTTACATGCCGTGTTCCCACTGAATTTAGGTAGGACTTTATTCCCCAACATGATGCAAGTTGTAGCCCTAAGATTTTACTTGAAATTAAGACAGTTTTAGAAAACATACTCTCATGCTTTTCCTCTGTCTAGTTTATATAGCATTTAGTAGCAAGGATGCTAGATGTACCGTGTAATTAAACAGATGCATTTAAATATGGTGCACAATACAAAGTGTTCACTTTATTTTTTTCATTGTATAAATGGACAAATATGTGCAGGAATGGTTAGATTTTGGCACAGAAATAAGAGATCAGCTGAGGATTTTATTACTGGTGATAGCACTAACAATAATAATAAATATGATTTCCAGGATTGCTTTATATTTTGACTGTTACTGTGGCTGTAAACTGGGCGTGTATTTGTGAGCATGCTTCCAAAAATCAGGACAGAGATACCTGCAAATATTTAAACTTCCTAACTGATGTTTGTGAACACAGTTACAAACCTCAGACAAAAGCTGTACACAACTTTCATTCCATCTACCTAATAAATTCCTAAATGTTTAAAGAGCTTACAAATATCACAGTTAGCAGTCCCTGTGATTAACACAATCTTAAACCTGATATACCATTATGTTGTCTACCTCCATGTTCAAATACAAAGGCAATACAAAGGGCCTGGCCATAGGAAAACACCGAAATATATGGGATTCAAGCTATTTTAAATCATCAGATAGGCACAGTTTAATATTGCTATGAAATTACAATCTATTATTCAACTCACAAGCAAATATTACTAGAATATTAAATGCTTGAATGACACAAATCATCACTGAAGACAATGAATTAAACTTAACTAGTCTCCTGTAAGAGTTAACAGTTTTCAGAGATGTTGTTTTCAAATTTTTCTTTCATATGGGTATGAGTATCTATGTTTCCATTCAAGAAATACTGCAGCAGATAGCAATGTCCCTTACCAATCAATCAGGGCTCAACTGTAGCCTTCAAGATAAAAGAAAGAAAGGGAGTACACTTAAGGTATACTTTAACTACTGTCACATGGCAAACCAATGTAAAATTAGTTTTGATTTCTATCACAACACAATGTCTGTTTTTAGAAATAATTTAAATAAATATTAGTACTGTATCTAAACTTTAAGGCAATAACTATCACTAGCTTTGGAGTAAAATAATTATGCTGGTATTTATTTCTTTTATTATATGCATCCAGGGATTTTGTTACATCTCAAGATGCCTTCAGACATTGGACAACCTATTAAAATACATACTCGTTGTATACAGGAAGTGAAGCTGATTGTGATTTTCTCTTCAAATAACAAAACACCACAGTGAAATGTAACAACAGCCTGCAATCTACTCTACTTGCCCACCTGCTTGCCATGCAATCATGTAAATACTACATTAAAATACCCAAAATACAATTACAGTTAGCTTCTAGATACTGAATCTCTTCCACCAATAGCTAAACATTAGAGCAGTAGGTAACTGGTTTACAGTCGTTTATCCTGGGCCCCCATACTGCCTACGTCCCAAGTAACATCTCTTTTCTGCAAGATGGCTGTCAAGAATACCAAGCTCAGAAATACCAAATGTAGTTAAAAGCTTTCTTCAAATACACTTCACAGCACTGTATCTCACAATGAAAGTTTTCTGACTAATCCAGAGAGCAAAATGAGAGACTTTCTTTGCTCGCAAATCCTTGATTTCTAACCAGTCAAATCAGCATTTCTTCAGTACTCTTAGACATTCTGTTTTCAGTGTAAGCTGGTGAATTCTCTCTCACAATACTTGAAAACTCAAATTGTCCTCCAGGTAATTTTGGCTCCTGCTGGAATATTTGCTTTATTATAGCAAGGGTACTAACTACAGTTATTGAATGTATGAACAAGAAAAAAAATGCTGTTAACAGTCACTACAGTAAACAGAATTAGTATAAAGTATTATGATCAGGGTTTATCCAAAAGACACAAAGGAACATTATCAACTCATGGTACATACAGCAGAAATGCTCAATTTCACCCATTATTCCAGAAACACCACTGGTTTATTTCATAAATTATTCAAAACAAAGTAAGTGAAATTAATTTCACAGAAGTGCTGAACTTTTAATGTTAGTATCAATGAAAACTTTGGAAGTTATTTGAAATACATTTGTGAAATTTTGTTGAAAAATGAAGTAATGACCGTTAGCACAAACCAAGTTTCACATCTACATATACTCCATTATAATATTAGCAGAAAGACTATGAAAATAAAGCTCTCCCTACAAGTGGAGAAAGGAGGACTAATTGTAAGAGTTTTAACAAGGTACATGCAGAATAAGTGTAGTATTTAACAGTAAATGCCAATGAATAGAATTTACCCACTTCTAATTTGTGTCATATAAAACTCCCCTATATCTCACTGCCCTCTCTGGAATACTGAACAGGTGACGTATCTCATTTGTTTACCACCAGAGCATTGCTATTTTAGGTTTCATCAAACACTAGAATGTGAAGAAGCAGGGCACGTTTCAGTTCATGGATTTATTTATTTTTTTAGCACAGTTCACTTAAATGAGTGTTGGGAGTTTTGTTTAACACATAGCCTGTAGGAACCTAGCATACTGGCAATGTCTTTTCTCCCTCCTGCTTTCTTCCTGTTGCACATTATCATATTGTCTTTCAGTCTTTTAACGAGAAGGCATCTGCTATAAAAAGTTTTCTGGCACCCCGTAGAGTATACAGACATTTTAATGCGAAAAACCCAACTCATTCATGACCATGGTGAAATGGTTTTGAGCTTTATGTTTGCAACAAGTCCAGGACAACTCCAATGGTATGGCCATCGCCTGGCCAGGCATGGACCTACAACGATCATCCAGTCCAACTGCCTGATCAGTTCAGGGCTGAACAAAAGTTAAAGCATGTTAAGGGTATTGTCCAAATGCCTCTTAAACACTGACAGGCTTGGGACATCAACCACCTCTTTAGGAAGCCTGTTCCAGTGCTTGACCACCCTCTCAGTAAAGAAATGCTTCCTAATGTCCAGTCTAAGCTTCCCCCAGTACAGCTTTAAACCATTCCCACGCGTCCCAGCACTGGATACCAGGGAGCACCTCCCTTTCCACTTCCCCTCCTCAGGAAGCTGTAGAGAGCAATGAGGTTGCCCCTCAGCTTCCTTTGCTCCAAACTAGACAAACCCAAAGTCCTTAGCCATTCCTCATAAGACATTCCTTCCAGCCCCTTCACCAGCTTAGCTGCCCTCCTCTGGACACATTCAAGGACTGTCACATCCTTCTTAAATTGTGGGGCCCAAAACTGCACACAGTATTCAAGGTGAGGCCGCACCAACACTGAATATGGCAGAATGTCAAGTCAAGTCATCATCTGCTCAGATTACCTTGTTATAGTATGTTCTGCTTCATACAGGGGGGAAAAAAATGAAAGAAAAAAAGGTGGGGGGAAAAAAAAGAGAAAGGAAAGCCTGTTAAAATTTCTACTGACAATAACAAATTTCAGAAGGACCAGATTTTGTCTTTCCTTTTACTATGCATTACTGCTTCTTACTCTTCCACTCAAGGGGGAGACACAACCCCTAACTATGCATTGTCCAAAAAAGCTGCAGATGAAAATAAAGGAATGTTTTCTATATGGCCCATCTCCCAGTGCAACAGTACATTTAGACTGGACAATATTTGACTTGATTATTAAAGCTGTTTACTAACTATTAGCCTATGGCCAATTAATTTATTAATTTAAAATATAATAAAACATTACCATTGGAAAATAATTTAATTATCGTTACTATTAGATTCAAGTTGCTATTTTTCATGTAAAGGAATAATTGAAATGAAAATTAGTAGTTTGAGCAATCTTGAGGAAAATCAAAGAGATGGAGTTAACTTTCTATTTTACAGCTCCATATTTTAAAACTAAGCACTGAAAAAATCAAAGTGAGTACATTATTAGGTCTCAGGGTAAATTCTCAATGAACACATACATGTGCAGACGTATCATTCTTCAGAAAAGGCCATGTTACATGTAGTTCATTATTGCATCTCTCCATTATACAGACTAAATATTTTAACTCTTTTATGACTGAAGTACAATGGACTTGAAAAATCAGCTACTACAATGTACACACAAGTATAATCAATGACAGTAATTTACAGTGACATATTATTTACCACTAGGGCCAGAGCGATAGATTTTTTTGCAATTAAAAAAAAATGAAGGATAAGTGTATAGTGATTTTTTTTTTCCTGTGTTGATGTTTTGTGGTAGCTGTAATTTATAGTACTGTATTTTAATACAACATGCACATAACCATTTATTTTCTAGTTCTACATATTATACTCTTATGATTCTTTGTAGTAATTTGTTGTGATTACTGCATATTGAAAATTATTTTCTATAGCCCAGTAAATACAAATAAAAGAAATTAAGATTTAGGTTTCTCACAGAGCTCAGACAAAATTGAACTTTAATTACAAATGTCACCTAAAAGTAAAAATATGCACAACCAGCATAACAAACAGGAACTTATTATTTCCATTAAGTACTTGGGTTTACTTTATCTGGCCATTTACTACTGCATATCAAAGTTTCATTAAGACCAAACAACATACTTCGCAGCAAGTTTATAGTTTTCTGAATCTTTCCTCAAACGCATATTCTCAGCCTCAAGCTGCTGGTTGCGGGTATACACAGTTGGAACCAATCCACTATCTTCGGCTGTGAACACACCTCTCTGTATGAGTTCATACCTAGTAGAAAATAAACGGAGAGATATTTTATTCCGTTTCCTTTTTCTCACTTCACTTATGGCTCCCTTCTCATGCTAGCATTTACCTAAACTAGAATCACACAGATACTTATCTCAAGGCATTTACCTTTTATGATCATTAACAATTAGCAACAGTACTATCCCACCACACTGTTTAGTTTACTGCTTTTCATTCTGAAATGTATTCTTGTTCCTAACAGTCAAGAGACATGTCTTGTATAACACAGTACTTCAATTTAAACAATTGTTCTTTTCCTTCCTTTCTTCCAAATAGCTTAAATAAAAGACAGAAAAAATATTCTTGTTCAAGTAACATTTGTATATACTCACAGACCTTTTTAACTCATATGCTCAAATATATGCAAGATATTTGTTTTTTCTGAGGACTCAAGATGACAAAGCTGTGGATAACCTGGATGAATGACTGTATGAGCTATCTTCAACATGGAATACAGAGCTCACCTAAGGAAATTTCTTCATTACTTCCCATTTACTTATGCTGCCCTCTCCTTATTTAATTGTATTTACTAGTATTTACCTATTTTACCAGCCCCCGAGAAAACATGATTCCATGATGTAGAAGCCTGAAGGCTGCTTTAATTAAGTAAGCATACAGACTAACTTGCATTTTGAGAAGTAAAAGGGAATCTGGAGCAGCATGTAATGCTGTGTAGCAACCTAGGAATCTCAATAGCCCCTGGCAATAAAGTCTACTCAGTCAGTCTCGTATCTTTTAGGACTACCCATCTTTTGGTAGGATGTCCATGGAAGCTAAGAATACTCTAACAGGCAGTAAAAAGGACATAGGCATTGACACTACTCCTTTTAGGCTTAATTTAAAGGTATTTAAATACAGAGCAACTTAAAGTACCTAAGCATCTTCTATACAAAAAAGAGAGCGGTGATATTAGAAAGGATTCAGAAAAGCGTAAGATGCTTCTGTGCAAGCAGACATTGCAGAGGTGATTCCAGAATCCAGTACATGCATGTACAAAACATCTATTTCTTCATTTACTTCTGTCCCGGAAGACAGAAGAGCAAGACCTTCAGTTGGTATGAACTTTTATAGACCCACTGAAGACAAAGACATCATGCACTATTGTAGCCGCGATATCAGTTCAGCATAGGTTCAATGGAGCTATAAATAATTTACATCAGATAAAGACTACAGGCCCACAATCATCTTCCCTGCTGATCTTGACTGCAGCTGGAAGATGTTCTGGGTGGGAACTCACCAGAAGGAATAATAGGAACATTATTTGCCTTTTCAAGGGAAAAATATATTGAATCTGTGCATTTTTTTTCCAATAAGGAAGTATGGAAAGAACAGCAGTAATTAGAGATAAAAATTATACTAAATGCTATCTCCTGCACTTGGACAGAAGCAGCAGATTTGAAACTTGAAGACAATAAGCACAGCATCCCTAGACCAATAAAACATGTTGCTGAAACAAAAAGTGTTTGTAGAATAAGGGATTCTTAGTTGACAAGCAACTCTTACTTAACATCCTCCAAAAATTTTCTAACATTCCCCTTAATTTTATGTCCAAATGTTTTATGTTCCTATGGCCAGCTCCTTACCTGCATTCTGTGGATACTTCTAGGAATGCTCATCCCTATGAATTAAGCTGACACATTCACCACCAGCAGATTAAAGGTTTTTGAAAAGTTAAACTGAACATGTCCAAAGCAAAATTCATTCTGTCATCACTTTGTTTTCTTAAGCAAATTACAGTGGCAACAGGCTTTAATACTAAGAAAGAAGCTTAGTCTTCCCCCCTCAAATAAACATTGACTGATGAGCAGGTACAATTCCTACTGGAAATACTGAAAATAAGGGCACTTCTCACTGCAAATGATCACAATTCTACATACTCCTTTATCTGCCAGAAAAATTTCTCCACTGAATGCCTTAACTGCACCTCATGAAAACCATCAAATTTCTGCACAAAGACACATCAGACATGGATAACTGATGAACTTAGCCTCCAGCAGAGCTAAGAACTCTGAAAGACAATTTTAATGAAATACAATTAATACCAATAAATTCATTATGCCATTGTCTAAGAACACTACTAAAATTGAAGGCTTTTGTGCATGTAGTAGAAATGGAATAGAATACCACACAACAAAATTGCATTGTGAAGTCTCATTATCTTTCATCAACCTAGTCTTGTAAAACTTTTAGAACTCTTACATACCTAGTCGACTGCCAAATAGCTATTGTTCTCACTTCTTTCTATTATAGAAGGGAACTGTGATGCAAATTAAATTAATTAGTTCCATACACACACAAGCATTTTGCTAAGCTTTTCAGAACAACTGAGTTGTTATTCTTAAATCGCTATTTAAAATTAACCAAGAATGTGGAAACCTAAGGAACAGATGTCAACTATGATTTTATGATCAAAACCCAGTACAGACTGACTAAAAATTATACATTACTACTATATAGGTTACATTAAATTCAAGTTTCTGAGAGTTCTAGAGGAATTAGGTTGCAGAGAGGCCCTACAATAAACTAACTGATATGTAGCTCAGGATAATCCTTTACCAAGGGATAACTCATGTAGAGATGCATTCAGGGATTAAAATTTCAAATTTTAGCTTTTACAAGAACTTCTTACTGAAAATTATCATTCCAACTGATAACCTGTTAAACAGTTTCAACAGAAGGCTAAGAAAGAAATGAGCAGAGAAAAATAAAGCACCTTTTTGCCCTAGTGTACTCCTCCAATCTATTATGGCATATAAGTAGAAAATTTATATTATCATGTTATGCTTGTTATGTAGGCAAGAAAGTAAGTATGTCCATGTAGCTTTTTGCAAGTCAAACTTGAGGCTACTTCACTTATGTTCTGAGCCAGTCTAATGCAAAAACTGAATCTATTTTAGTGTGATGCTGTCCTGGAACTGATAACCCTCATTCCTCTCAGGATTTATGAACTCAGAGCACAATGTACATTAATGTGACCATACGATTTCCAGGCCAAAGAGGACACAGAGTAGAGGAAACTTAGGTCTGCCTGAAATAAGCAGATTGTTTCCACTGTCTTCAGGGAGTTGTGACATGGAGGATCACAACCTATATCCATTTTCTTCATTCTGCAAAAAGGATTTTTTTTGTAATGAGTCTACCTTTATGCTCAGAGAAGACATAGTAGCTTTGTTGCATGTGCTCTGTTATGCACAACCCAGGCAATCTTTGCAAGGCATACACAAGACAGACATGGCTTTTAACCTTGCTTGGTCATGTAAGTTTATTCATAATTTTAACCACATCAAACAGAAAAGAATTTTCAAATCATGTTTCCGTAATTAGTCTGGAGCTCTCCTTTTACTCACAAGCTGAAACACTGCCAGGTCTCCAGGAACACTTAGTCAGAGATTACCAGTCCAATGGGTATACTAACTAATCACAGTGATAGCTCCGTGCATATGTGTGAACAGCAAATGATTCATCTGCTCATCCGACTGGCAACATGCTGCCAGCAGCAGCGAGCTCTTTGGGATTACGAGGTATAGACTGTCAGACGCGTGAATTTACAGTTGATCAGCCCTTGCACTTCATACTCCAAAGCTGTCAATCCAATATTTTTAATAAGCAACAAAAGCACTACAAAATCTTGTGTATCAAAGGAATAGAAAAGTTAATGGTAAATTAGATATTCTAAAAATAATTTAAGTCTAATTTTAAGTTCCTTGAAGTATAAGTGGAAGAAAAAAGTGTATGTGCAAAATTCTACATAAGTAAAAAAAAAAAAATCACTACAAGCGTGATAAAATTATTCATTACATCATAGAAAAAGAGTGGGTTTGGCTTAAAATAAAACATAATCATGACATTTTATACAGCTGGATAGAACAGAATGTTTTCTCAAACTCTGAAATAAACACAGATAATTTGGTCCAATCTAAGTGACCTTTAGATCTCAGACAGACAATTATTTCAAAGCAAGCTTTTTGATAAATTTTCTCAAAGTTAATTAATTTCTCATTTTAAATTCCATTAGTACTTGATCACCACAGCATGAGAGTGAGAGTGTCATCCCAATACATAATGACAAACCTGAGCACACTAATCTGCTCTCACTTTCATTAATATTGTAAATTATCTATTTCAAACCAGCATGAAACATTTTGAAACAAGTTATTAATGCAGAAAAAGTCTGAAAACAGTAAGCTTAGATCCTGAAGCTAGGCTCATTTGTAATGCTACTGAAATTAAAAATATTACTTACAGAGAAAAAAGTATGTATAGCTAAGGATTTACAAGACAGGGCCTCCTAAGACCTGCTCTTGCCCTGTTAAAAAGCAATTTGAATTTTGCCATTGATATAAATTCAGATTAAGCACTTCAGAGAAAGCTGTAGTTTCATAAAAAGGTCGCTATTTATATCTGTCTGGTATTAATTATCTTCTTCCATTAAAACTGTTAAACTTCTTCAAACTTAACGCTATTCATATCAGTTCTTTTGTTGAAAAAGAATACAGAACTATAGTGCTTATTCTCTAAGGAATCATTTAAGTCACATTGTTATGCTGTCAAAAAACAGATCATTATTAATTCCAAAGGCAACACCTGATTGGTGAGCTCTACACTAATAAGATCACAACCTTGCAAACAATAGCAATGATTTCCTCATTAGAGAATATTTCTAAGAAAATTTAAAAGCTTCAAGGCTTTTGTAGGAAAAAATAGGATGTTTCTAACTCTTCAAATTTACTAATTTTCAAATTAAACAATTCCAAGAGACCTTATGAACGAAGCACTGAACCTCTGATGTTTAAAGACTGACTACAAGATAACGCAAGGAGTTGTTTCCACTTCTCAGAATCTTTCCAACATAACTTGTGATTCAAAGGAAGCTCGTAACTGAAAGTATTTCAATAGAACTTTATGACAAGCACAATCTTTTCCTCCAAAATAATTCAGCTCTCCTCTCAAGCTTTGCAGCACTCCTAGCACATCATTCTTAATCAGTATTAAAAATGTATACACCCTGTGGGATTCCATATGTGAAGAGAGTGGTGGAGGAAGTGGAATATTTAGACAAAACTGCATTTTTAAACTTCTGCGAGAAGTATGGACAAAATCTCTGCAATCTATAAAAGCTGGGGAAAAGAAGATAGCAACAGCTCAAGAGTTTACTCTTCTGATTACTACATGAATTCAATTTTAAAAAGAATAAAACCAACGAACCATATTATTTTGACTGATGTACCAAAAATTACCAAGCATCAAAAATTGTGATTATTCTACTTCAAAATACGAGGTACCTATGATGAATGTCCAAAAATACGCAAACAAGTAAGGTGACAATACTATACCATACTACAAAACATTCAGTTTTTAAGCAGGCACCTAGGTTCTGGAAAGCAAGAAAACAATAAAGCCACATGATTTCTCAGCACTGCTGAAATGAAATGCTGGTCATTTTGCATTTGACTCATTTGATCCAATAACGACTTCTGCACTGCAGCTGGTTTCTAGTTTTCATTGTTAGTCAGTGGAGAGAAGAATATACTTGAAAAAATTATAACTGAATTCATTTCATCTTAAGGGAGATGGCTTAAACAACTCAGATGAGTTGCATCCTGAAAATGATTTCTCTTCACTGGTCACAGAAGAGGCCTCAGGTGACCACTTCAGGCTTGTAAATGTCTAGAGTTAAGTGAAATGCATACAGTCCTTCGAAGGTACCTGTTTCGGAGATCCCCAGAGTCAGCTTTCTTGAAAGTCTGTCCTTAAAACAATGGTTTGCATCCTCATTCTCAACATGAATATATTTATTTGGTAAGACACTAGGTATTTAAGAATGGCTTGTACTCAGAAGACTTTTCTGGAAATATATCCTGAAATACTGGAAATACTTGAATCCTGAGCATCTACTTCCTAATTCTCGAAGTAACACGGTCACTTAAAATATTTTACCATTCAGTTTGGAAGCAGTCAAGGGTTCTGGACATTCCCAGTCTGACCAGGAAATTGCAGAAGAAGTCATCCATCGCTTCAGGTATTTCAGACACGGATTTCTTAGAAGTCAGAACTGATTGCAAAGCCTGAAATTAAAATTTTATAATTGTTATTAAACCTACAAGAGAGATGTAATTATCATACCTTCTATTTCTGAGGTCATCTAAAGTCACAGACCTACCGGAGTACAACTGAATTGTTTCCCTTGTCTTTATTGATCAGATTTGTAATCACTGATCCTTCTAATGTCAAGGTCTGTGAAAGGTTATAGAGAAATAACTCAAAATCATCTGATTTACGTATTCTGAACCTGACATAATCTGATATGGACTTGAAACTATTTAAACTGATGGATGATCTTCTGTCACTCACCAGAGAGAAAATGTTAGTTCTCATACTCCTGCACCCTTCAGAAACCTTCAAATCTACTGATGAGAAAAATCAGTACTTCATCTAATGAAAAATGCAAAAATCCAAGGTGATAGTAAAATAGCTTATATTCTTCTTGTAATGATGCATGCAATGGAGACACTGAAAGAACTGCATCTCCATCATTAGATCTCTTAGAAAGTCTCAAAGATCAGTTCTCCCTTTCCTTCTCAACATCCATATGCAGACACTGAATGAAGCTGCCAGACAACATCGCTACAAGTGTTAGCAGAATACAGATGGTGCACTGAGGCTTCATATGCAACTCCTCCAGTGCCATCAAGATAGACAGTTATTCAGATAGGATCAGCTCATGGGTCAAGCACAGTTGCCAAAAGCAGAATCAAAACAAAACAGAGCAATCCTACTACAGAGAGAAAGAAAAAAATGCCCTTCACAGCTTTCTGTTGCAATGCACATTTCTTACCTTCACCCAACCCCATTCAGCCCACTCAGTGCATAGCTTGATATTAAGCTCTCCTAGAGAGATTTCAAGATGCACAGAGATATGAAAAAAGTAAAATATGACCCAGTCTGAGACTACCCTCCCCCCCCCCAAAATGCACTTAAAGATAACCAGATGAAGGGGCTGCCACAACTTGGCAGCCAAAGAGATGGTCTTAATTCATTCAGACTTCAAATGGATTACAGCGACTTGACATACCTAAATGTGAAGTTCTCAGCATTTGGGAACTCCACATGGGCACAATGCTACAACGGACCTGCTCAACAACACAGGCTACTATGACAAGATACTGCACGTGCCTGTCCTCCTGGTGAGAGGAGGACAGAACAAACTTGGGCTTGACAACTATCACTTAGCACACTTTTGAAAGAAACTCAGATTTTATGATGTGAGCTACATATTATTAGAAAAAAATACCGCTGTAGAGAAGAGCAGCAGAAACAGCTTCCATACATGCCTACCTTCTTTTCTTCATTTCAATACTAGCAAAACTGAAAAAAATTCCAGTGAAATACTCATCAAGACATACTAAAGGCTGTGACTGCAAATTATTTCCTCCATCCATTTAAAAAGAATCTTTAAGGCCAGGGATTTTTGATAACTCCATCCATTTATGGCTTATTCACGTCCTTAGTGGGAGCTCTATCAACATGACTGCATAAATTACCTGGAGATAAAGGCATTTCTCTTGATAAAAAACACACAGCATTCCCTACACTGGAAAAATCTCATAGCCATTTTGTGTAATACAGAAAATGTTGTGTTTAATCCAGGCAACCTAGCTAATATAAACAGAAAGAATTGTACATGTACGATCAAGGCCATGTAACACTGTATTATGAATAATACAATATGCCAAGTGCAATGTAATGTTTAGCATATTTTCATTACTAGAGATACAGTACATCAGACAGGTCTATTTTCTAATTGTGGTAATACAAGAACCAAAGAGAGTACATCTGCAGACATGCAGCTGCATCCCTTTTCTTGCTTCTTTTCTTTCTTTATTCTAAGTGAGGCAAATACCTAATATCGTTGCTTGTAGTTTCCCAAACACATCTATAAACCCAGTCTTTGGAAGAAATGACACAGCTTGATTCCCTTAATAAATGGAAATATGATAGAAATTAATTTCATCCGTGCAGAAGAGAATTTATTAGCTCGATACTAGCACTGAGAATCATTTCAGGAACTGAAGCTTGAGGAGGGAACAATATACGGAAAAATGAATGCAGTATAGCAGGCACAGTATTGGAACAGGACCTCAGGAAACCAGAACTAAATTCCTAGCTCTTCTGCAGACTTTGAGAGTGACATTAGGTTAACCACCTTAACTTAATCTTAACTTTGGATGACTACCCATAGAATGGCATAACAGTAAGTTTTTGTATATATTTACCTACTTAGAAATGAGGAAAATACAATCTATTAATGTGGTGCAAACAGACACCCTATGGTAGCTATACAGACAAAAATACCTTATTAAAGGATTCTGACCATTAAGTCAAAATAAACAAACTAAATATTTGCTTTGTTAAATATCTGTTAAATATTTCTTGGTTAATTTTTTTTAATTAAAATCTTCAAAACATTTTGAGTGTAAGGATTGCAAATATGGCCAGTAAAATAAATGAATTGCTAAGAGTTTAACCTTAAAGACTTCCACAATACTCTCAAGAATTTCTGTCCAATGAAGAAAGATGAACACCAGATAAATTAATAATTTCTCTAGAAAACAAAATAAGATGTTCTTGCAAAACTTATTAAACTAAAAAAGAATATTAAAAGGGAATTCAAGGATTTTTAACACATTCAAACGAATTATCAATCAAACCTACATAAAATATAAGGTTAATGAAAGACAATGTAACTTCAGATTATCATTTGGGATCTTAAGAAAATAAAGATCCTGGCATGAAAATGTAATAGTTGTAACTACTGAAGAGTATTTCAGCCAGCTTTCTCATGTGGTTTTCCACAAGTTCTGTATCCTTTTCCTACGGTCCCTATCAGCTTAAGATTTTCTTTCATATGCAAAGTACTCTATTGCTTGTGTTTAAAAATAATTAATATTACTTTACAATGTCTCAAAACAAGGACAACAAAAAAAAAAATCACGAGTTGCAACTGAAAAGGACAAATGATGACTAGAACAGGAACAGCAGGCAGGATCACTGCTATCCAAGGCATGTGTTGACCAGCACAGCTGTATTTTGAATCAGCTGCCATTTCACCTCCAGACTAGGGGGAAATGATACTTAGATTAGAGCTCCATCACCCTCATTTCCCTCTTGGGATCCAAACAAAAACGTGAACTGTAACTGGCAAGGGAGCCTCACCAAACTCCTTGAAGACCAGAGGTTTCATGGTACCTATGCAGAGATCCAGAAGGAACGAAAACATGTCTCAATATCCCCTGTAGAAACATAGTTTTAATTCCTACACACCATTTTATTTAAACAAAAAAAAAAAGTGAATAGCGCCATCTCTCATTAGCTTATGTTTGCTCTTCTTCATTTAGTAATTAGTGCTAATTATTTTGGAAGGAAGTTTGAAAATAAGTATTTTTCTTAGATTTTCCCGGTTATACTTGACGTTTTTACAGAGCGTAAAAGAAACTGTAGTTACTATAAATATCCATAGTTTCTAAATTGAGTTTCTGCATTTGGCAAACCGCTTAAATATTTTTGGATGCTAACTTGATCTGTGCCTTCTCTTTATAATTTCTTTCCTTAACCAAAAGATTTGCATCTAATATTGAAATGCAATCTTTAATACGGAATTAGGTATACAAGTTACTATGAACAGCAAATATACATAATCACGTAAAAATGTTTATCACAGAGTAGCTATTCCAGGATATGGTTATTACCTAATCTAACCTATTTTAGCCAAGATTAGAAGCTAATGATTGAAAAAGTGTACCAATTATTTATCATGTGAAGACAGCCTTCTGCTGTGCTTCTTCGCTCAAGAGTTTGGATATTAATTCAATATTAATTCACAGGAAACAGTGCTTCTAACTTGGGTCAGCAAAAGCATCCACTGCAGCACTTGGAATGGGGTTATTACCTAATCTAACCTATTTTAGCCAAGATTAGAAGCTAATGATTGAAAAAGTGTACCAATTATTTATCATGTGAAGACAGCCTTCTGCTGTGCTTCTTCGCTCAAGAGTTTGGATATTAATTCAATATTAATTCACAGGAAACAGTGCTTCTAACTTGGGTCAGCAAAAGCATCCACTGCAGCACTTGGATTTTTCCAGTGAATTAGCATCAAACAATCTAGTCACTGAGCCTCACAAAATATACAGTAAATCGTTATGAAAGCTGCCAAGGAACTAGCAAGTGTATTAAAACATTTTTCTATTCATGTCTTTCTGTCTAAAGGCTGGAAATGTTATTTCAGTTTCAAAATTATGGAAAAAATGAAACCTCCAAATAATGAGTCAAGAAGCAAGAAGACGGACATTTATTAGCATAAGCACAAAATCAAAGAGAATTTGAGTTTAAGCACACACGTTCTTCTTTTGTTTTAAGGAAAGGTAACACTTTCTTCAGTTGATTAAGTGGGATAGATATTAGCATATTGTTTCCTACCACGCAAAGTTCAATAAATCAATGAAGAGGTAAAAGATTTTTTAAATATAGCACTGTCAAAAGATTAATAGATTAAAAATTTTCTTCCTTGTTTCACTTTCTATTTGAATGTCAACTCACACAGTAAAACAGACATAACTTCAGTTATCCCTAAAGAACACTAAGAATTCCCACTACTTGGTTAAGTAAGTCCAGTCTTTACTACTTAACTACTTGGTTAAGCATGTTCAGTCTTTAAAACTTCTGCCACCTTTCCCTTAATTTTCAGGCATATTCAGTTTCAAAACACATAAGACTCTGGTATTGTCAGTTTTCATTCAAAGTTTGATCTAAAATGCAAAACTGAACTGTTGATATGCATTAGTGCAGAAGAAAAAGCACATTTTTCCTCCATTTTGATGTTAAGAATCATTCAGATAATTTTACCTTTTCATTATTAATCATTTGCTTTTGCAAAATGAAGACTATGACAATAGCTTACTAATGAGGCTATAAGATAGCAGTGATATTAGAAACACAGCAGGGAAAAGCACTTTTCCATTAGATTGTTATAAGCAAGTAAATTCAGGTAAATCACATTTTGGAAAACGCAATATAACAATCCCATTGTGTAACTGAACTATTACATGACTGTTTTGAAAACAAACTGTAAATGTAAGAAGTTTAAAAAACTAATTGTGTGAAATGATTGATAATTTCATTAATATTTTGATTTAACGTAGCTTAACAGCCCATTCTTTATTTTCAATATATGAATAATCTTCTTTAGCAAGGTATTCGAGTACAAGCTTCTGTGGGTCTTAAGCATATGCAGTTTCTTTCTTGTGTCAGGGATCACGCTCTCATTCAATCTACTCAGATAAAGAAACAAACCCTAAAGTACTGATACATTGTAATAACAGTAATATATTTTAAATAATCTATCTATATATTTGTTACTTGTATTTGCAATATCAGGTTGTTTACAGAACATAAAATGAACAAAAGTTAAAGGAAGATGAAACCCAGGAAACATAAGTTGATTTTTCCACTGTGGCATACATTTACCCCTAGAAACTTCAAAGTAAGAAACAATCTTTTCCACACAAATATTTCATAATTAAAATAAGTTATGTGTAAATTTTAAGCCACTAATGCCAACTGAATTATGTTTAGGAAGTTCTTACTAAAATTTGGGCATCTTCAGCCTGCTCTTGAATAGTCTGCAAAGCCTTTGACAGATCCTCATCATCTTCCTGAAGACTAAATTCATCATCTGCTGAAACCTAAATGAAATGATTTAAAGTTAGGTATCAAAATATTTTATACATCTTTCTTTCAGAATACAGCCGTTTCCACTCCCAGTACAACTACTGAAAATAATCTCGTTCTTGTTAAAATAATATTTTGCCCTATTTAAATAGAATTTACATAACTGAAATATTCATTATAAATAAGCTGAAACTTCTAAATAGAAATACCTGTATCTTTATAAAAGATTTAACATTCCAATGTTAAACATTCAAATAAAAGTAAAACATAATAAATCAACCGACACTAAATCTTCTTTTGAAAAATAAAGATATGCCTAGCATCATCACACTTCATAAAAGAAGATTTGTGTCATTTCTCCTAGGATGTTTTTGTGACTGATGAAGTAAAACAAAAGAACGAAACATGAATGCTCTACCACATATATCTGAAGATTATCAAATTAGTAAATTACCTCTTCATACTGATAATCATCTTTAGAGTCATCTGTTATGGTAAATTCTGCAGATTTTGTTAAGTCTGAAACAGCTGATGCATGTGATGAGTTCCAAGTTAAAAAAATGTATCATAAACCAACCACCTATAAATCTGTTATCACCACCTTCACCCTTGTTCTTTTTGATACAAGACTTTACACTTCAAGGCTCCTTTCAGCCTTTAGGTGAACATGCCTAGCTCCAGTGAAAACTATGTGCACACAGAGACAGAATTTAGATTCAAAGTTTTTATAGCAGGTTTAAACACCATTACAATTTGCCTCATCAGATCTGTTAAAGTTAGAAGTCAAGCACTGTTCCGAGTTAAACAGTAGCTAAATTCTGCTCTCACACAATCATCCATTTTCATACGGGTCTTACTGCACTGAGATTTCCACACACTTCATGCTTCTAAGCATAAGAAGCTTCATGCTCTCAGAGACTGGCATTTTTTTATCAAATTCAGATGTAAGAGTTCAAACACGAACATCTGAGATCAAACACCGAATACTAGAGGACCATTTATGGAAGCTGATACAAGTGCCTTAATTACAACACAGCTACAATAAAAAGGAACTTTCAAAACGTAAAAAGTCATTTGGAAATTATCTACAGTTCCTCCAAATGCTCTAGAGGCAAACTTTTCATTAAAAATAACTACAAATGGTGTAAAATGAAACCCAAATAAACATTTTTTCATCCACTAGCCTCACAGCCCATGAAAGTATAACAAAAACGTTTTTAGCAAGAATGCTCTGTTGACAGTTTCCCTAGGAAATCAGTTAGCCTACAAGTGACCCGTGTAAATAAACCAGAAATTAACTTCTGAAGGAAAGAAAAGCTGGCAATTCAGTACTTCACACACATCAAATTTAAATGGTAACTTCTATATATAAAGAGAAAAAAGATACATGATTTTCCAGCTTTGCATCGTTTCCCAAATCTGAATTATTCTCCTAGAAAACAGGCCTTTTGCTACAGTTCTCACAGTACAATATGTATGTAAAAGTATCATCTGCATTCAAGACCCCAGCATCAACAAAACTATCAGTTAAATTGTAACCATCTAGAAGGCTAAAAACTGAAGATCATGTCCCAAAAAAGAATAACCACCATTTGTTTTACAGAGATGTGAGGTTTGAGATAGAAGTTGGAGAGATATCATTTTCTCTTCTAAACTTAAAAACCAAATAGGGAAGTAATTGAGTGAATAAATGTGTAATTTTCAGTAATCAAGTCAAAGTACATCTGCGTACCTCCAACTACCCAATTACCCTACATGCTTACTATAAAAACTGTATATGTAAATAGGAAACTGGCATGAACACTTCTTAAGAATCTCCTATATAGGCTTAGTACATGAAAGCAAATGCCTGTAATGTATGTGCCCCCAAATTTACTTCCTGAATTACTGCATGACAGACTGCCAATGTGGAACACAGGACTTGAATTCAAGTCACCACCTCTCTGCATCTCAAATTTCGCTCTCTGCAAAAGCATCATTTTCTAACCTGACTGATTCTGGAATGTTAATTCTAAAACCTGAACTACGCAGAAACTCATCTCCAAAAAATGTTTACTATGCTTTGTTTCATAAGGGGGAGGGGGGGGGGGGGGGGGGGAGGGGAGGGAAGGAAGGAACCCCCCAAATATTAGATTTAACAGGCCTTAGTCTGTTCTCTATTGCACCAGAAGAAATTTGGATTAACTCTTCTGACTTTAACAGGAGGGCAAAGAAGTTACGTGGTTCAATGAATGCACCTTTTCTCAGCATGGTACTCCAGGACCATATGTGGGTTCACCAAGGTAAGCAAAGAGAACACAGATGAAAATAGCTCACGTTGAGACATGACTTGCAAGAGCTGACCCAACAGAATTGAGGGAATGATCAGGGATGCAGGCATCAGGCTACCTTTCAATTGTCTGCCTGCTCCCCAGTACAACAGGAATGTTTTGGTCCTCACATCCATGTCTGACCACATCCTAATGAAACAGCTCCCAATTCCTGGACTTCGTTCTTTCAACTCACAGGGAGAAAAGTTCACCTGAACTGCTGATTACAGAAGAAAAGGGAACAGCAGCAAGGCACGAGTGCAAAGCAGGAGGGATAGGTTTCCTTTATTGTTTGAAAAAGCAAGAAGGCTGCTTGCAGCAGGCAAGTCAAGATAAAAGACAGTAATATTGACTGACTAGTTAGGGTAATGTTCTAAAAAAATCCTTTTTTAAATTAGATTAAGATATCCTAGCACTAGCAAGCTGACTACACATGCTCTTTTTAAAGAATGAGACTTTAAAAAGCATGGTCATCTTTGTATAGCGTGAACATTTTTTTGTATGAAGCAGGGGACAATTTCCGTATATATGTAGTAATTCTATGTACAAAATAAATATCTGCATACTTCTCTGGAACTCCAAAGCCTCTTCATTACTTTATAGCACAGTATTTATCAACTTAAAATTAATTTAAATGAAGTGCATTTAAATAAAATACTGTACCCAGCGATTTTTCATACCATGTTTAGTGATTTGATCAGAAACTTATTTTTTCTAAAGCTATCTTTTGTATGGGCTAAAAATGATCCTTCTCCCCATCTTGACTATTTCTTTCTACATTTGTCAAATCTTTCAATGCAGATAGAAGCATCACTGCAGTATAACCCTGAGGAGTAAAACACTTTCAAACACTGTTTTTTTCCTCCTGGATTTTCTACTGACCTGACCTTACTTGCGATCCATTATCGTCTAAACTAATGCATCACTGCAAACACTGTGCACAGACTAAAACATTACTTTAAAACTCCCAATTACTTTTTTCCTCTTTTTTTCCAAAAATCATAGCCAGGTATACAATAAAAGAGAGGAATTTGATTTTAAAATGATTGTATTTTTGCCACAAACACTGTGTCGATTATTTTAACACATGTGCTGATGCAGTGCTTTAAGTACACCACACTGAAAACAGCTGGGCAGTTTCAAGGAGGTAGAAACTGAGGCACAAGCTCACTAAGGCAAATATTCCACGTTTTTTATTGCTTTTATGTTGGCTTACATCTTAAGTCTAGCAAGGCAGGAAAAACTAAGGTACTGGTAGGGCCTAACACTTAAGCTCTGATTATTTAGCCTCTAAAACAAAGCTCGCAAGATCCTATTGATTTGGCAGCTCACAGCTACGAAACAGAGCTAATCTGACCTAGTGACAAAACTGGAATTTGGGTCGTCTGACCAAAAATTACACATTTAAAAGCCATAAAGTTCTAACACAATTTGCCACAACTCAATTGTGAAAAGAATTCAAACTGATTTTTTTTCCTCTAGAAGCCACAGCAAACAAAATTATGTCTAGGTTATTGTATCACAATCTTTGTATCTTAGTCATACACAATACTAAAGAAAAACACAACTATCTGGCCAGTTACTGTGTGTGGCAGGCACGGGGAAATTAAAGGAGCACCTTTTACAACAGCACATTGGGACTGAGTCTTAATGACATGGCTTGTCACTCCTCGGTAGATATTTTTGGGTCATTGACTGATCAACAACTAAAACGAGGCAAAGAAGAGACTTTCAGTTCAGAATTTTAACTCTTGCTTAGACTGCCCCATCAGCAGGGGAGGATAAAATTACCCCACTTTTCCTAAGGGTCCCTCCAGGGACTCTTTAACAGCCAAGAAAACAAACCCCGTTAAAGTGAGCAAGATCCTACCGTCTCTGCAGGAAAAAACACCCCCGCATATTAGCCCTTTTCAGCCTCCAGGGGCAGTAACTCGCAAAAAGCAGCAACAAGGTCTTGGGGGTTTTTGGCTTTTTTTCCCCCCCCTTATTCTATGAAATAAAACTTGGCAACCCGCGGGTCTCCTGCTGCGACGGTCCTGCCCCGGCTCCCAGCGAGCAGCCAGCGGCACAGGCAGGGCTGCACGCTGCCCTTGCCCTGCCCGACCGCCCCCAAGCCGCCGCCGAGGCAGGCACCGGGGTCCCCCCGCCTGGGGAGGACAAGTACACCCAGAGGAAGGCAGGAGCACTGAGGAGACGGGCCCGCCCGCGCCGCTCGCCCCCTGAGGCGGGGAACCGGCGGGACCCCGGGGCGCCCCACACCCCCCCAGCCGCCCGCTTCAGACGAGGAGGAGGAAAATACTCCGCAGGAGGAAGGATAAACTCCATGGCCGTTGCCTCCCCGCCGTCGCGTCGTGCCGTTGCCGGGGGCAGCCTCTCGCGAGAAGAGGCGCCCGCGCCCCGCCCCCCTCCCACGGCGAAAGACGCTGGGGCGGGGCGGTGGCAGACCCCCAGCGGCCATTTAATTTAGCGTTACTCACACTTCACTTTCTTGCCGCCGGAGGTCCCAACGGGTGCTGTCTTTAAATTGAGGCGAAGTTTCTCACGCATTTTACTAGCGAGGGAGCGGCGCCGGCGAGGACCGCGGGGGGCGTGAGGAGATTTGCTCGAGGGTGAGGAGATTCCTGGAGGTTTCCAGGGTGGTCGCTGGCGAAGCCGGGGCAGGCCTCGGTGTCTCCTCAAGGTCCTCCCCGCTGGCTTCTGCGACCTTTCTGACTAGGGTATACTGCATTTACTTAAATGGAAGGAAAACAACAGGAGAAGGGAGGGAAAAACTCCCTCCAATCTCATAAGAAGGGACTAATTTCTTCTTCAGAGGAAACATTTTTGTAGCTGAAACAGGTGTTTGCTGGATCACCTGAGCTCAGTCCTGTGGGACTGATGGCTTAAATTAACTTCCTGCAGTATGTTCAAGTTTAATTAAGAGTAGGAGTTTTCCCAGGCAAAAGTTTGGGAAAGAAGCATACCATATCCTATACATTTGTGGAGAATACATGCTATGGCTCTTAGGAGTTTGAGATAAAGTTGCAGAATTCAACAGAAAATTTTGGGTTTTTTTTTTCTTTCAAAATAAGCTTAGAGGTCCCAGTCCTAAATTTCCATTGAGTTAATGGGATTTGCATGCGATAGGAATTCAGTGCTTGAATTCATGTAAAGTAACTGAAAATAAATGCACAAAGTATGGGGGGGGGAGGGGGAGGGAAGAAGTGCTAGTATAGCTGGTCTGAAAGGAGAGGCACCAGTTTTGCTTGCAAGCTTTAAAAAAAAAATAAAGTCTAACAATTGAAATACAGTCTGAAGATCAGAGAAGATGGAAATGGGTGAAATTGAATTATATAATTCAGTTCAGTCTTTAGCCTGAAAAAACAAGATGCAATCCTGCAAGAGGGCCTGTTACCTGTGAAACTATTATTTTAGCGTTTTCTTTCCAGAGATTGTCACACAGGATTGCCATTCTTCTCCCATTGTAGACACGTTCTTGAGAAACAATGAGTACTTTGGCGCTGTCAAAAAGTCTCCAAATTGTAATAAAAGAACAGTGTTTTGGCACAAGATCATCACAACACTGCTAAGGCAACAAGAACTGTTGTATTCCTTCATAAATTCTCTATTGTCAGCTTCACCACTGGGTTGAGTTTGGTACGTGTCAGGGCTTGAACTCAGCTGGGTTCAAGAGAGAGAGGACAAATGCTGACATACCTTTCTTTTTGTCTTGCAGGGTTGTTTCCCCCCCCCCCCCCCCTCGCGGCGACCACGGGTGCTTGGGAGGAAGTGATGTGACCAGAACAATGTTCTTTCATCCATATCCAACCCAATAGAACAGTCCTGAACTCCAGGAGACCATCTCAAAAAATAACAAAGAATAAGCAGAAGTGGCATCATAAAGCACAACACCCATGAGTCAGTACTTCCAAAACTGTGGGATTAAAAAGTCATAATGCAGTTGGGATGGCTTCAAATGAAGGCCTCATTCTCTTAGGGAAGTTCAGAATTCCACCACAAATCACAGAGTAAGCGTAGTTGTACTTATGTCAATACAGGCAAGCTCAGCTGATTAATATCATTAAGTTAATACCACTCCTCTCAGCAACAGGTTTGCTGTTAGCCTTTACGTAGAGTTGAACATACAAAATGCTAAGCAGTACCCTTCTCTCCCTTCTCCACTTCAGAGTTTTCTCTGTCTCTACAGGCCTAACTTCTCCCTACAAATTTTTCACAAGACTTCTCTATCTCACTAAAATATGGAAATGTATGGTATCCACAATTGAAGAAGGCTGATGAAAGCTTAAAAAGGGCTCAGAGAAGTGCTTCAGGGAAGATTAAGATTGAAAAACAATTAATAGTGAAGGACAAAAGGATCTCAGTCTTCCTGGTTTATTAAAGGAATAGTTAAACAGCTTGATCAAAGTGCACAGGTAATAGATTTGATAAAAAAGGCTATGCAAAGATACAAACATACCCAACCATGTCAAGAATTAAATAAAAATAAATTACAACTAAAAGAGCAAATTTTGAACAAATAACTATTTGATTTATTTCCAAGTATAATGGAAACTGTTCCTGGAGGATTTTCGCAATGACAGAGTCCTTCATAAAAGTTATGTTCTGCATTCAGACACCAGCTAGTTCAGGATGTCCTATGGCTTGCATTTTCAAAAAGGTCAGATACAGTCATTGCAATGGTACTTTCTATGAAAAAAAAATTAAATGAGAAGATAACCAGTTCTACTATATGTGGAGATTTGCCAGTATCCTAAAGGACCTGTAGAGTTTATTTGTTTGCTTTTAAAGAACTGGTTGGTTAGTTACTGATTGTTATTTCCCAAAGGTTTAAACCTGTGTTTGGAAACAGCGTTTGGTTGGCAACTTCTAAGCTATTTATGTCATCCCATCGTGACTATATAAGTGACTTGATAGTACAAGAATTTTCCTTCAAAAGCATAACAAGCCAACTTGTTTCTCTCTACTTCGTTGAGAGCCGTCTACCATAAATACATTGTATTTGGTTATTGCTAAGCTGAATTCCAAACACCCGATTCACCCTGCTTTATAGCCTCATAACGGTCTGAGTTATAAATGATTATTGTCTCCCAAATGGCAATAACCAATGTTGTTACTGTATCCTATAACTTCTCATGAGAAAGACACGGAAGCAGTGTCTGCTGTAGCTTGAGTGTTTCATTAGACAGACTGTTTACTTCTCTCACACAGCAAAGACTAAGCCATGTACCTTAGCCAGATATATCAGCCAGACAAGTTACAGTATTTGAAAAGACCATTCATGAAAACTGGGTAAACTGGAATGCTCCAGAAGCGTTGCTTGCACTCCCAAGCCCTAAAGGCCAGATACTCTTCCAGCTTTACATCACCAGCTGAAGGATTGCGAGACTATTCTCTCATTCAGAGCCAAATACCCCCTCCTATCGAATTCAACAAGCAAACTGACTACAGTTCTGACAAGCTGAGTTAGAAAACCAGAACATCCATCCAAACTACTTTCAGTGGCTTTCCCCCCCCTGCAGGAAGACATCCAAAAGGTCCAGTTTACGCACTTCATCGCAGCAGACAAGCAGCCAGCAAAGAATTATCTGCCCCACTGACTTTTACACACCCATTTCTGATTGTTCTTCAGTGCAGCTTTCGGGGAGAAGGGACAAGGGAATGTCATCGATTCAGCTTTTTGAATGAGCACATAGCGTGGTCAGGAACACTATAAAGGCAGTATCACGGTGACGGTCAAGAAGCTGTTGTCCACATGGTCATGGTGGAGCATGGGACCACAGCTGGAAGCCAGAATGAGTTAGCAAACATCTTGTTCCAACTTCTGCTATGCCATCTGGCTTCCAGTTAGGTGACTGACGTTAAATGCATTTTCTCCGTATTACCATCTGGCAGCTGCTTGTACAACAACAGAGTAACACGCAGAATTTGGCTAACAGTTATCCTTAGAATCATATCAAGGATACTTGCAACACTGAGATTCTGAAATAAAAAAAAAGGCTTACAAGGAAAGTTTTTTTTGCCATAATGATGTATGCCAAAGGTAGTTTTGATAAAGGAAACAAATTAAAGAAATTGATTAGTACAAACAAAGTCTCAAAAAGATGTTACTTTAACAAAAGTTTCATCTAAAAATGTAAATATTGACAAATACAGTGTAACTGTAGTATGAAGTACAGTGTAATAGCTGTAATGCTAGGTCTTCATATTGATAAAGGTTGCATTTGCAAAGCTTAGGGGTCGTAGTAACCTTGCTGGGCTTTAAATGTAGCAGAATGGGGTGCTTTAAAAATTGGAGTAGAATTTTCAGTAAGTGTAATCCTATGACAGCTTAAATCAATAAATCTTCTACCTCCTGCTGCGCTTGTGTGCTGGTGCTCATATGATTCTCAAATAATTTACACCTAAAAAAGCTAATCCAGAAGGAAAAAAAAAAACAGGATTTTTTTTGAATGCTAGGAAAAGCAATACTAAAATGCTAGAGGTTTGGCATTCAGAGTTAAGCTGAAGTTATTAAGCGTAGTACTATTTTGTCTCTACTCTGCAGAAGACCATTCAATGTAAAAGCTTCTACTATGTTTCCAGGTATTTCTGTAGATTAGGTCTAGGATATACTAAGTCTCTGGAAAGAAGAGTTTGAGTTGAGATTGTGTGGAAACAGGAATATCAGTTTCCCAATGCATCAGTACTTCTGCTGATGTTCATTCTCCTAAGCATTTTATTAAAAGCATAACTAGCATTGGCTGGAGTACTAGTTATACTATTTAATCACCTAATCCAAACAGCTGTTTTTCTTTGATAATTTTTTAAAATTCAGTCTGGCTTCCATTTCACACAGCTTTTTCACAGGAAAGAAAGTGTAAGACAACACTCTGCTCAAAACCCAACGATATGAGTGCAAACAGAAGTATGAAGAGGTTTGACCCCACTTACAGAAAAATTTGGGAGTGAACAGTCAAGCATTTTGTCAATAATCCAGAGTGACATCGGTACAGTGTGATCACACAGCATGGGTTTTACAGGGCACAGTACTGTGAAGTGCAGGTTTCCCACTGCAGACACTAGAACTGGAGTGTATATGGTCCAGTCTGTACACTGTAATGTATAACAAAAGAGTTATTCTACTGATGCTGCTGTTTCCAAGAACTACAGCCTCCACATCTTCTGCTGTTGTTGCCTTTGAAAATTCTCGGAGCATTGGACAGATGATACATTTTGGCTCTCCATATACTAAATTTGGGAGTATTTCTGCATCACAGACAAGAGTAAATTGTGCTGAGAGAGAAGAGAAGTGGCATATAGTCATTTTTTATTTTAGAAATGTAAGTGACCCATGTTCTCTCTAAACTCCATCTTTATGAACACAAAGTTATTTATGCAGCTTGTAGGAACTAAATAATAATCAGAGAGGCTTTTCATTTCATATGTTCTTCTCCTCTTTGAAATTAAATTTAGTTAATATGCTTTTCAAATTTAGGTAACTTTGACCACAAAGCAGCTAATACTGCTACTACAAGCTAAAAAAAAAATTATAACTATATGTGACAGTTGTAAACAGGAAAGCCACCATCCTTAACACAAAAGGCCAGAGAAAACAAAGTGCTGTATTGTCCTAATCCACGCTTAGTAACAGAAACAAGAATCAAGATGCTATGTCAGAAAACACACAAACTAAAGGATAAGCAGCAGAAAAGCTAGCAGAAATTACTTTTGTTTATTTTACCATGCTTCCAAGTAATCCACTACTTGGTACCCAGGCAATGCATCTTCCCATTGGAAGTCTGAGTCTCATACTAATTAGCACATACCAGAATAATTCTAGCTGGTTTCTGGCTCAAGTTTGGGTTTGGGTTTTTTTGAGAGATAGTATGTATGTGCACACATTAAGACCTGACATGACCAAATTTTCTCTGTCAAAATCAGATTAAAGATATAC
This sequence comes from Aptenodytes forsteri, assembly GCF_000699145.1. Taxonomy (NCBI): domain Eukaryota; kingdom Metazoa; phylum Chordata; class Aves; order Sphenisciformes; family Spheniscidae; genus Aptenodytes; species Aptenodytes forsteri. The sequence continues at coordinate 2,654,649 of NW_008795936.1, forward strand.
GTAAAGGAATATATTTAGCAAAAACATAAATTATTCAAGACTGCTGGGTGCTTCAACAAAATTGTTTACATTTTCTCCCTGCACCCAATCCTCCCTCTGTTATCTGTATCTTAATCAGCTCAGCACAGAGGACTTCACTTCTTTTCACCCATGTTGGCCCAAAACACATTTGCCTGCTCTTTGCCGTTTTCTTTACTTGGACTCATTGCTTCCTTTTTTCTTGGGTTTCCCCCATTCTGACCAACCTCCTTTGAAATCTGACCATTTCCATTTGTGTTTTTAGCAAGCTTGACGATCCTTGGGTACTTCTTCAACACATATCTTTTCAGGGATACACCCAGAAGATATTGTGGGTTCCTGTTCCAAGAAAACAACCAGGAAATTATAAAAAAAAAATTGGTCTGAGACATCACAGAATTTGATGCAAGATGGGCAAGGACTAGCAGGTGATTTGTAGCCAAAAGCAACTTTTGCTACCAGAGTATTTAGCCAAGCCTTCACTAACTGCTTAAAGCCAGTTGCATTGATCAAGACTGAGAATTTTAACTTCCTCTCTACTATTTTGGTTGCTTTTAGTGCAGCGCCATTTTCTCTCATACAGGATGTGAAGATATTAATAATTAGAAGTCAAATCATCCACCTCTAATCTGTCTTAACTCAGCTGAGGGTGGCAGTGTACACTAGTTTCTGTATATTAATATATAATGGAGACAACACACAGTCTGTGTCCATCTTTTTGCTCCATTTTTATCAACAGAGATACAGGATCTGTAAAAATCCAACATTTTGGATAAAAGATGACTTTTTAAAAAGTTTTATATCCACCATTGATTGCAGTTTGTGATGTGGATGAAGCATTTTGTGGTTTTCATTTTCACGTATCTCTGATAAAAGCCATAGTACAATATTGATACTCTATACTTAAATGTCAAAGCTTTCCTTTGTGGTTTTTGTAATATTTTGTTTAAATATTGAAGTGTCACAAAATTGAAGTCTGAAAATGCTATGTTTAAGTTCTTTGCTTTTACCTTCATATTGCTTATAGCACAGACATAACTTTCGCTATCAAGCCATTTGCTCATTTTGGTATAGAATAGAATGAGCAAATATTGGTAATTCAGCTTCTTTTAAACAAACCTAAATCTTGGGCACCCAGCATTGTGTTTGAAGATGCCCAAACTGGTTTAAAATGTGCTAGCTCACACACTAGAAGCTTAATATAAACTCTTACTATAATTCATGCTATTTTATACTTCAGATACATTCCCAGTAATTCAGAGCCAAATCCCTAAGATAAACTGAGAATCTAGAGAGGCCTAAAGGGATCCAGGCACCTGAAACCAAGAAGAAAATCCTCTAGGATTTCATTGGCTGTGAATCCTTAAAAGTGGCTCTGCCAGCTTTATCTCCTTTCTGAAAAGGGCAATTGCAGTGCCAGTGTCCAAGAGAGGCTTGCAGTATCTGGGGCCCTGCTCTTCTCCAGTCCACTCCCTGAAGTCAGGGACAAGGTATCCAGGCCCTCGAGAAGGATGTCATTTCAGATATAACTCTTTCCAGTGCTGTGTTTTGACCAGATGAGACAGTTCCTTGCTCTGTGTGTTGATTACTATACTACCATCCTGAGGCAGCTAGCTGTCCAAAACATGTATTTACAAGGCAGTTTGAGGGCTGCTGATTCCTCTCCACTGGTCAGGAAGAGAGAAATGTAGCCTTACTTTTAATAGTAGTTTATTCCAGTGGAAGTTAAGATGATATAGCTGTTTAAGGACTACAAGATTTCTCTCTTCATGAACCAGGTTTTTGAACAAATACCTCCCTGTAAAGGTGTTTCTGACCCTTCAAAATATGTAGCTGGTTCAGAAGAATTAGAATTCCCTCACCTAAATTCACCTCTAATAACTTTTGAACAAGTATTCGTGTTACTGGGACGTAATACAAGTATCTTCATAGGCCAGCGTGACCATCTGTCTGACCATCTTCTCCCTTACAGAAGATACACAACTCATTTTGCTGTGCTTCATAGAGTTGATCACTCTTGAAAGGAAATGCTTCTGTTCAGAAATGACCATTCACTACCAGCTGGGCAATGTGCAATTCTGTATCTACCGCCCTTTCCCAGGACCGGAATCATATTCAAACCCCACATCAGAGTGTAGCTCCTTCTAGTCCATTCCATATGATGGTGGGAAATCTGAAACAAAGTATGGAAAGAGAAGGAAAGTAGGCTGAGTAGCCCATACATACCCCTTTTGACATATCCATCACAGATGTGCAATTTTCACTTGCTACACTTTTTATAAAGTTTTTTTAAAGCAGAAGGAAACATTACAGTTTTCACAAGCTAGGGCCTACAGAACAGTATTTTTGAAGATATGACAAATGACTGCAGTTGTAATTCCTACTTTTGCAGAAGGTAAGATCATTTGCTTAAAAAAAAAAAACCACAACAACTTTGTGGACAAAAACATCTTTACACGTGAAGTTGGGTTCTGAGTGAGCTGGAGTTGTTGCAGGAGTACTTATCTGTCCAGACCTGAATTCTTCCTCCCACTCTCTGTTCAGGAGGGAGCATGCATATATGGCATAATGCACAGTATATGTCTGTCTTCAGCTGTCCTGGTAGACTTCACCTGATGTCAGACCCCTGGTGTCCCATTGGCTGGAACACTTCTAAACCTGGACAGCCTTTCTTTTGCACTCCATTTGGCAAGGCAGAGCATCTTGCCAAGTCTTCGCCCCCCTTAGCCCATGCCCGGTGATTTCACAGTGAGCCCACAATTACTCAGACTGGCGCGTGGTCAGGTCACGTGTCAAAGACATTTATCCTATTTACAAGCAGAAGATTCCCCAATGAATAATTCAGAAAGAAATAATCACCTTCATGGTCCATTTTTTCCAACCCAAGGCTCTGTCACTAACAAGCACCCATTGAACCTAGTGAGACATGTTGACTACAGAATTAACAATTTTAAAAATCATTGTGTATACCATGCATGCAGACATCACCCAGTGATCGATCTTACTGCTGAAGACAAAAAGCAACCTCTTGGCCCAACCCTCAGTGAAATCAGATGAGGTTTTCCTATCAACTTAAGACAGAGCTGGACTGGATCTAATAAGCTGAACCCATAACATCCACCGTTCACAGGCTCTCATCACAAGTTAAACTACTGGCTTTTTGGAAGCTACTTGTTATTTTCTTTTCAGCAGCCACAGGGCACATTGATTTGCACAAAGCTTATAAAAATAGCAATAGCTACAACATGATACTGCCCAGCAAACCTGAGGCTAAGGAAGGTAAACCTGATGTCAGCAATGTTTTCTTCATCCCTCCAGTTTTTAAATGAGATTTGCCATACTTCATAAACACATGGCTAAGTCTGTTTTCTCCTAATTTGTGCATGAATCTCTATTATAAATATATTAAGACAGTGCAGAGAACCTCTTTCTTACATCTGTATAATATCCCATGGGTTACATTACTTTGTACAAATGAAACAGCTGAAATTCTGTCAATTAGATTACACAGGAAAAAGATAATTTGTGTTAAGCAGCAACTCGGATGAAGTGTAAAAACATAACCTTTTTGCCCCAGTCTCTTTTCATACTGAGAATGGCCAGCAAGATCAGTGTAATTGTGATGTCCAGCCCAAATCCTCTTATATCTGAAGGAAGACAGGTAGGACCAAAAGGAAGTCCATTTTTTTCTAACTACATCAGCTAGTCTAACTCAAAATTATCATTCCTCCCAAACTGTGCCTAAAGAACAGCAGTTTTAAACACAGGAGGAATGCAGGAATAATCTCTAAGCTTTGCACACTAAATTATTTAACAGGCAAAATAGCCCTATAGATTTTGGCTTTATGGCAAGTGGCATAACAGAGGACTGGTTTTCTATACAACTCTAAGCTGTTTGATTGGACATTTTCAGACTTGACATCTCACTTGCCTCAGTTTCCAGAATCCACCACGAGACTCCCTGTATGAAATTGGGCTCACAGCACAATGGCACCTGAACTGAACAAAAACTGCAGGCATCTCGAGCTACAACCCTGCCAGCACTCTCATTCTCCACCTGTAAAATGGAGGTGAATGCCCTCTAGCCAGCTTCAGCTGTTCCCTGATACCCTCAAGTCAAGAGCGCAGTCTGTATATGAAAAGTATTGTGACCATTAAAGCACTTTACCTGTTTTATTATCACACAGACCACAACGTCTTAATTAGCATTTGATTAATACTACCATTAGTGTAAATTAATATTAGCAAGTAACAATAATTCTCAACATTCAGAAAGCGTTAATGAAAATGGTCCCCATGTCTGGGGATGACAGCAGTACTAATACAGACCAAAAGCTTCATTCTGAGAATCCAGTCTGAACTGGCACTGAAAGCTAGAAACCAGCTCTGGGTCCAGGTTTCACAGATGGACTTTGTAAATTCAGCTAAAGTCTCCATGCCTGAACATTTATTCTTGCACACGTGTGCAAATCTAGATCTCAGCTTTGCAGCTTAGTCCACCTTGGAGTTATCAAGCATGATGACATTTCATTGCAAATGTAGTTTTATAGAGCCACCGGTTGTTAGGATACAGCTTTGTTCACCGCAGTTAACCATACCATCTCAATTCATCATGCACCCACTGTACCATAAATCTGTTAATTAAAGAGAGACTCATCTTCTACTATAGTATTTTTATAAGTCTTCCTCCTAGGCACATACTCAGTTATGTTTCTTTCACTGTACTTTATCAGCTTTATGTTTCCACTGGTCACAGCTAATTAGGACTGAGTGAGCTATGCTGTTGTAGATCTAAAATGTTGACATTATAAGCAGCTCATACCCGTCTCCTGCTTATGTCCCCAACATGGGAGGGCGAGAGGAACCTCCTGAAGAAGCAGGACCCTCCATAGCAGCCTCCCTGCTCTCCCAGCCATAGCCACCACTTTCTGCAGCCCTCTTAAAACTGCCCAGGAGAAAAGACTAAGCAAAACAGGCTCAGCTGGTTTCAACACCAAAGCTTGTACCCAGCTGCTGTGAAGCACAGCCCATATCCAGTGGATCAGATAGGAAAAAGCAGCAGAGCAGAGGGTCTCCGCATCTGAACACTTACAGAAGGGACCATTTGACTTGGTCACCATTAAGCTATGTGCCATTATCAATGCTGAAAGCCTGTATGAGGAGTGTTGGCTTTGCCCGTAAGAGCTCCCTGCTTTTTCTGTAATTATATCAGTGAAAATGAGGGCCCTTAATGGGGATATTTATAATCTTTGTCTGAACCATCCTCTTTACTCCTTAGCCATTACTGCATAAAGATCTTACTTCTGGCACAGGGAATTTATATTGTGTCAGTTCCTCTAATAGTATATTGGGTGTTCCTTTATTAGAGGGAAAAATTCAAGGTCTGTTAAAATAGAAGAAAAGATCCCGTGGGGGTGAATGGTCTTTGGGTTAGGTCCCCATGGAAGCTTTTTTCCTCCTGACAAAGCGGAGTAAATTTCCACAGACCAAGCATTATTGAGGCAACCCATTACCAGCAAAAAATCAAACATTTGCAATTTTCTTCCCTTCTCATCTTCTTAGGTGTTGTCACATCAACTTGTCTCCTGTCACAGTGATGGCCACTGAGGACACATGTATGTTGTCCACAACTGAAGGAGAGACAGTGAGTCTCCAACAAAACATTTCTTTCCTCCAAAGCAGAAAAGCAGTGCACATAAAGATGTACATGGTAGTTAAATTGTGCGTTAAGGCACATGGTACCGGTTCCTCCCTGCGGCATTTTATCCGCTACACGACAAAACACCGCTGGCAGAGCAGGGATCCCTGCCAGGCAGAACCACGCCGTCCAAGCACCGCTTTTACTCAGATTTCTCATCTGTCCCAGGGAGCTGTCAGGGTGATTACCGTACAGCTATACAAAGTACTATTTTGCTTGTGCCTTGTCAATATAGGTAAAGGGTCTTGAAATTTCCCTGAACAGCCCATGGATCCACAGACTCCGGTTACATTCTCCAAGCATAGACAGACCTAAAAGTCCCTTTTCCTTATCTCAGCTTTCAGTGCACTGGTTCACTTAGTAAGATCTTTTCAAAACTTCTCCATGCGTCACAGATTTTCTTTTTAACAAGCAAATTATTTTTTATGTTTAAAAAAAGCAAGGTGCTTTTACATTTTCAGGAATTTGTGTCTTAAGTGCGAGGCCATTTTGTAGCTCATGCCTTGAATTCATTGTGGTATTTCCCCAAGGATGTTGTGCTACCCAGTTTCTCTCCCAGCCAGCAACTTTACAAATTGACAAACTATAAGAAAGGCTTCTGCTACAGAATGAATAATCAATAGCTATCTACTTGGATAGCCTCAAAAAGTGCTTAACTTTTAATTGAACACTGGAAAAGAAATTGCAAAATGCAAGAGCTCAAAACAGCATGAAGCCTGCATAATTATCTTTCTCCTTGCAGTTCCTTATACAGACTGGAGACTAATTAAACACATGTGCAGGCTAGAAAATGATTTGCAAAGATGTATCTTTTGTCAGTTTTCAAGGGGACCTAACTAGAAGGAAAGTACTAGCAAGGAGCAGGAGCCATTGCCAGATGTCTTCTACTGTCATTTTCACTAGTACCTTGGGTTTTAATTTCACCCATCTAGAGCAAAGACAAATTAGATTTTGCATATGCTTTACAATGAGAGGAACAAAGTTTAGGACAATGGTAAACTCAGGCCCCAGGCTTCAAGAGTAACATAAACACATCTACAGGGGTTTTAAAGCATTTTGGTGTTAGCTTCATGCACTATACAAATACATTTTCCATTATAAAGCTACCTATCCTAGCGTGACCCTTTATAACATCAAAGCAAATTTAAAAAAGCATTTGTCTTCCTTCTGTTGCAGAAAAGCAAAACCAAGTAAAGCTTTCAATCTTAAAATCTATTCTTTAATATTTATCATACTAACAAAAAGGCCTAAAACATCCATTAAAAAACTTATTTAGTGAAGTATTTCTTCAACATACAATCACTACCTACCTCTTCTCCCTCCTTTCCAGTAGAAAAAACATTTCAGCCTACTCACCAGAGCCTTAAATCATGTCTCTTTTCACGTCCAAAGTGAAAGCACCTGCTCAGGCTGGCTCTCAGCTGGCAGGATTGAATTAGAGCCCAGCAACCATTGCCCTAATAGGAGGCAATATTATTAACTTTAATTCATTCACATCAGCATTGATCAGAAGTGGTTACTGAGTATCAGGAAGACATCGGGATGTCAGTACATGGCGTTCAAGGCCAGTGTAATTACCACAGAAATGAAGGATGCTGTGATCAGTCCAAACAATCGTGTAATTGTAATGGAAAATTCTGATCTTCTGTGGTTTTCATCCCGCAGGCACCATCTGAAGACTCACATTGTTCAAAGGGTTGTGGTTTCTCTGAGTCTGGAGTCCAAAAAAAAGTGTCAGCTGCTCCAAAAACTGTAGCTGGCAAGTACATTTTTAAGTTGATGATGACAATCTTCAAATGATATTTCCCACCAGTGAACCACTGTAGGGCAAGAGAAAGGAGACTGCACTGTTCGTGAACGGTGCTGCTCCAGGCTTTCAAACCCCTGTGCAAATTAAAATTAAATTTTAACTACGTTATGGCACTGCGCGGCTCTGGCAGAATAGTTCAATGCCACTTTAGGATCCCAAGAGGGCCGGTGGAGCAAGACTGCAAGACTTTGGATGTGTCAGTCTCTCCAATAAAGCGTTAGTTTTAGATATCCAAAAGCCTGAAATCCCACGTGCAGAGGCATGCCTTCCTGAAAACACATTTGCTGTGAGAGGGGCAGTGGTAGAAGTTGGGAAGGGAGAAATCTTCCAAGATGAATGATCCTTTCTCATCTTTACCAGTGATTGCACTCCATCATCATCGTAAAACCTCCCATGTAAATAAATGCATCGCTATATCCTGTCTCTGCTCCTCCCCCATTTCCCCAGCTCCTCTCCTCCTGCCAGACATCCCCTTTCTCCCTCCGCACCTGGGGAAGCACAGGAAGGGTTGGGGGGACGCAGCATTGGCAGGCGACTGGTCTCTTTTGCTCTCACTCAAGTGCCCTCCAGACGAAGTCGCTTTCACTAGCATCACTGCCCCCCCCCCCCCCCCCCCCCCCCCCCCCCCCCCCCCCCCCCCCGCTACAGCCAAGCCAGCACCCACCACGCCAAAGCCCACCACAACCACTGCTACAGCCAAGCCAGCACCCACCACACCAAAACCCACCACAACTCTGGCTAAGCCAAAGCCTGCCACAGCTACAGCCAAGCCAACACCCACCACACCAACATCTACCACTACAGCCAAGCCAACACCTGCCGCTACAACATCAGCAAAGCCAAAACTCACCACTACATCACCAGCACCTACCACAACAGCAAAGACACAACCAAAAACTGCCACAACCACAAACCCAGAACCCACTGAAACAGAAAGACCCAGTCCTACTGAGGCAACTGGGCTAACTCTTTCCTTTGAGCCCACGTTAGACCTGGATTATGAAGTATCTCCAGAAATAGAGGTAGACACTGGAGAGCCTGTTAGTCCCTTAACTACAGAGAATCCAGCCTTATTAGAAAGCATGGACACAGCCTTCAACCCCAAATCAGTCCCAGAAACAAATAAAGGGGTCAAAGAGGACGGGAAAGAGAAATCAGCCTTTTCCAGTCCACCTCCATCCCTCAGCCAGATTGTTCCAGAGATCAAGTTAGGTTTCAATAAAGCTGAGCTCATAACCCCCTCAAAGCCAGTGGTCTTCAGCCCTGAAGAGCCCACCTTCTTGCGCTTAACATCATCTTCCAGAGAAAAAAAAGGCCGTCCTCTTTCCAAAACACTGAAAGCAGGAAGGGACAGCGGGGACAAGAAGGCTGTTTGCTCACATGTGTCCTCACTATAGCAAATATCACACTCAGATTCAGCTCGGTGAATACCAGCTGGCCACGTGTGGGCTGCCTGGGGCCACTTCATGCCTTAAAATATCCCAGAGGTGTCGGAGAGTAACACTTCTGATTTCAGCATGGTGAAACATCAGCTCTGGAGGAGCTTTGCAGGGCCTGGCAGCGCGTGCACTACTGAACTGCTTCATGTCCCCACGCACAGCCGGCCCTGCGCTTCCCTGCTTGCACAGCCCTTACAGCTCAGCACCTATGGCTCATGCAGGATGCACAGCTCCTGCGAGCACAGCCGGGGCTGCTGCAAGTCCCCATTGCGTGGCCAATGCTGCCACCCTAATGCAAAACAAAGAATATACCTGCACCAGGCAGAGAGCCTCCGTCCCAGTCCCTGCACCCCCGCCGTGCAGCCCTGTGGTGTGTGTGCAGAGCCCATCAGGGAACCGAGCTGGGGGCGTGGAGCCAAGGGATGTTTTATCCGCTGATTTTCAGAGGTTCAAGAATAGGCACAATCAGCGTCCTGCAAGGCGCAGTAGTTTATCGGAAAGCCATCCCAGGCTGGTAAAACGGATGCACAGCATTATAGGTGCGGCCCTAGCTGATGGAGAGCAGGGAGAAGAGAGGCCACTTGACCTTCTCAGACCCTGTGTGGTCAAATGAAGAAATAATTTCTTATATGCTCTTTCTCACAGTCATATGATAGGAAAAATCGTTAAAAGAAACCTTAAAAGAGTACCCGGCAGAGCATTAAACTGATGGAAAAAGACTTGGCGCTGTCATTTTTATCCATCTTAAGACATTAGGTAACATGAATATTTTAAAAAAGCGTAGAAATGTGCAGAATAGCTAAAATAAATGCTCTTGCCTATTAGTTTAATATTTTCTCTGTGTGAATATTTCACTAATTTCTCCTCCAATGAAAATTTCCTCCCAAAAGCAGCCGGAGAGGCTGTTCGGTGGGCCTGCTCCCGTTAGGAAAATGGCAATGCTGACATCTACTGTCGGCAGCACGGAATCGCCTGCACCTTCTGCCCGCAGATGGGTTATCCCTGGGCCAGGTTTATTAAGTAACAAGTCTAGCTGAGGGCAAACACACATACCAATAAACTAAGGAAATGTAACTAATGCCATGATGTTACAGCCCCAGAGAATCATCTGAAGTGCAAATGTTTATAGAAGGGTGTATTGCACTGATCTCATTTTTGTTACGGGCTAAGGTACCTTCAAAATACACGTACTGAGTGCAGGTAAACATTTGCTTTCTTTAGGAGACCCACAGGACTTTTATGCATTAATTCTCTCCCCCTTCTAGATTTATTTTCTCTATTAAGTTTTACACTGTTCCTTTCATCCAATTAGTACTAAAATCTTCTTTTTTTCCATCATGGTGCAGATAGGAAACATGTTTTATTTCCTGCAGCAAGAAAGAATAAACTGCCAAAAAAAAAGCCTTAAAGATTACAAATGAAGCTTATAACAGTGTTTGTGCCTCTGCTGCAGCATTTGAACGCTGCATCTCTAATAACATTTAAGTGACATTCAGGAGCCCCTTGTGTACATTATAGGAACCATCAGCGGGGGGAGGAATAAACCTTGAAGCTGCAAACCAAATGCAATACTGAGAGACACTGGCAATTAATAGAAACAGAGAAATTGTGTATGGCTGTGCATACGTTAGGGAGGATAAGCAGAATTCACTGTTTCCATGCACAGCAAAGCAAGCAAAGTGGCTTTCAGTTGTGCATCAAAAAGTTGCAAAAGTTTGTTGTAAGATGAGTTATTCCTAATTACATTTTTTAAGAGTGCCCTTATTGGAGCATTCCCAGTTACAAGCAATTAATTTATTTATAAACTGGTACTACAGCCATTGCCGCTAGCATCTCCTCAACACATTATGCACAACAAGCAGCTATTGATGCAAAGTACAACAGACTTCTGAAATGATCCTGCCATTTCTGGCTTATCTCATCAAAAGTTACTTGAAAATAACAGAAGCTTGGGGCTTGTTTTTCCTCTCACATCTTCATTATTATTCAGAGCTAGTATGCATGAGGCCCAGCTGTGGTGCATTGGCATGAAACTATGTAAGATCAACACCTGATGAGCATTTTAACTATAATACAAGGTGTATTTAAGCAAGGGTGATAGCTTTGATAAAGCTCTTGAGAGGAAAGCAGCAGCTGGGCTGGTCAGAAATTGTCTGATGAAAGACTTCATTAAGAAAAGAAACTTCTCAAAGAAACTCCTTAGGCAGGTTGGTGATGGTGGGGCTCTCTGGTATGCCGAAGAGCTTGATCCAAACCCCTCTGTTGCTCATTTTGGGCTCAAATCTTCTGCTTTCTTTGGTGTTGGCCAATCTGGCAGAGCAATGTTTTTTCTACCTGCTTCAACAATGTTGCATTCTCCTCAATCAGAAAGGGGAGGACCTCAAAAAAAGCTCCCTTTTTGCAAGACAGAAAAATGGTATTTCACTGAGCTGTTCTCTAGCCTAGTATTTATATTGCAACACCATCTGCCTCTTGCAACATGTTTGCTGTACGTATGTACCACAAAGAGCTGTTTGCTTGGTGGATGGATGTGGGAAGACCAGTGAGGTCATGGTGCTGCCTCTATCCCAGTTGTCTCTTTGTGGTTAGCTCAGATCTTCTCCTTGCAGGGGGCCCACATGTCCCTCCTGCACAAAAGTGCAATGTAATGCTGCTCATTTGTCTTAAGGAAATGTTTGCAGACCCTCATTAGGGTGGAGGGCTTTATGCTCTGGGCACTGAGCACAGAAGAGCTCCCAGGTAAGTGGCAGGGAGGGAGGAGGAGGAAGGACTGCATGAGCCAGCAAGGTGGGGCCTGGCAGTCTGTGGGATCCTGGTGGCCACAGACCACCCTGCCACCACTCAGCAATAGGGACCTGAGCTAACACGTCATCATCTTAGCTGAAGCTCCTTGGGGAAAGAAGGGGTTTGGACAGTTTCCAGGAACCTCCAATGCTTTCCCTGCAGCACAGGAGGTCCCACCTGCAACCCCTAAGCTAGGGGAGACTAGGGCCTGTGTGGAAAAGCTGCTTTGATGGAGATGCAGTCCTTTCCAACACAATAATAAAATGCAGCTGTCTCTAAATGGAAAGAGGAAGAAAGCATGGAGAGCAATGCTCTTCTGCCCTAATTCAGAGTATTCAGCCCTACCTGCATGCCAGAGTGGTAAAGCCAGTGGCGCATCAGCAGTGCAGAGACAAGGTGGGGCTGGCTGCTCTAAGTTGGGTGTCTCCATGGGTTTTGGGGGTGCCTACAGCTGGCACATTCTAACTTTACTAACATTTAGGGAGAGGTAGGGGGAAGTGTTTTGAAGCAATGATATAATCCCACTCTTTTTTCAGCGTATGAGGTAATGAACATCTTTAGTGCTTAAAGGTGCTGTGAGAAGCTGCAGGGCATGTGTGAATGCCAATGTTTTATGGAAGGGGTGGTTTTACTGCCAGCAGACTTGAAAAAAAAAATCCCTGCAGTTTATATTAATAAGACTGGATGTTATTGCGTGTCAGGAGTTATTGTGATTTATAAAGTACTTCTTACTTGGTGTGTAATGAAAACACTTGGCTCTCAGTCCCAGTCACTAACGGGAGATGATAGTAGCTTTATCTGCAATAGCCAACTTGACCTGGAACCTTCTATCATTTTTAATGATATTTTAGTGCTGCCTTTTGCTTTCACCTGAGCTTAGGGTATCCTCAACTTTCCTAATGTGAGTAAATAATTGAATCCTTTTTTCTAAAAGAAGGAATTTAAGAAAAAAGGGAGACAACTGCACTGCTTGGTATTAATGCCCCAAACAGTGCTGCTCGATGAGTGCAGATCCTCATTGTGCAATGCTGCAGAGTTGGTCCTTTAATAACATGCTCTGCTTGCTGTTCCCAAGCCTCTCATTCAGGACTATTATTCTTCTGCTGAGAATTTGACACTTATTAAAGATGCCAAAAATATAATGGGGGAAAGGGGTGGAGGTGGGTGTAAGTAGATGGATGGGTCCAGAGCTAAATAATTGTTCCGAAGTGTGCTTCTTTGAAAAACCACCCTGTGTTTAACACCAAAAGTGTATTACTGCAAAATAGCTGTGAGTGGGGAAAAGACCCTTTCAGAAGGGGACTCCTCAGGACTGTGCTGGATTATTCTTTCCCCCAAAAGCGTGTGCATATATATACATTTTAAAAAGCAAGAGAGCTGACATGCACAGTGCTGCCTTTGCTACTGTTCTTTAAATTATTAGGTAAGGTATGGGTATAGCTTGATAACTGGGGGTCACTAGTCTGGCAAAGGTGGGGCTGGCTCCTAAGATAATGTCTTCCTTTCTTAGCTCCTATCATGATAATACAACCCAGTGTAAAACTTTCTACCTGTGCATCATCTTTGCAACATGAGCTATTTCAGTGCAGTCCTATGGCATCCCTTGGCTTAGAGCAAGTGGGAATTATTGGGAAGGTTGAGAAGAGCTCAGCAAACTCCCTGGGTGGGGAAAGGTGTCAGAAATAGCTTCAGCCTGAGCACAGCCCCAGTGCACACTAATACTGCACTGGCTCCATCTAGCTGCAGGGAAAGTTTTATTTTAAAAAAAGAAAAAATTAGAAGCAGCTAATGCATCCTGCTGGTCTAAATGCAGCAAGGATTCTGCCCCTCCCTGGGAGCAGCAGGGAAACTGGGCACAGAGGCCCCCTTCTCCTGCAGAGCCACGCTTCCTTGCTGCACATGCTGCATGTGGATGCAGGGCTGCAGGTAGAGGGGAAACCCTGCCCTTGCCTGTCCCACTGTGGCTGCGATGGCCTGTGTGCTGCCTGCAAGAAGCCTGGCCTGCCTGGCAGGGAGCCAGCAAAAAGCATCATGCTTGGGCTGCTTGTAAGTTGGATGCTGGAAACAAGTACAATATAACACTTTTCCAGGAGTAGGGAAAAGAGCTTCCCACCTGGGGGGCTGAAAAATCTCATAAACATCCAGAAATGTGGTCATTTTTGGCAGCGAAGATGGGTGATGTCACCTGATCTGCTTTGGACCTCTTGTCTTGTCCCTGAGCAAGGCTGGCCCCATCCAGCCCCACTTGGCATGGAAAAAGCTCCCATCAGCCTCTCACTGAATTTCCATGCCTACAAAACCCCATGAGCTATTTCACCGGCAGCTGGGATGTGTGATAGGGCCAAATCAAGAAGCTGGAAAAACCTGGGTGAAAGGAGTTGATACTAGATACATTTTCATTGTACTTGGCAATCCAGTCTTTTAGGTTGTGCTTATTTTATAACTAAATGCAAGACAAGGTCCAAGGCAGAAATATGGTGTAAAAGGAGAATTAAGATAAAATACACTTAACTTCAGGCGATGAATGCCATCCTCCTTTGAGATAGGAAGGCGCATAAGGAAAATGGCAAGGAATAGTCTTCTATAGAATCACTATAGCCATGAGAGCCAAGTACAAGGGATGGTACAATTACCTTAGAGAATGGCAATATTTTACAGGCAGCCTCCCTCTGAAATGTGGGTGGAGAATGACCACAGATGCTTACAGGAGACTTAATTGTCCTTGCCAGCAAGGCTCATTATCCATACATAAACATATGTGCTGCTTCTTAACAGCAAAGTGCATTTTTTCAAGAGAATATTTTAAATCTGAACTGCTTGAGTGTCAAATTAGTTGAGTCTGGCTTCATTTTAATTACACCAGCCATTGGATTGTGCGGGAGGATGAGGGATGTGCTACTTTTGTAGGCAGAAGATATGTTTGCAAAATTACTACCTATAAAACATTGCTCTGTCTTTCAGTATTGCCACAGGAGCAATGTCAGAGGTCAGTAATGAGTCTTAATGCCTGTTTCAGGGGGTTTTTGCTCAGGGCCTCAGCCAGGGTTACCTTTTTAAGAGGTTTCTGCCTCTTATTGATTGAAACTGTGTAAAGTGAGAGCTGCACCTTGGGTCTGTTGCCCTACACCTCCTGCAGTCCCTTATACCAGAGCAGGCAGGTGGAAAACACAGCCAGGTTAGACTAATAACTTTTTTAATCCTCATTCTGCTTTTGTGTAAGGCACTGGAGAGCTGGACCCCAGGGAAGCAGGCAATTTCCTGCAAGTATTTAACAAGGTGTGGCAGGAAAATGGGAGGAGGGCAGTGGCTCCAGAGGCAGAAATGCCAATGAAGTGGTTTTCTCTCCTCAGGCTCCATTTAAAACCACCTCACTGGTGATGAAGATGAGGCCAGGTACTTCAAAGCATGTATAATGTTGGGAGTGGGCTCAGAAAGAGCAGCCTTTGAAGTGTGAATTGAAGAATAGTGGGTTGGGTATGGGGCAAGTAGGGAGAACATCCGGACAAGTGGAACAGGTTGGGTGAAAGGAAGGAGGGGAATTTTTTTTTGCCAAGCTATTATATCAATGTTAACCAGGAGACCTGTTCACATATCTTCAGCTTGGTTAGATTTTTCAAATAATAAAGTTAACTGTGCCAGTAATCAAACTGCTGGATATTGTAATGGGTGAAGTATAATTGAAACATGCCAGAATGCAGCTGCTGTCTGATGGTGCTCAATGAACAAGAGGGTTGTCATGGGCCGGTGTCACTCCTGCCTGTGAAAAGGGGGGAGTGAAAAAAAAAAAAAACACCAAAAAAAAAAACCAAAAAAACATTTCGGTAAGTGAGCTGGGCTTGGCTGGGCACGATACCCCAAGCTTGCAGAGCTTGGGCAGTCCTGCACTTCACAGAAAATTAAATAAAATCACAAGGGTTATTTTCCAGTCCTTGGTGAAGTGCCCCAGGGTCCCACCACCGCAGCTCAGCAGCGCAAAGGGAAAGTGCTAACACACAATCTCTGCTGTCTCCCTACAGCCTGAGCATGGCATTTCTAAAGCACAATTTGTGATTTTATTTTTATTTCCTAGGACTAAAAAGGGTGCCCAGGACAGCATGGATGCCTGTGCGAGATGCATCCTTGCATGGGTTTCTCCCATGAGTGGATGGCAGATTTCATGAGCATGTTGTTGGGATGTCTTACTTTTTCTAATAGCCAACTCATTACATTTGAATGTGGATTTTTGGGGATGCTGAAAGCCAAAGTTACAATGCTGAAAGCATTTGAAAAGTCCATCTGTCCTCGCACTGTAAACTTAGCAGGAAAAGCTCTGAGCATGCGGGAATGGAAACCCAATGCCTGCAGCAAGTCTCAGCTCATGCTGTTTGTGAATAAAGGTTAATAATGTTTGAAACTCTTAAAATTCAGGATTCAGTCTACCATCCTTAAAACAAAAACCAAACCTGTTAAGAATTAATTCAGGATTTCCCGTGTCAGAGCAGGGCTGTGAACTGAGGTTCTGCAGCTCCTGAGTGCCGCTTCCAAAATCTCAAGCCACTTGGTACTCCTCATATCAAAATCAGGAGGGGAAATATGAGTGATGGCTGTTCTTTCTAAATAGGTACTGAAGCAGGAGTCTTGCCTGCTTGTACCGAATAAAACATCATGTTGGTAGGGCTGCTATTTGATGAGCAGTTCAGGCCATAGCCAGTGTCAGACTCTGTGCACAGCAGGAAAACAAGTAGCGCACTGTCCCATCTCTTACTAAGAACAGTAAACCAATATGTATGATTAAGCCCAGGCATTAAAAAAAAAAAAGCCAAAATATAACTGACCAAGCAGCAAGAGATTAAAAAACAAAAAAAGACAATACAGTCCACCATAATCTCCACCTCTCTTCTTGCCAATGTCTCAGTGTTTAGGGCTCACATTCTCACTTTTCCCAGCTGAAGGTGCTCGGCTTTCACTTTTTTCTACCTCCCCCACTGCCATGAACTTTTACTCACAAAAAAAATGAGATTTCTAACTTCAACAGGACATCTAGAAAACAAGCTGATGTCCCAAGACTGAGGCTGAAGTCACAAGCAATGCTAATACATTGAATGAAACAGGGACAAAACAAAACAGACAATTACAAGAACACCCAACATATTTATATCTCCCTCATTAGTAAGACCCAAAAAAGGCACAAACCCACAAAAGAAAATCCTCTAGTGAATACGGGGCATGAATAGCAAGCATATCTGAGCCCCACTGGCTATTCCTACTCCTGCAGAGGGATTGATAATTGCAGCCCCACAGCATGGCTGTAGCTCAAAGGAGCTCGGGGTGGGAGGGGGATGGCAAGAGGGGAGCACCCGAGGATGAGGGGTGCTATCAATGTTTTGCCCTTGTTTGGGTTCCAAAACCTGCAGTATTTGGCTTTTCCCCTGAATTCAAAAGTTATGAGCCAAATCCTGCAGAAACTGAGTGGTTTTAAAGAAAAGCACCCCAAACAAGATTTTTCATTGGTCTGTTTTTTGTTTTCTTTCTGGTTTTTTGAGCCCATTAAATGTCGCTGAACCAGGCTTTTCCATAACCATGAGAGCTACACATTTGCCTCTGAAAAACTATGAAATCTCTTGGGGTACTGACAAAAAGCCTGGTGATTGAGCAGGTTTGGGATTTGGCTGCAGCTGAAGGCGATCACATTAACAGCTTTCAATTACCATCAGCTACAACCTGAGGTCTGGGGCTTGTTAAGGGAGGAGTATTTTTGGTTTAAAAGCCCCCTGCACCCCACTTAGGAGTACCTTGAGTGAAGGAGGGAGAAGTTTGAGCTCTTGGCTACGTGTGGTTGTGAAGCTGCTTGGTGAGTCCTATTGCATTTATCCTTTGGGAGATTTGGAGGTTGGTTCTCCAGCTGGTCCTCTGTGCCTGAGGTGATTTTGCAAGGTTGGTCCTGGGTATAGCTGGTGGCTGCTACCCACAGCATATGGGGTCTGTCTCTTACAGTATGGCTTGAGTCCTAACTTGGTCCTCCAGGAGTGAGCAGAGTATGAATAAGGACAATAATGTTCCTTGTTTGTGCTAGTTTGGCTTTTTCTCTTACCTTGCTTGTAAAGAGATGACTTGCTCCATGTGCCCACCTTTCTGCAGCAGAGCCCAATCTTAGCCCAGTCATAGTCTGGGTAGAAAAGCCTCACTTGTGCTAACAAGGTCATAAATATTCTCCAGTCCCACCCTGGGCTGATTGCCCTTCTGAGGAGTTTGCTCGGAGCCTCTGAAATTGCTGGAGTCTCCCACTGTGTGTAAGTCAAAGGGAGCAGTTCTCTGTGATAAAGGTAGGAGCTATCAGGATGTCAACAAATAAACTCGATTTCTGGCCAAGCTGTCAGAGCTTGTGTCTGAACACAGGGTGGGTGACAGCCAGGCACTATTATTATTATGGAAGATATCATATCTGAGATGATATCCCCCTGACCCTGTTTTCCTAGGTGCTATACACACCAAAAAAGTCTCTACCTTGAGGACGTCTCTGCTTAAGCAGGGTTACATGGGGAAGAAGGGAATTGCTTCAGCTTACATGACAGCTCAGGGCAGAGCTAAGGATAGACATGGGCTTTGCCAGTTGTCCTAGCAGAGCTTGCATGTAGTTCCCACAACAGGAGTGGGCTGTCAGCTCTCATATTGCCTGTGCAGGGGAGGGACATCTTGTAAATATAATCAACAGTTTCTCTTTCAACCTATTCTTGCTCACTTTCCTATTTCCAAGGGGACTTCTCCTGAAAATACCGATGCTGTAACGTTTGTGCACGTGGGGCAGGCTTCCTCTAATATTTGGTCTCATCCCGCCAAACCTACCCCATGTGTTGGCTGCTTCCCCTGCTCTCCTCCTGCACACCTTCCTGGGGAGCTCAGGCTGCAGCTGGAGACTTCTGCACCTCCTCCAGGTGTGCTGCCTGAAAGGGCTTTGCCAAAGATTTGCATACAAATTTGCTGTCATCAAGGTTTTCTTTGTTTTCCCTTAGCTGATTTATTGTGAAAATTTAAATTTGGTAAGAGAAGAGCCTCAAAAGTGGCAGCTTCTGTGCTCAGGGAGAGAGATTGTTGCTGCTTTTAAGGTTTTCCTAAAAAGGGCATATTGCAGAAGGAAAACCCGTGCAACTGAGGCTGACAGCTAGCAAAGCAGCTGCCTGCTTGGCTCCTCTCTTTGCTGTTTTCAGGATGCTCAGGTGCTGTTTCAGGGCGCACCAATGAGCTTTCCATTGCTGGTGAGCCTGCAAAGAAAGGCTGCTCTGCGTGGGTGACTATTTTATTTTCTTTCCTTTTTTCTTTTCCCCGCCCCAGCCAGAGCCTTGGCACAACTTCTGGATCTCCTACGTTGCCATCTGACTGCTGTGTGTGCCTTGCACAGTGGTTGGCACCCACAGAAGGGTGTCTCAGGCACGGCTCTTAGCGAGAAACCATGAAGACTTTGCACCGTGCTAGGGATGTGGTGCAGCAGCATGCGGCCAGCCCCGGGTTCACGCGTGTGATAGCCCTCCTGGGGCTTTCTGCCCCAGTGTCCTAACAGGGAGCTCCTTTCTGCAGAGGAGAGAGCAGGCAAAGGAAAGCCAAAATTCGGGCTTCGGCAAGATGTACTGTGCGTTAGCTAGCTTGCTTTCAGTGTCTAAGGGGGGATATTGGCATCGTTTTACCTCTTGCTTATTTTTGAGACCAGGCAGAACCCCTTCCTTATTTAATCATTGCAATTGCATAACATGCATCACTTCCCTTCCTCCCTTAAAGAAGTTGCTTTAAAAGTCATCGCATTTTCTTTTCTCTTTCAAGTAATGGCAAAAGGAGGCTCTCTTGTTACTGAAATGTACTCATTGGTTAGTTGAATGCATGTGTACTTCTGAATTTGCTCAGAGGGCTGTGACAATCCCCAAATCTGCTGCAAAAGCCAGCCTGGTCTCCCCATCCTCTCTCCTGTAGGCAGCTTGTGTCAGCCTGAAGTTTAAATAGGTGAGGATGGCTGGGGGTTCTCAGGGATGGGCCATTAGGACATTTAAATGTTTCTCCTAAATACTAGGAAAGGCCTGGGGTGGGGGTGGGTGGAATTAGGATGCTTAATTAACTGACCAAGATAATTAATACATGCCCAGCTTCAGGCCTGCAGGGAGGGTATCAGAGTCAATGGGAAGAGCCGTGTGAGGTTTGGCAGATGTTAACCCTGCGCTTCACCTGCTGAACTGGCGTTGGGATGAGGATGCACATAGGGTGTAAAGCCCTGGTTAAGGGATCTTGCAAGCTTGGGGGAGACTGATTGGATTTAATGCCCAAATGTCCCTGGCCTGTGGACCCAGCTGTTAAATAACAGTGCTAAAGCTATCCTCTGCTCCATCGGTGAGGCTATGAGAAGTGTAGTGGATTAATGTCTTTTATAGCTGAAATACTAGGAAGAAGCCACTCCAACTCTTCTAGAGCATCGGGGCTTAGGGGATTTTCTGCTCCTGGCCAGAAGAGGCTTCCTACACAGGGCAGAGCCTCTTCACACCTGACCTTGGCATGCCTGGGACAGCGGATGGGGATGCTGAGCTTCTCCAGGTGCCTTTAGGGAAAACGCTGCCAAGCTTGGGATCTGCCAAGCCTTCCCTGTGGGTAGACTGGAGGTGAAAAACAAGTGGGTTTGTTCCACACTGAACATGCCCACGTCTTGTCACACAAATGTGCAGCACGGATGAAAACAAAAAACAAGCTACAGATGGACACCAGCAACCTGTCACTAAGCACAAGCCTCTAAATTCAAAATAAACATAATGCAGCAGCTAGTGTCTTCTTGAATGGGATCTACCAAATTTCTGTTGTGGATATTGTAATGTCCTGATTGTCGTTTGCAGCTGGGACTTAATTCCAAATCAAATTTCATCAGTGTGCTAAATAACTTCGTGGATGGGTCATAAATTCTTACAGTTGTTATTGGCGCTGCAGTGGAATGTCTGAGTCCTGGTGAGGTATAAGGCCCCTGGGGAATTGCAGCAAGCTTGGTCAGAAGAAACTCCTGAAGATGACTGGATCTGTCCTGAGACTTGCAGATGCTGCTTAGGTCACCCCTGAGAAGTTTCTCTAATGTTAGAAAACGCTAATGAGACCACAACCTCCACAGGCAATTCATCTACTCCCATGTCTCTGTCCCCCTGCCACTAGAAAGTTTTTCCTTAATGCCTCTCCTAGCTCTCCTTCGCTGCAGGTGGCACTTCTTGCTTACCCTGTCCTGTGCTGAACAAGCCCAGGAGAGGAGGCAGCTCTTCCCAGGAGGTCTGGCAGGCTGCACACAACAGAAATAGCCAAAGGAAACCATGCAAACATTGTTCTTGACATATATAAAACTGTCCTGGCTAAATGGGATTGTTTCTGGAGGGCAGGAGCTGAGGGCAGCCCAGGGAGGCAGCAGCAAAGGCATTTCTCTAGAGCTGCAGCTCCTCTGGACTGGCTCCCATGCAAAACTTTTTCTGGAGGGACTTAAGAGGCTTTAATTCAAGCTGCTTGCTGGTGCCAAGGCTTTCTTCTCCTACCCAAGGAGATAAGAGCAGCTGTGCTCAGCCAGACCCAAGCTCCCTCTCACCTGGTATCTCATCTTTGGCTGAGATCAGAGGTGGCTGTGAGGAGGGGAAGGCGGGCGCTTTCCCTTGCCTAACCTCCTTGCCAGCCTCGCGTTGTGTGGCTGCGGCTCCTGGAGCACCAAAAAACCCCGTGCCCACCTCTCCCTGGAAGGGGCTCCCAAATGGGCATGGGGAAATCAAGGGCCAAATTGCAGAGAATGTTCTTTTGTTGACTGTGGTGGAGTCCCTGTGAAGTTCACTGAGCTCTGGGTAATTAATCACAGAGCACATGTATTTGTGTGTATGCCTAGAGTAATTAACTGAAGTGAAACACACGTATTTCTAATCTTACACGCTGTGGTTAAGATAGAAAAGAAGATGACCGTCAAATTGAATTATTTCTTTATTAGCAAGGCTCAGGGACATCTCTACAGCCGCATAATTAATTTTAATTGTGCGTATGAGTGACTCCTATCAGGGTTTCAAGTGAGATACTGCATCTGTACCCCATGAGGAAGACCATAACTATTAGTGTATAGGAAGGTATATGGAGAGTGAAGATTTGGTGACCTATTTTCCTTTCATGGTTGAAAATTTTCAAGCTGATGAAAATAGAGGAGCTCCTCTCAAGAATGTCCCTCTTCACCGATGCTCTGAAGAAAGGATCTCTGCACGTCAATATACAGCTTAATGTTATTAACAGAATTAATGTTAAAACAGAATTAATGCTTTGGTCCTGCAAGTATTTTCTCAAATGCCATGACTGACACAGCTGCTCCATGGTGAACATCTGTGAGGTCCTCACATCTCACTCTTATTCATGTTCACCTTGCTTTGATTAGTTGGGGTTTATTAGCCAGCATCTGCTCCTTTAGGTGGTGTGTAGCCTCCAGGTATGTCAAGGAGTTTCTCGAGTATGTTAATATGCACACAAGGAGCAAGTCATAGAATAGGGAGGACTTCTATAGCCACAGAAGGACTTTGTTCTGTTCTTCTCTCTGCCATTAAGTTGCTGAAAAACCTGGACAAAGTTGAGAGCAGCTTGATGGCTTTCCCCGCCATTAAAAGGTGCATCATTCCTGGGTCTCCACAGCATTGTGCAGGGATGTTCCGAGATCTCTGTCGGACAAAAGTTATTCATGGTTAGGCTGGTGGAGGAGACGCATACGTGACTGCAACACAATTACAGATGGGGTTGGGGAGCGTCGAAATAGGAAACTCTGGCAGAGCAAGGCAAGTCCTGTGCTTATCTTCCTGTGTCATGAAGCAGGTAAAACCCTTCTGTGTGAGGCACAATTTTTAGTTACCTGCATAGTAATTTAACATAAGATATTTTTCAAAGGGCTAAGTGTTAAAGCACAAAGCAGAGTTACAAAGTATAACCTTTATCATTACCACTGTGGGGAAAATATTTACACTGTCTTAGCTTTCGTCTGCTGATGAAATACCATCTAATGGCATCGGGGGAAAAAAAAAAAACAAACTATGCTACGTTTTAATTGCAGCCTGGCTTTTGATCAGATGTGTATTTTGGAAAAAAAAAAAGAGGATGAGAGAAAGAAATGTGGCTTTGTGTGTATTCTGTGTTACGTTATTATTCAGTAAGCCCTAAATCACAAAAGCACCCACGGGAAGATTCATTATCACATTAAGCATGAGATAGGGAGGGGATGCCTTGCTGGCAGTCGCAGACAATACGTTGCTGTTTTACTTTATTTGGGTTGGTGCCCCCTCCCCTTTGGGGGCTGCGTGCTCTAGAGAAACAGTTTAAGATACAGTTGGATGGAAAAAAAAAGAAAAAGAAGAAAGGCAGAAAGAGGCAAGTGACCGCAGTGTAAAGCGCTGTTTTGGCAGGCTGGAGGTTTCTAACGGCTCCTTTCTGACTTCAAACACCTCCCCAGCCTGCAGCGAGCCCTCGCCGTGCAACTTTGCAGCCTGATAAGCATCGCCAGTGAGAGACCCTGTGGTACCCAGCATCCCCCCCACAGTACCCAGCCTCACTCCGCGGGCATCTCCTCGTCCCCCTGAGAGGAGCTGAGCTCTCCAGCCCTGCACCAGGGATTTCCACCTTCTCTACTTCTTTGTGATGCTGGTTTTTCTCCCCCGGTGTTTTCTTCTCCTGCCCTCTGAAAGCTTTTCTTGCTTTCCCCAGGGAGCTGGGTGATGGGGAGGGTGATGGCCCAGCTCTGTCAGGGAAAGGACCTTCTGGAAATAACCACAAATATTTGCAAAGCACTCAGATCTCCGTGTTGCAAGTAACAGGGAAATGAAAGTATTTTCTTCCCCCAATTGCTGATTTACAGTGGCTCAGCTTGCGAGTGACCGATTTGAGCCAGCAGCGAAAAAAGAAGAGCCAAGATTTTGGAAAACGCTCAACACCTGTCTTCTGACAGGAGGCAGGTTTCAGGCACATGGTATGGGATGCTCACTAATGAATAGCCTGACATGCAGGGTTTTAAAAAAAAAAAAAAAAAAAAAATGTATAGGCCATGCTCTCAAAGTGATGATACATTTAAAAAAAAAAAAAGATATTAAAGCCCATTTATTCTGCTTTGAAAACTAAAATCCATGCGATGGAGGCCCTGCCTGGATTGTTCTTTTGGTTACAAAACCCCCATTCTTCCTGCGAGGGAATTCCGCAGTTTCAAGACTGACTGGTTCCCTAATTTGTGTCTCTAAAAAAAAAAAAAAAAAAAAAAAACGATACATCTTGCGTGTTACATTTTATTGATGTTACTGTAAAATACATATTTGCTTGCATTCCTAATTGGGGAAGCACAGATGGCAGCGGCTTCTGCTAGAGTGATATGCTCTTTAAAATATCTGGTAACATTACAACAAAGTATAGTCATTAAAATGAGTGTCTGCCTGTGCCGCAGGAGTTTCATTCTCGGGAGCAAGGCGCTCTCCTGTTTTAAGGAGGGAGGGCTTGGTTTAACCCATCCCTGGGCTGGTACCTGGCATGGCAGGATAAATCTGGTGTGGTTCACCTGAGCACGGTGCTGCTGAAACCGCTTGCTTGAGGGCAAATTTATCCTTTCTGCATGGAGGCGTTCGTAAGGGGGTGATGTGCCCGCAGGGTCTGGAGCTGGTAGAAGTCAGAGGTAAATTTATTTTGGTGTCGTGTTCCCTGCGTGCAGTGTGCACAATAAAAGGGGAGCTAAGGAGCAGCGACTGCCTCCTTGAAAATGCATTGGTGCTTATGGTGTCTTGGGGACTTGGCCCTTGGAAGGATAGCACTGCTTTGACAGAAAAAGTAGGAAAGAAAAAAAAGAAAAAAGGTAGCATTGGATGCAGGTCGTTCATCTTCTTCAGAAGAGTGTTTTAATTCTCTCTTCTCATCCAAATCAAGCTGTCACGAGCAACCACAGAGCAAGTGAGCAGCATTTTGCAGAGCGCTTGCAATGTGTTGGCAGCAAGTGCGTGCTGGGAGGGAGGGAGGGGGAAGCTTTTTCAGTCATTTCATTTTAGAAGCAGTTTTGCGAGGAAGCTGCCGCCACGTACCCTATGGTCTTTGATATGCTCCTCTCCCCCGCTGCAGCTCCCTGCCCCAGAAAGCTCGCTGCAACCAGGGCATTTTACCACCGACACCTCAGCCCCTCTGGTTTGGGGACACCTCTGCATACGTCGGTGCCCTTACGCCTTCCCTCATGTTAAGAGGGTTAAAATACTAACAGCTCATCAGGAGCTGGAGTTTCATTAACTTTATGTTTTAAGAGGCTCCACTCCAGCCGTGCGTTTGTGTGCGTACCTGGTTTTAGTGGTTTTGTGGTCTCCAGTGAGACTGATCACGTGCCTGGCTTCTTACTTGCAAAGTCCCTGTCCCCATCAGCCAGGGTGTTTTTGGGCACCTTCGCAGAGCTGTGCAGGTTGGGGGGGGAACAGCTCTGCCCCCTTCCAGAGCCAGGCTGCCAGCAGGCATTATGAGACACTCGGAGCTATCGGATCCTTCAGTTTTAATTAGAAGCCTTAACTATACAGCTCACAGAGTTGTGCAGTTACGAGGGCCTCCGTATTGTGGTTTGCTGTGGAAATTAAGGTTGGCTGGTAAAAATCCAGGCAGGAGGGAGCAACCGGCATGATGGCAAGGTATGGAAAGCATACGTCCCTTCCCTGCCGGCTCTGCTTCCCTTTGCTGCAGTGGAAAAGGTTGCTATAGGATGGTATACAATGGCTATAGGGTCATGACACGCCTTCTAATGGCAAGATTGCCCTTCGTTCAGGTGTAGAAGGATTGAACGAGCCATAGGGAATGCCATGGATGTAAATATGTCTCGTTGTTTAACACAAAGTGTGATTTACTCGTGAGTTGGGATTTTTTCCCCCCTACTCTTTGTGGGTTGAATTTAGTAGGTGTGTGAAGATTTGGGGGAGAGGGAGAAAAGCAGGCAGGTGAAGCCCTAGGGAAGGGTTTAACTTGCAGCAGCACACCTTCACGTTTCCATTTTGGAGAGGGACACGTTTCCAATGCCTGGGACTGGGGAAGGTGGGCCAGCTGACCCGCTCTAAGCTTTGTACAAGCTGTCGATGTGCTGCTAAGAAAGAGGCAGCCGGGGAAGAAGATGCCTCCAGGTCCCCGCTTTCCCAGGCAGCATCCCCTGTGGGGCATCGGTGCCTTGCTGTAAGGACAGGGGACTTTGGGGGAGTGCTCCAGCAGTGGCTAAGTGTGTGTTTTGCGCAGAGCAGGTAAGCAGCCGTAGTCGCACACACAGCATTGGTTTTGTCTAAGGTATCGATACGCCTCCAGCCAGGCGGGTGCGGGGGGAGGAGGGCAGGAGAGAGGGCTGCAAGGTACCAGCTGCATTATTAAGCCTGATCCCAAACTCTTTGAAGTAAATAGAAAAATTATCCTTGACTTTGATACACTTTGGATTGGGCCTTTTAAGTCATGTGAAAGACATTTGTGTTATTAAAACAGCAGCAGAACAACACTGTCAGTTACATCTGCTTTTATTTTTTAATGGCAATGGTAGGTTTAGCCTTGGGCACTATCTGAGACTCATAAATAACCCATGTCAAGTGTAACACACCTACTGAACAGCCACAGAAGACAGAGGACTTGGCTGTTTATCTCCCTGCATTTTTCAGTAACGAGCCACTTGTACGTTAGGAGGGGTAGATGTCCTCTAGCATTCATTAATAAAGCATCCTTAAACAGCCAGGCTTCCCCTTGATCATGCAGGGCTAATGCGATAAATATCTTCTTTCCACACTCTCCTGACAACTGAAAGACAGGAATGCAGTCTAACTTACAATGTTAGTTGTGCAAGAATATTACAGGGCTTATTTCTTGTACACATGCGTCACGGCTAGGTACGGCACCCGCTCGCTGCCGGGATAATGAAGCAAAGCAGGGAGGCTTTCTGAAAAAGCATTCCCAGTACAGCACTGGAGTCACCCCCCGTGGTTACGGGATAGTGTGAAACCCCATGGGAAATCCAGGATCGTGTCTAAACATTATTCCGTAGGCACCCACATGGACGTGCTATACAAGCCTGCTCAGTCAGCAAGGTGCAGCTGATGAAGGTCAGATGCCACCATCAGATAGGGACCACCAATCGCTGTTGGGAGTCAAAACTCACAGCGGGCCTAAACTACCTGAATCTGTTCATCACTGCTTTCATCCAGTGTTTCGGTTCCTATTTCCCAATGGGTCATTCCAGCAAGAAGGCCTTATGTAGATATATATCACTGCCCACACTGATAATGTATAGGTACCAGCTGTGCAGCCGTTGACCTAAGGCACCAGCGTGTCCCACAGCAGTCATGGAGAAGCGTTGGTTTAAATCAGGCAGCGCAGAATCACACCGGAGACTCAATTTAGACCATCACATCACTTGCAGCACGCCAGTCCTTGAAAACCCTACACGTGTGTGAGCTTGCATTTGTTTTTTTGCTTAACTAATGTGTTTTATTTACTTTCACCTCTTTCTGAGCATGTGGGCACCTTGTCCAAACCCTCCCGTTTTCAGAGAGAAGGGGACAGACTCAGCTGCTGTGAGTGCTGTGCATAGATATTTTTTTCTCCTTTTTTTTTTTTTCCCCTCTCTCTTCTCACCTCTGCCACCTGCTAATGACTGAGTAGGGCTATACCCTTCCTGAACGGCCCAGTAGCTCCAGGGCTGACATTGCTGGGTAGCGTCTTTCCTCCTGTTTTATTCTGTCGATTTAACGGTGAGGCAGAAGGGCTTCCCGCTTAGGACATTTAAGATATTTGGTGGGGAACAGGTCTGCAATGAGCTGTGTTTTCTTCTCACCTCTGCCACCTGCTAATGACTGAGTAGGGCTATACCCTTCCTGAACGGCCCAGTAGCTCCAGGGCTGACATTGCTGGGTAGCGTCTTTCCTCCTGTTTTATTCTGTCGATTTAACGGTGAGGCAGAAGGGCTTCCCGCTTAGGACATTTAAGATATTTGGTGGGGAACAGGTCTGCAATGAGCTGTGTTTGCAGTTAAAACAACAGGATTACTGGGGATGCCTGGTCTAGAGCAGCCTGAAATGCTGATCCAAAGACGGTTTGTTTCTAAGCTATTTAACCCCTTAAAAGAAGAAAAAAATGAGGTCAACCATGAAAGGGAATTTAATAAATGCAGCTCATACATAAATATTTGCTTCTGCTCCCAAGTGCCTGATTATTCTAGTTTCTCTCATTAAAGAGGAATACCCATGGGACGCTCAAGTTTAAAAATGTTTCTGTTTCCAAAGCTTTTTAAGGACCTTATGTCCATACAGTCTGTATTGCTCTGGGGCAGGGAGAGGGGCCAGAAGGGACCTGCATATGCAGAAGCAGCTCTTTCAACAGCTGCCCTACTCCCCAGGTAGGGGTGCAAAGCAGACCCCCCTCCCTTCAAAAAGTTGTTACCTGTTTTCTTCCCCTCACTGCACCCTGACCTGGCAGCAAGTCAAGGTCTGTAAGGCTTTCCCCCCACTTCGGGAGCAGACAGACCCCATCCTCAGGGCAGCAAAATTCACAGAGTGCAGTGAAATAACACCTCTGGAGCTGTGAGCATATTTCCAGGCTGCCCTGCCGCAGAAAGGGTGAGCCAAAGGACGGAGCTTGGGCTTAGAGCAGGAGGACACAGGCAGCTCTTCCCTCTGCTGCACTTTCACGTGTATGAACTGGGCTACAGGAGCCGAAACAGGATGGAGCAGGCAGGGCTTCAGGCAGGAGGCTGCTCTAGGGGAGCATGAATTAATCTCCCTCCTTAACCCCTGTTTAAATGGTCACAGGCTGGAGGGTATTTTAAAAGAAGCTAAAAGGCAGGCACTTCACTGCCTTATCCCTATGACTTTGGATATTCAAAGGAATTTGAGTATGCAGAAAGATTTTTACTCCACGGAGGCAATGCGTTCTCAGCGGTCTCCTTTTCTTATGCCATCTTTTCATCTCCCCAATCCCTTTCTCCCCATCGCTGAGCCACATGTCTTTCCTGAAACCAAAGCCTCCATAAAAAAAGACAGTTCAAGCATTCAACCTGTGTTTTCCTCACTGAGATTTGGACATGCAAGCGATGGTCCTTTTCAGCAGAAACCTTAGAGAAAAAGTGTTAATTGCTGAAGATTTGGGGTTTGGTTTTGCTAACCACAAACGCAAGTGGAAACAGCCTCATAGGATACAGTTGCGCTGAAAGCTGGCAGGTGTTAAATAGCACACCCAGGGCTTCAGCATCCTCCGGCTCCGCAGCTTTGTGGTGGCTTCTGACTAATAGGCCCCAACTTCATTTTTACCTTTGAGGAGCCTTGGCAGATACTCACTGAACCTCCTCTTTCTCCCGGGGCTCAAGCCACACTAAGTTAAATCCTTAATTAAACCCTCAGAGGCACAGTCCGTCCCACAAACCGATGTATCAAACGGGGCTGCTCCAATGTCTTAAAAGCAGCTTTCCACTCTCTTGCATGTGGGCAGAAACCCTGAATCCTAATGACAGCTGTATGAAACTGCCTCTTTCATGTCAGGCAGTTTCTGTCCAAGGCATTGAACTGAAATTTTATTTTGACGTACGAAGTGTACCTGAGGTTAGTTTCTTATAGGGCAGGAGGTGGTTGCTTCCAACCATCGAGAAGCAACCACAAGATGGTTGCTTCCACTTTCAGAAAACGGATCTTACTCAAAGACCATTTAAACATCTCCCTTCTCCCCCCAACATCGTCTTTCCACCTCCTGATCTTTTTCACAGGTAGGAACAAAAGTTTGTTTGCTGACTTGCTGTATTCCTAGCATCAGACGCCCCAGTGGGACATCTGCACACGTGCTGGTTGGGAGAGCCAAAGCCTGGACCTGCTTGGGTTTTACAAAACGGGGCTGTTGGATCTAGCACACACACATGATCCTGTGTCTAGACTTTGCACATTTATGATCCTGTGTGTGCAATAGGGCTTTTTTAGTACAAGAAGTTGGTTATTGGGCCTTTCAAGATCAGGAATGCTCTAAGTTTCCCTTTTAACTTCAAAAAAAAAAAAGGGACAGCCAGGAAGCTCCTGATTTTGCCAAATCTCACAGCATTTCTGCTTATATGAAGAGGGTTTTAAATGAGAGCTTTTTTCTAGCCCTCGTGCTTCCAGCCGAAAGGCTGAGCGTGGGACCTGCGTGCATGCCACAAGCCCAAACTGGAGTGGTAGCAAGGACCAGGTCCACAAACTGAAGATGCATTTTCAGGTGGGTGAAGGGAGAACCAGCTCTCCCCAGCCTTGGCGATTCAGAGTGCTGCTAGTCCAAATGCAGTTAAACCAGCATTAAATCTAAGACAACTATATTGGGTAGAGGTCATCTCATCCCCCCTGGCACATTGCAGAGGAGACGTGGCTGAGGCTCTCAAAGCAGAGGCAATGCAAGCACACAGGCCATGGTGCCATGAGTAAGGAAGGGGCTGTGTGCTCCTTCTGCCTGTCTCAGATACAAAAATGGCTCCTTAAATACAGCTTTTCCCATCCAGTGCCTCATCCTGCCCCGTATCTCTCATCTCCTTGCCCTTCCCACTGCACACCTGCCTCTCTTTGGTTGGTTAGCTTCCTTCCTCTGCCCATGGGAAGATGCCCGTGCACCGTGCTGGGGGCCAGGGGACACTCCAACTGCATGGCGTCTCCCTTTCCCTCTCTCCACCAGCCCCCAACCCCCTGGGTGCCCCTGGCAGCATTTTGGCCATGTTTGACAGAGGGGTAACCACAGTCAGAACAAGCAGCACCCTCAGTTTTCATGACTGGAAGCAGGTGAGTGTCTGCTCTCCATCAGCACATCTGGAGCCCACAGCTGGCACTGCCCTCAAATGGAGGTGGCTCTTCCATGCAGAGAAAACTTTTTTGGGGGAAAGAGTGAGAAATGAAGGAAGCACAAGTAATACATGGAGGCTCGGAGGGGGTGATCAGAGGGTGGTGTAACCAGAGCAGGGCAGCTGGGGAAGCCTCCTGTTTCTTTTCAACCCTTTGCAGTCAGGCTGGTTGCCCCTGAGCTCAGGGGTAACTGGTAGCTCACCCAGCCCTCCGCTTTTGAAGGACCCATTGAGACCAGTTTTTCATGCCGTGTCCAATATGCTCCTCTGAGACTGGTCTTGGGCAGACCTTCTGCAGGAGCCTGGACAACAGGTTCCCCCACAGAAACCTTTCCCCAACCCTGACAGCACGATTCCCTCCTTCTCCCTGCCTGCCCTCGGTTGTGCCCTTTTGATGCTGCAGCGCTTGACCCCCACCTCAGGGGTGCCAGAGCCCAAACACCACAGGCATTTTGTGCTGTGTATCTCGGACCCCTCTGTGGCCTCCCCCTGACGGCAGGGATGTGCGGTACTTCTCAGGGCTGCCTGTATCTGAGTCCAGCAGTAGGTGATTAAGCATCACTACTGCATGGATGGCCCAGCCAAATTCATCCCCTAAACAAAATTAGACTCTTAAAATGCCGTGGGAGGGGAAGAGGTGTATATTTTGCAGGGGCTGTTAGTACGGCATTTTTGTGTTGGTAATATTTTTTTCTTATTTTATAAAACTCAAAACTGAGAACTGGATTTTATCGAAATGTCCCTTCTTGCACAGCTGGTAAGAGGGAGGAAAAGGGAGTTGTTTGTTTTGGGGGGTTTTTTACCTGCAGAACATACAGGAATTAAAACACCTCTGCAGATCTTAAAATCCTTATTATTCCTGCATTCACTCAGAAGCTGATGATGAGCAGAGTTTAATTTTAAAGCCCTCATTCTGCGCCTTTGAAACAAACATTCTCTTCCTTCTGATAAATGATTAAAGTACCAGCATTTATTTTTTAAAGGAAAAGATCACAGGAATTTCTGAGCTCCACACCCGGACTCAGGTATAGATTTGTCCTTGCTGAGGTGATACTTCTATACGTTAACCATCGTATACTTCCCACCCTAGTAACACAGGGAACAAAAAGGTGTTGCCCCGAAATAACATATGTAGTGACAAAGAAATTGTGGCTTTAGTAAAGTTTTCCTGATGTGCTTGATATACCAATTTCCAGTGGTGACTTGTTACAACAGTCGATTTGGCTTTTCAGGGTTGGTTTTTTGTGTGTGTGTGTGCTTTGGCTTTTAAAAAAATTATTACAACCAATGTTATGGACAAACTTGAAGGTATAAGATTTTATTCTTCCTCTGCCACCACAGATAATGAAGTTTTATCAACTCCCTTTTATTATAGTAATCTAAAACTGTATCCTGTAATAGGGTCATAAACATTTAATGAAACTCAATGCTTTATGAATAAAAAAAAGAGAGAAAGAGAGGCTTTAGGGTGGACAAATGGAGAACAAAAGGGAATCCAAGTAGCTCAGGTGTCTCTAGTCCAGAGCATCAGGAAACGATGCTCCTCCATCCTCGTCTCCAAGCTGGCATGTAGCCCGGGTGCTCTTGCTTAATTCCCATTAGTGGGATTTTGCCCTGGGTTTAAACTTTACCATACCCAAAGTGATGTGCTGAAACACAGCCCTGAGCTTTATGATTTTTTTGTTTTTTTCCTACCGTTTAAACCCTTTCTGGTATGTTCTGCGGGGACTTCTAATGTATTGTTTCATCGCGTACTTAAAACGAAGGGGCTGTTAATTACTCTGACACCAGGAAAAGCATAAATACTGTCTAACTGACATTCACCGGTGCATTTCAAAGAGCAGATGTATATTACTATAGCATGGCAGTTACATTAACTCTGCGCAATGACAATAGGAAAAACTGATAATAAACATCAAACTCATCTGCCTTTTACCACAGAAAAAAGAAAGTTGAAGTGTAGTGGAAAGTTTTGGGGGTTGTTTTGTAAATTAATCCCCTCTTTCTTGCTCTAAAGCCTTTTGCCGGGGAAAGTTTTCAGGCTGGAGAAGACAGCAAGCAGCCCACGCGCTGCCTAGTTCTGGTTTTGCGAGAGGCACTTGTGACCCTGCTTTCCTCTTGCGTGGGACTTTCACCAGGATATGTTGTGAGGATGGTGAAGAGTTTGGGAAGGATTGGATGCTGTACACTGACAGATCTGGAGTGCACTAGGAGCTAAATTAGTGGAAAGATGCAGAGCGTGTTTTGCTCTGGAAGGGTTCAAAGAGATACCGTGCAACTGTGCACAGGCAACTTCTGCGGTGCAATGTTTTATCATTTGCTCTCGATCCATCAAAAACGCACGCCTAAAAATATCTTTCATTAATTTTGGGTAGCCAGCCTGTTGTAAATGACGAGGTGTATTCCCTTATTGAGAAGTAGCTGATATTAGACAAAATATGATAACCTGGCCTGTTATCAAAATATGATAACATGGCCTTTGCCATGCCAAAATTGGCTTATAGCGCCCTAAAACAAATAGACATACATAGGGGTAGGAGATTATATATCACTTTGGTTTTCTTACTGGCAAACATGAAAATGGCCAGAAATATTATAGTTCCTTTTGTGTAAGGGCTGGTTGATGGGAACTACTCACACTCAGCAACGTGAACCTCAGTTTGTGTGTGGGCAGAGAAAAAAAATGATCTGGAACACCCTGATGTTTGTGACTGTGGCCTTGGTTTCATTTGTTAAATATGGTGGCAAGAAATCATTGAATATTGGAAACTTGATCAGAATAAGGCAGAAAATATTATTCCTTAGTTATTCTCCATGTGTTTTCCTTTCACAGAGGTTTTGCTGGGGACTTCTCCTTGTTTCTGTCCTCTCTTCAGTCTGTTGCCATGCCTGCAGCTATGGACTAACAGCAAGAATAAAGATTAAAACTAGCTGAAAATTTTTAATCAATTTTTTTTTAACAGAAAATTTGAATTTTAACTAAAAAAATATCAACAGTGAAATAATTTCCATTCACTGTGCTGTTTTTTTCCTTAGAAAACTGAAGACCCCCAAATCAAGAAATATGTTTCCAAAAGTAGAAAACTTAAGTTTGGGGTGGACATTTTTCAAGTTTGACTGGCAGAAATGAAAATGGAGGGAAAAAACCCAGCAGCTGGGGGGTTTGGTGGAGAACATTCCACCAAATTGCACGTTTTTCTGTCTGTTGAGGTAAATTGTAAAGGGCAGGTCTTCAGGTACAATAAACTTGCATAGCTATTTTTTTTTCTATTTCTCCTATTCTGAACTAATGATCTTGACAAATTCATAGTAATTTGTACTAAATTCTAGCTTTCCCTATTTTTTTGATCTTACTATGGATGGTGTAGGTTGTGGCCCAAAAGGACTAATGTGATATTGAGAGCAATGTGATAGAAATTTTATTCTTCAACTACATAGGTTTCCCTTAAGGTATATCACAGGTGGGCTTCCCCCCCGCTTTGTTTTAGTGAAAATGGAGAACATCATTGCGAAAAGGGAAGCTTTAAAAATAACGTGTGATCTGGAAGTGTGAGTGCATAAATTATCAGAGCCAACTTTCAAAATATGCATTTGCAAGTGTTACAATCAGACACATTTCTGAAAGTAAACTGTAGTAGTTGTAAGATAAATGGCTCCCCAGAGGAAAGCAATAAATAGTACAGCCACACGCTTACTACGCCTCGGCTGGGGGTTTTCACTGTGAGTGCATAAATTATCAGAGCCAACTTTCAAAATATGCATTTGCAAGTAAGTGTTACAGACACATTTCTGAAAGTAAACTGTAGTAGTTGTAAGATAAATGGCTCCCCAGAGGAAAGCAATAAATAGTACAGCCACACGCTTACTACGCCCCGGCTGTGTATTTCCATTATTTATGAAAAGGTAGAAAGCAAGCTACAATTCCAGAAAACCCTTTGATCAGTGTATTTATTTTTCAAATACCTTTAAAAATAATATTAAAAAACCCAAAACAGAAGAGTCACTGAAAGACTGGAAATTGGCTACGGGTTTTAAATATGCATGAAGGGCAAAAAATTGGGATGAGTACACAATTTCCCTTGAAACCTTTCCCTGTATCCATGATACTGAAAAGAATTATTAGACCACTGGAAACCAACTCTTTTTCTGCACTTTATGTTGCCCTTTCTTCCTCTGTCCTTGCTTCATGTATATGTGGATTATAACATTTTTGAGCCTTTTTGTTCTGTGATGACCATTGGAGGCTCTTACACAAAATATTAAGTACTGTTACTATTAATGTGTGTGTGTGGGGGGGTAATTCAGGTTGGAAGGGACACCTCTGGAACTCATCTAATTCCATCCTCCTGATGAAAAAAAAGGGCTAACTTCAAATGAAGATATTGGTTTAAGTGCTTTGTTGGATTGAGACCTAAACCTGAAAATTGAAAGGAAAAAGTCTACACGTTTCATGCTGCTGAAAGGAAGGCTGAAAGGCCAGGAAAAAAAAAAAAACAACCGCATCTGCAGTTCTTAGTTATCGAAGTAAAAAACAAGCAGTTGTCTCACAACAGAAACATAGCTGGTAAAATCATGGAAATACTGATTGTGAGTCTATAAACGAGTTTGCGTTGAAAACACTGTTAAAACTGGCTCTTGGGATTTCCTCCCTGAATTCACATCACTTATAGAAAGTGTCTGGATTGCATGTCTAGACTGGATGTCTGGATCTCTCTATAGATTTTGAGGTATCTCGGTGAAGGTATGGGAAGTCAGAAGGGCTGTTAGCCCTTGACTTTTTTCAGGGTTTCAGTGTCTTGAAGTTCTTCTCATTTTATACCAAACCCTCAGCCAACAAGTAAGCATATATAAACATACAGTAACGTATGGGGTATGTGATTAGTCTTTAGCCAGCAGCACAAACTTGCTGGGTACAGTTTCCATCCATGTATGATCCCAGTGAAATATATTCATAGATGACTTCGAAGGGTCTCCACGTTGTCTCTCTCTGAGGGATTTCTCACCATCCAAACCTTCAGACGTGTCAGTGTCAGTTTGCAAAGGGCTCCTGCATGTGTTTCAGAAGTGTCCTCAAATCATTTGTTGCTATGTAGGAAAGACTACCGTTGCTGCAGATATATCGCTCAGTATTAATATGAGAAGACAGAAACATGGGTAGTAAGATACTAACCTCACAGTTTATGGCACAGTGAAGAGGTCTCACTAGGATGCAGTAGAGCGCATGTTACATCTAGTTTTAGAGTCAAACGTTAATAAGATGAGGGTTGTACATCAACACCATACGCTTAATATGGACTTGGGAATTTGCAAAGCAGAGACACCCCACTATAACTCGCATCCAAACAGGACTGGGCTTTCAGAACGATGACCTGATAGCATGGGAGAGCACAGTGACTTGGTGTTCAAACATGTCCAAAAAATTGCATGACCAAAATGGGTTCTGTGCCTCTGCAAACATACAGCCTCTTCTTGTGCCCCCATGCTGACAGCTGGAGCAAATTATCCCTCTTTGCAGACCTTGAATAAGCAAATACTCAGGAGCGTGATGGGGTGGGTCCTTTTTCAGAAATTGCTTTGAAAAATGAAATTTGAAAGCTAAACAACGCAAGGTTCATCTACGTAAACAATGCTCTCCTCCAGGAATCCCACCATATAGAGACAAATCTAGTCTGAATAAGTAAAAGAATATTCAAACGGAAGACAGCAGAGAAAGCATATCGTTTGTGTGGACATGAATCGAGGTGGGGACTTACCCGTATTCTCACAACCCCATGATTACCTAAGGCATAGCCTGAAAATACCAGGACTCTTCATTGAATGTCTTTTTTTCCTCCCTTTTTAACGTAAAAAGCAATTTACTGACAAATCATTCTGATGTAAAGGATTTTTGCATGCCTGAAATCATGGCTAAGCTTTAAGCAAGGAAAATCAATAAATGATGTGTAGCCGTCAGCTTAGTATTATTTTAATAGTATTATCACTGCAGAAGGAAAGCAGGGGAGACGTATCTGCTGCTTCAGTTCAGTGTTGAGCATGACCCACTCTCTGCAGAGGGAGCTCAGGGAGCCCAGTCCCCTGCAGTGAGGCTGCAGGGCGTCCCCTCCATCCTACCAGTGGCCACCGCCTCTGGGAAATGGTGACATCTGGGGATGAACAGGCTCCACATTCTCCAAGTAACCACTTCATCCTCTGGCCATGAGGCTGCACATTGTAGTTTGGGAGAAACTGTAATTCAGGCAAGTCTAGAAACCAAAGTGAGATGCAATAAAGAATATTTGTACTGTGAGGGACAGGTTCCTGGTTGGCGCTTTCTGTAATAACCCTGCTGAAGCTGGTGACCCTTCCCAGTATGTGTATGCTCAGATGGGACTTTCCCTCCAGCTCCTTCCCCACTGCTCCCAAACGCGTGGGCAGACGGGGCATCTCTGCATGCTCACAAATAACATCGTACAGCTGTGGGCCAAGTAGTTTTGTCTTGTTAACCCAGACCCACAACTTGTCACTCACGGACCCCTGTGAAAGGCTAACACTTCGGAGCTGGGGCTGGACTAACAACTGAGCTAAGTCAAAGCAGTTGGACCCTGGACTTGGGAAGTCAAGGTGGGATCTTCCTCCCTTGTAATATTGATGCTGGGTATGTGGCAATGAGTGGCCCTAAAATCTTTGGCCAGTTTCCCCTGACAGGACTGTCAGAGGTATTTGTGCTTGCGTCCCCTAAGCATCCCCCAGCCTCGGTGAAGCCGGTCCTGAAGTCAGTCTGTGGGTGAGAGGAATTTGCTAAGGCTGAAGTGGGTACATATAATATTAAGGAATTACAGAGCAACACTGTGGCCTCTATTCCTCTTAGAGAGGCTGCTGTCACATGTTGCCTTCAGCTTATTAATTAAACATCATCAAATAATCTTGTAACTTCATCAAGTTCCTCTAAAGCAATGCATCGTGATGTTTTGCTCACCTGGAGAAGTTAAAAGCTAAAAGGAGAACTGTAAAATGAAGTCAGAGTATTCATTTCTGTGAGGGGTCTCCAAAAAATAATTATTTAAAATGTTAGAGTAGCTTGCCTATTCTTGAAAACCCTTGTGAGACAATCTGAATGTATGAGTGTTCAGAAAGGAAGAGCACAGTTTTCCCCGGTTTCCTTTTTCCCTTGAGGCTGAGCCAGCTCAGGCAGTGGCACAGGCAGGGAGAGCGTGCATGGATGAAGCTGCTCAGTGTTAAAAAACATTTCTTCCCTGTTTAACGACATAAGTTACTCTACACTGCCTGGAAACTGTGATAAGAAACAGGACAGCGCTTTAGAGATACCATGCTTTAAATTTTGAATAATGTACTACTGGGACGTTTAAAATAGCTAAAGTGCAAACTGATCACGCAGGCATAAAAGGGCATGCTGGTTACATAAAGTATAATAATGCACCCTTCAGCAAAGTGACATGTTCCATGTAGAATATAATGTACTATATGAAATCGGTAACATATAAGAGAGTGGAGAAGGGTTTCAAAGACCAGACAAGAGCAAGGAATAATACCAGAGAGTAGCACATGATGATATATGACATGTGGAGGAAATAAGAGAATTAGATTGAATCTCAGGGAAGATTGAAGTTCTCCATGAGGAGATAAATATAATCTAAAACAAAGAT
Organism: Aptenodytes forsteri; assembly: GCF_000699145.1. NCBI lineage: Eukaryota > Metazoa > Chordata > Aves > Sphenisciformes > Spheniscidae > Aptenodytes > Aptenodytes forsteri. Next base: position 2,692,852 of record NW_008795936.1, read on the forward strand.
ATTTGGTAGGAAGGAGCTACTTACAAGGCAATCATGTTGGAAGTGCCTAAGTGGATAGCAAATCAGATATGAGCATGCAATGTGATTGAAAAATAAATGTATAAATGCCAATGTAATTCTGGCCTGTGCTGTGACAGGGAGGCAGAAAGGGACACTTCTTCACACAACACACAGGCGACAGTACTTGGTAGGAAACATTATCTTTGGGAGCCTTGATAATAAAGCTCCGGTGATCGGAAGTGACAGCGTGACAAGGAACGAGGATACTGCAGAGAAATTTGGGACGCAGAAGAGATGGACCTCTGCCAGAGCAGAATTGAGTAAGTCTGGCGGAGTGGCAACCAGCACATGGATGGCTGCTTGCAAATAGCTGATGCAGGGAAGCGTGGTGGACCGTGGGCACAGCAAGCCCGAGACTGATCAAATGAAATGTCATCCTGAATTTCAGAGGAAAATGGTCAGTAAAGCCGGTCCATCTTCCTACAGAAAGGGATAGGAGCCCTGTCACTGGTCATGTAAAAGGAGTTTATACGACTGATTCCCTAAGGAGCGAAAGGGAGCCTGAGCGTTACGTCATGCATCCTCCCACTTCGTGGCAGTGGGGTTTTGGGGCTACCACTGACAAGGCTGAGGTCGTGCGCTGTAAGGAAGAAGGGCTGAGATGGGCTAGAAGGTTGATCCACCTCTCGTTTCTCCTGCTCTGCCCTGAAGCAAGGATTGCTCAATAGCTCAAAATGTTTCAAGTACTGGGGGTGGCCAGTGGGTGTCAGTTTTGCTCTATGAAGCAGCTGATGGAGCTTCCCTTATCTAAAGTAAGAAACTACCTCTTAAAGGAGGCAGTGGAAAAAAACATTCCTGTGGAGAAATATGAGGTCAGCCCCACAGTTTGGCGTTTTGTTTTTTTCATAGCTCTGTCTACTTTAAGAGCAGTCACAGATAATAATTCTCACAGAAGTCGTTGTTTTAGATTTCCCTCTTCCAGTATCTCTGATTTTAGGGCGATGACAACTAAGTGAGGGTTTTCAACAGAGCTCTTTTGTCTTACAAAAGAAGAAGCCACCATCTACAGCCAGGCAAATACTTTATTTCAAGGGGTCATATGTGCAAATGTGCAAAAGTCTTGCATGAGCCATCTAGGATAACCTCGCTGGAGGGTCGTAATTTTGTTGTCAGCCAACTCAATATAGTGTAGAAATCATTAAAGGTCAAGTCAACGCTAAAGACCTATAGCTACTTTGGATACAATTTCCATGGAAAATATGTTCAGATTTTAAGGATCCTTTTCAACAGCTATTTTTAACCAAACTTCAGAGCCGGATGTAGAATTATAACCTTGTTGAATTAAAAACCATCCCAACAAAGTCAAACCAGCAGCAAGCCACTATGAAAAGCATTTGCCTTTCTAATGCAATGAGTAAGCTGAGACCTGGTACTTCTGTAGGGCTTCATGATAAACTCTGTGAGTGTTTTGCCTGAGGAACATTTTGTTATGAGAAGAACACTCTAGCAGTGTATGGACGCAATAAACTGGCAAAAGCAATTCAGAGAAGAATTTTTAAGACAAAGATGATAATAATATCTGCAAAGGTTTTTCTATTTGTGTTCTCATTCATAATGCTGTAAAATTTGAATCTTTATTTTTTACTTCTGTAGATTTTAGATGGGGTCTTTTTAGCTGAAGTCAGTAGGAGAATTTCTGTTGATATTAGTGGTATAAGCTCAGGCCTGTGCAGTGAAGAAAAGATACCTGATAAAATGACATCTTCTTTAGCCATCGTTCCACCACTCAAAATCTTAATTAGAAGAATCCCTCATGTTGCTAATAAACAGAAAATAACATTTGTTCTTCCAGATCTCAGAAAAAAATGACAGTGTATTGGTAGGAGCCGGGAGCATAAGATTCTCTCTTTAATTTAGAGACCAAATGATGTCTTCATTGATTTAAATCCTCAAAGGAGAACTAAAAAACAGAAACGCCTCCCTCTTAAAAACAAACAAACAAACAGGAAAAAGGAGGCATTTTCAAACCACAAGAATGAAGTTATGTTTTCTTCGCTTGCACAGTTATGTGTGGGTAATGTCTGGATGTAGAGAAATGTTATTCCTTTCCTGGAGTAAAATAAGAATAATAAATACAACTTTGAAAAATGAAGAAATCCTCTACCACTAAACGAATCAGTCTCCTAAAAAAAGGCTGTGGAGCACTCCATCAGCTCTGCTGCTGGAGCGAGACAGAGGAATGCTTTGCAATAAAATTAACATGCAGCTTTAAAAGGCTGTGGTCAAACGTTGTTTCATGTAACACCGAGAGGAGCATAAAAAGATGCTAATGTTTTATGATCTAAATTGTTGCTTGTGGTTAATCAAAGTTAACCTGGCTCCACTTTAAAACTGATTATGCGGCTGGTTATTTTAAGGTGACTGTATTTTCACAATCAAACCCCAGGACACTTCTATGATGACGCTTTGCTTACAGGCACAAAAGAGGCATACAAACCCCCTATTTTTTAAACGGCTCTCTCTTGCACGCTCGCATGGCCTCCATCACAGCTGTATCCAAGTCTCTGCCCCTCTTGCTGAAGTTTTCACGATTCTCAACACAGTTGACAGAGGAGAAGAAATACTATCAGCTTTATTTTCTACGTGAAGAATGGAAGTATGAACGGGGATATTCACCCACTGTAAGTAACCAGTTTAGCCAGCTGATATCTCCAGCCTCCCTCTGTAGTCACCAGAGAAAGAAATGTTGCTCTGGAAAGTGACTGCAAGCAGGAATCTAATTTTGGTGCTTGGAGGTGCAATCTGGACGCATCTGTCTTTTCCATGGACTCCAGAAGCAGCCGAGGAATAGGAGGCTAAACAAGGTGCCTATAGCAAAACACCCCTTGTAAATGGGAGGGGGAAATGAATATCCTCCTCCAAAGCAAGGCATTGAAAGCGAGTCATCCACAATCCAGACTTAGGCTTAGTCCCCAGGCTGTCCTTCACCTCTGAGGTGACAGAGTGTCAGCCTTTGGCTTAGCTGTGCCTCTTCTGGAGGTGGAAGGCTGGGTGTTTTTGTTTTCTCAGACGATTTTATGTTCTGACTTCATTACTCATGAGACTCTGACGACATACCATTTCTGCAATGATCAAAAGACTGGTTTGCATGGCAGCTTTCAAACCAGCACTCACTGCAGAGGTGGTACTTGATGCTGAACTGCTTGCACTGAGTACATGCATTGCGCTGAGCAGCGCACAGGGGACTAACTAATCCCTGCCCTGCTCCCCTGGCCTGTGACAGCCATGCCTGTTCCCTGGATCAGGTCATGTTGCAGAGCCACACACCTGCAGGAGCTGCTGTCAGCCTGAAAGATGCTTTCGCTGTTTAGTCCCTGACCACCACAGCAACTAGTTTTCGACCCAGCACCGCTGCCTCTCCCTGGCTCCCTACAAGCCACCAGCATGACGCTGGAAAAGCGGTGAAGGAATAGGGACAAGGACTAATGAGGGAAAAGTACATGCCAGTAAATCCGTGCTGACTTTTTTGTAGCTACGCACGCTGAACAGGGCTGGTGGTGTTTTAGAAAATGTGGTGAATGAGTGAAATGAATAAACAGGACATACTTCAGGTGTTTTGAAGAAAGGCCCTGGGACCCTGAGGGAAATCATGCAACCACCCAGGTAGAATGAGGAAAAACGGACTGTTTAACTTCCAGGGAGATCTGCAAGGTAAGGTGAGACGTGATCTTAAAACATGCCAGTATCTCCTGCATGCACAGCATCACTCTTCAGCAAAGGAGGAGTGGGATTCCTAACAGCTCCTGCTGAGCAAAAGCATGCGTGGTCAATTAGACTAACTTCATGATAAGGTCAGCTATTTGTTTTCTTGTTTGAAAACTCCTATCCATAGTTGTTCAGAGTTGAAGCTGGGTTGGCAGTGTGAGGACCCTGAAGGCACTAACAGACCTTAATGACCCTGATCAGCCTCAGCTGGGGCCTCCACCCACACTCCTGCCATTGGGCCAGGAGCCCGTTTAAGCTCAGCTCTATACTTTGGTCTCTGTTTGGGCTATATTGGAGGAGTGTTGGTCTCCTGCTTGGCCGTAGTTGTGCCCCTGCCTAGCCATGGACCTTGCTGATCTTGACCTGCAGATTGACTTCTTGGCTTGACCTCAGACCTGCCTCATCACTGCAGACTTGCCTGAAGATCAGGGCTCTTGGTTAGACCTGGCTATCATCTCTGGCCTGCCCTACTCCCTTGCTGGGGATTGTGGGATGGACCCTGGCTGATGAAGTTCCTGCCATGCTGCCCTGGGGCACCGCTGTGGCTCCTGGCCCCTAGGGAGCCACTGGCCCATGCTGCACACTGACAGGTAGGTTGGGTTCAGAGAGAAAATATCCTTACATCTCAATTCTTTGCCAAGCTTTAAAGAGCTGCAGTGGAAACTCTTTTCAAGTTCAGAAATGTATGCATAGGGTGACCTTACCTATTCTATCTTTCACTGAAGGTGAGAACTATGAATATAGCTGTAGTGTATCAGGTTGAACCTAGAAGCTAAGCGTCAGAAGCCTTACAAGACCTGCTCCCATGATGTTTGCAGCTTCATTTGGTAGCCTCAGGAAAGGTGCTTATGCAAGTCTTCTGTGTTGTTGTAGAAGCCCCTTCAAACCCAAGTGGAAACTTTTGACCTTTTGAGATTCAACCTTTATGTTAATCCTGTCATAAAGAAACGGAAGAACTCTATTCCCACCAAATTTTCAGATGTTGCAAAGCCATGAGTCTGATTGTTTGTCACTGAATGTTCCCTGGTACTTTGCAATACTCAACATAATTGACACCTATAATTTTACCAGATTTCAGCTCAAGTAACAACTGTTTATCTGCCTAAATGCCCCACCAACTCCAGTAACTTAAATAAATCTAGCACACTTTTGTGTCAGCTGCTTCATGAACTTCATAATTTTGTGCTGTTCACTGTCCAGTATTGGATGTATGTAATTCTGTTGGTACTGTGATTTCCAGCCATAAGCAAAGCAACAGTCAATTCTTATTTTTGTTGAAGTATGAAGTGGGAAGCCAGGTCATGCATAAATCCTCACTGTGCTAGGTGCTGTACAAGCAAAGAATAAAAATGATCCCAGGCTCAAGGCTTCTCTGTTAGTAGCTCTTGTCATAATTAAATTTGTTAGGACACTTTAGAATTGCCCTTCCTCATAAGTGATATATCCATATACATTTATATCTCCATAATAAAAGAGAAAACCTGTACACTTTTATTATTGATAATAAAACAGAAAATATAATACTATTTTCCAAGTAACTTGGATATAGCAATTGGAATACATGGGGGTGAGGGAAGGGATCTTTGTTTCTTGTATACTTTTGGGTTATATACACCTAAAGTTGTCCACTTTATAGAAGAAGAAGTATTTGTTGTGAAAATGTCTCATACAGAGCACACTGAATTCAGGTGGAGAGTATAGAGCAGGAGCTGGTGCCCTTTTAAGAATCAAATATTGTGCCTTCATGAATAAAGCTCTAACAGTAAAGATAAGAGAAGAAAATACAGCAACCATGTGATATATTAGCAGAATGTTTTACAAAGTCCCCCACAAAGCGTCCGCTGCTCTTGAAAAGCCTAACCAGCCCAAGTGAGAAACTATTCACAAATTTAGTATTCAGATTACATACTCTGCCTTTTCAACTGCTCTCTGTACAATGAATGCCTGTACAACTACAGTAACAGACACAGATCTACAGTTTCTGTGGCCTTTGAGCTATTATGAGTATTGTGCCTCTCCATAAATTACATCTGCATGTCCTGAAAATACCAACTGTTTTAATAGGAATTAATCTATAGGCTTTATCTTGGTGAAATACAAGGGGTACAGTATGTTGTGTCCCTTTTAAAATTAACAGGGTATGCTCTGAAGATATTCAAGGATGTTCATTATTTTCTTTATAGGTCTCTTTATTGATGCATATAAGCATAAAACAGTGCTTTATTGTAGTAAGGAGGAGGAGATGGAATAATTAATAGATTAGTGCTTATATTTTAGATTGCCCAACGCACAGTTAAGAAAAGAAAGGTCTACATTTGTCCTCTTCAAAGCATACTGGGATTTGATCCAGTTAGTCTTCAAAGTGGCCCTTCTGTGAGCAGAGAAGAGAGGGTTCAGTCTAAAGGCAAGAAAGCTGATGCAAAGGGTCTGCCGCTCTGTGGTGTTCATAGCTGTCCAAGGCATCAGTGTGTTAGGTGTGTCTTTTTTTAATTGCTAAGTATAAATAAATCTGGAGCTTTTGCTGCGTTGAACTATTATGTGAATACCTAATACGAGCTTTTTGGGAGTGAACGCCTAGAATACCTTGACCTTATACAGGCATATAAAAAAGGAGGGTTAGATAATTCAAACCAGAATTTACATAAAAGCATTATGGTTGTTTTGAATAATAATTCTCACATACATGTGTGTGCATACACACACATATATATGGGTTAAATGTTTGAATATTTTGCTGAAAACAGGCTGAGCCCATCACTGACCTATCAAAGCACGTTACTCATAAGTGACAAGGAATTACATTCTCCTCCCAGGGTCCTTGTGAGATGGGGGAGCTCTATTATCTCCAGCACACAGGAGGAGAACTGAGGCCCATGGAGACTGAGCAAATGCCTGGAGGGACATCACAGATCTCAAAGTAGGTGGCTGTCAGCACAGCGTGTGATCCCTGGGGCAGCTGGGCTTGTGTGGCAGGACGCTGTCCCGGGGCAGGCAGGGCTGTGTGAAGGCTGCTTAGGTCTCATCAATGGAAGTGGAAGGGAAAAGGGCTGCCCACTGGGCTCACAGGAGCTCCAGGGACGGGTCTTTCAGAGGTGTGCTGAAGTGACCTCTATAATGTGGCAGAAGTCCCTGGCAAAGCTGAGAATTGGTCTTGGGGCATTGCTGGGCAGAAGAAAAACTCTCATTGGATTATTCACTGCATTTTTAGAAATGGAGAACTGAAACGCAGGGAAATAATGACTTGGTTGAAATTATGTGGAGGACCTCTGACCGTGGTTGTATGTGAACCCTGGTGTCCTGATCCCCAAACCATCACTTGGTCCTGAAGATCATCGCAGCTGCTCTGCTGAGTATCGTTTGGGGGCAGGTGTGTGATTGATGTCAATCACTGTGGAGCTCTTGCTGCAGCCCCCAAGCTAAGTTTTGCATCGAAACCAGTGATTCGCCCCTGTGTTGCTGTAGTGAAGATGTGCTCATTTCTGCAGTCCTTGGAGTTAACAAGACTATTTTTAAAGGCAAACCCTTTCACTTTATTCCCTGACCCTTACTCCTCCTTGTTTTCACAGCTTCATTTGGTTTTGAAAGCTTATGGAGCAGCAGGATTAAAAAATCAGAAATAATTACTGTAGAGGATGGGTCTGGCTTTTCCCATCAGCTACCATGGCTCAAGCAGGTTCCAGCAGCTTTGGGAGAAGAGATGTTAGCTATTAAATTATTACCTGTAAGGAGAGCCAGCTGGAAGCTTTCAGTTTTCAACATTTTGATGAAAAGCACCATAAAATCTCGACAAGAAGACTTGTAGCATTTCAATGATGTTTTGCATTTGTCCCTGCTTTTCAATGGTCTGTAAAAGTGATCAAGGGCTTCAAAATGCTGCTGAGACCCGCATCTCAGGAATTTTGACCCCCTAAAATGAAGAGGGGGGGACAAAAAAGGCAAAACCCAAAGTGTGTGCTGTTGAGTGAATTCATTTGGGAAGCTTTTGGGAAGTCACGTTCCATCTGAAGGAGAATGTCCGCAAGGAGATTCTTTATTCCGGCATAAACTGTTATGGTATAATTACACAGCTATAGCTATGCCAGTCTATTTTCTGATGTAGGCAAGCCAAGTCTAGTTGTTGAAACGTAGGCGTGGGAAACAAGAAGTTTGCTTTCTAGGCTCAGCTCTGAGTGCTCTTTGTGGCCTTGGGCCAGTCCCCTAACCTTTCTTCCTCCTTCTTATGCAAAATGAGAAGAATTAAATTAACCCACTTCACAGATGTGGCGTAATGACTAATTGGCTAAAATTTGTAGTGCTGGGGAGATAGCTGTCTATTAACTTCAGTGTCTTTGGCGGATGAATAATTTAATGTATTTTTAAAAGTGGAGTTTGTCTCCCTCTCTCAGGATAGGGTGGCTCTGCCACTGCAAAGCAGAATGTCATTTGATGTGAAGCGGCTGAGCTATTAAAACCTGGGTTTTACTTTACTGCCTCTAACAACAGTATTGCGCTCGTGTGTAGCTGGAGCAAGAGTTAAGGCTGTAGTTAAGATTTTGCTTGAAAGCAAAACTTGCAGGTACATAGGGCCTTTGCAGGCTCTTGATGCACAAGGAACGTGGGTATGTAGTGATGAAGGTACTCTTGTCAGTGCATGTCTGAAACTCACTGGCAAAATGTGTGTGTTATTCCCCTTTGGTACCAGTGAAAATAAAGGATAACTCCCTGTTACTCTGTCAGCTGCTCTGTTGGGTGAAAAGGCTCAAGGGTGTATGGGCAGCCTGAATTCCAATGCTTCCTAGTGTTTGTGTGCTTAACTTTGCAAATTTAATAATATCTGTGTATGTCACACATGATGTGCACAACCACAGCTTCTTAATGGACCGTTAACTCTGGTGCCTAATAATGGCACTACCACAGTCACCAGCACCCAGCAGTTCAGCTTTGATGAAGAGATGCTCGAAGAAAAAAGGATGATGCTATTGCATCTGAGCCAAGATCTGTCGAAAGCTCCTGTGAGAAAGCACATCAAGCATTCACCATTGGCACCGAAAACACTGGGTGCTGCCTTGGTGTGGACATGCCAACCGGCTGCAGTGCGTTTGGGTCAGGCCCCCGAGCTGGGACTGTGGCAGTTGGAAGTGTTACCTCAGCCTCGGCTGTGAGGCGCAGCAAGGATTTTCCTCAGGAGAATGCTGGGGTTTTGCCCCTTTCCCCACCACACCGACTTCTCAGGAAGGGAAAAATAGCGTGGAAAGGCTTTTATTGTAACCGGGCTTTCTCTCTAAGCGTAACACTTACAAAAAGAGAAAGAAATTACCTCATATGTACTTTGAATGTTCAATTAGATAACAACCACGGTGGCTCTGAACCCTGCCCCCCGGCCTCCCAACGCGGCGGTAATTAGAGCAAAGCCAACACAGGCGGG
>NW_008795936.1:2702557-2703052 GCF_000699145.1 Aptenodytes forsteri
CGGTTTCTCGGGGTTTGACCAGCTGTCCCAGGCTAACCCTGCTCTCTGAAGATGGAGGAAGTAAAAACAGGATTACCCTTAGCTACAGCTCCACTGCCTTAGTTTCCATAGCCAACTGCCGTGCACAAACACACCTCCACTAGGCAGAGAGAGCCGACACTAATAAAAACACAAACAAAAGGGTGATGGAAGTGATTCACTGCCTGCGCGGCTGAGGTAAATCTGCGCCTGGCTTCTTTTTATTTCTTTCTTTTTCTTTTTTTCCCTTCCCTACCCCCCCTCCCCCGGTCTTTCTTTCCCTGGTGGGGAGGACAGCTCCGTCCGGTGTGCGAGGCGGCTGCGGGGACGGCGGGGCTCTGCGTGTGTGTGTCTCTGTGTGTGTGGACGGGTTCCCGACTAAAGTGCGGTCGTGCAGCATCTCCCGCACGGCGGTGGGCTCCAATGACTTGTTGCTGTCAGCCCCCCCCCCAAAAAAAAAAGCCCCTCAAATCCATC
>NW_008795936.1:2703670-2738081 GCF_000699145.1 Aptenodytes forsteri
ATCCCCCGCCGGGAAGGGGGGGGGGGGGGGGCGGATTTCTCTCCCCTCTCCCCCTCCCCCCCTTTCTCTCTCTCTCCCTTTCTTTTAAAAAATATTTTTTAAACTTTTCCCATCTTGCTGTGTCTTCAGCCCAAGCAAAACTCTCTCCATTCGCTGTGGAGAGGGAGGCTTAGCAGCTGCGATTTGCCATCACCAGCCTAAAAATGGTGACCAAACTTTTTTCTTCCCCCCCTCCTCTTTCTCCTCCTCCCCTCCCTTGAAGAAATAAAAAATAAAAATCAAAGCGTGTTTTAATTTCGGTTATGGATGTTTCTGTGTTTCTTTTTGTCTTTCTCTTCCTCCTCCCTTCCTCCCCTTTCTTTCCTTCCACTTCATTGGCTGGGATGATCTTTCCCTGTTGCTTCTGATGTTTCTTTCTTTTTCTCAGTGTGTGCCTGCCTACCTGGACTAGGGGGAAGATAAGGTAATTTTGAAGGGCTTGAGGAAGCAGCTTATGTGTTTTGGAAACTTTTTTTTGGAGATTTCTTTTTAAGAGTCCTGTGAAAAATCAGTAATTGAAGAGAGTTTGGTAGCAGCTGGGCAGGTTGAAATTTAAGTGTTATGTGCTGAATGCCTTGGGAATTTGATCTGCTTTATACCAAAGAAGAACACAGAGAAAAGTATTTATTTATTGGGGGAAAGGCGGAGGGGGGGGAGGAAAGCAGGTGAAGGGAGGGGGAGGGAAGTGGTTTTGGAGACAAGAAGTGAAGCTGCCTGTTTTCCAGTAAGTAATGGAGAAATTCCAGGAGCCAGGGCTAAATATACTTGGCGATCAATACAGAAATGGCTCATTGTGAATAATTTAGCTGCCTGGTGCAGTGAGAGTTTTGAAACTAAAGGCAAAAAAGAGGCCGTGGAGGGAGAGAGGAAATAAAATTCTCCTCTGGTCATGTCAGATTCTTAACTTTTCCACTTAAAAGAACATAGTTATGATTATTGATATATCTCTCTCTCTCTTCCCCCCCCCCCCCCCAATTTATATCAAATGATAGCTAGGGGGTGTCATTCTATACAGTTACTTGGGTTTCTGGAAAGTAATAGCTTGTTCTGTGTCAGCAAAGTGCTTCCAGAAACTTTAAGATTGCTTCACGCCACAAAATGCATGATCTGGGAGTATTAAGTGTGATGTTTGGCCCCATGCTGTGGCAGATAAATAGGGTTAGAGTGAACAGGTGCGTGTACAGGTGTGTGTGTGTTCGGTGGTGTGCGACAAAGAGCTGTAATAACTCTTTTGAAGGGGAACAGACACGGGAGGGCTTTATTTCGTTTAGATCAGGATGGAGTCTCTTGGAGTGCGTGTGAAAAGAGCAATTGTTAATTGTATCCATCTCCTCAAAGTCTGTTCTGGCTGCGAGAGCTGATAATTGATAAAGCATTACCATCCCAGCTTGAACAAAACAAGTGGAAAGTCAGGGAAAAAACTCTCAGATCAGGTAAAAATGCACGTGGGGGACAGAGAGGGGTATGGTCAGACCAAGATGATCCCAGTGTCACCTGCCCAGGGAGCAGCTGAATTTCTCTACTCAGATAATGTGCAGGAAGAGTTCGGTGATTTGCAAATGAGCACATGCAGTACACTTGTGTGCTTCTCTAGGCAATGGTTGCAACAGCAGTAAAATGGGCAACTACTTAGGGCTTTAAGTAAGTTTAATCATTTAATGGTTGATACTGACAGGCATCTTTGAGGGTGTACTTTTCTGCCTTGCAGCACTGCACTTTGACTATGGAAGCAGAGGCTGCTGATGGATATATAACATGTAAGTAGTCATTTCATTTGATTATTCTGAATTACTTTCCTTTTCCCACTATTCTTTCTATAATGCAGACATCTGAAACTTTAGCTTCTTTGTGTATGGTCTTTGCATTGAGATGACACTGAATTAATAGCATTTAAACATAAACTTTTTGTATGACTGAAAAATGCATGGGGAGGGGTGCATGGGTGAGTAGCTCCAGGTTTAAATATTTAGTAAGGATGAATGAACTTTGCAAATGAGAGAGTGTTAATCTTCAGAAATTCAAATTGCAACCAAAAACTTTTTATGCCTTTCACTATGCATTTCTCCTGTTTTCTGTGTCAGGGCAAAATGTCTTAGTTTAAGTGCTTTGTTTAACTGTCAGTTAACCGAGAGCTTTAGGGGGGGAAGGTCTATATGTTAAAGTGCTACTTCAGTCTTCTGCCCAGCCCCAATTCTCAGTGTCTGCAGGTAGAAAAGTAATCCTAACTTCTCTTGAGACAAAGCAGCTGGGGCAAGGTTTGTCACAGGTGTGTGCGTAGAAGGCTGGTGACAGTAGGTTTGGGGGGGCTCTTAAAATCAGTCAGTCAAATGTTTACTTGTGGCCTCTGAGAGTCCGGTTTTTACAGGCTGTGGAAGACCCCGCTGGTAAGGGAGGGAAAGGCGAAGGGAGCGAGCGAGTCATACTTTTTAATTGTTGTGTTGCTATGCTGAAGAAGGGGCTGGAAACTTATGGGGGACTTGTTTTGTGAAAGCAGGTGACAATGAGCTTTCGCCCGAAAGGGAGCACTCCGGCATGGCCATTGACCTCACCTCCAGCACACCCAATGGGCAGCATACCTCCCCCAGTCACATGGCAAGCAGTAAGTCTCTTCTTAAACCTGTTCCTCTCTAGCAGCGGGTTTGGGTTAGTCTGGTCCTCTGGGTCCTCGGCTTGCTTACTGGGTCTTAACCACTGCTGTAGGCATTGCTAGTAAAAGAAGAGAAAGACAGGGTAGATTTTTTTTTTTTTCCTTTTCTTTCTTGTTCATGCTCGTGTCTCATCTAAACATGAACGGGATTACTAGTCTGAACTATCCCAAGGTGGCATTTGAGAGCTGGTCCTTACCTGTTCCAGGTAGGAAAACACTAGGCTTGACATGTGCTGGTTTTGTTTCATCAGGTTTTGAAATCCAAATGGAAATTGTTGTTATTGTTGTTATTACTTACTGTGCTTCCCAAAACAGCTTGAAGTAGCTTTATTTGAAAACAAACACATTTTATTTACAAAAAAGGCTTTACTCTGGCAAAAGTGTAAAGTTAAAATATCTGGGTTTGATGACAGGTTGTATTTTGCTATTTCATATAGAAACTTCAGCATCCTGTTCATTACTTCAGCTTTGCCTTGGCAAGTCCAAAAGTGGCAGGGATAATTGGAAGTTTATGGCACTTGGTAGTTGACTCTCTAACAAACTGAAAGGATTTTGTTTTAGAATGTCAGGGGAGAAATTGAGAAAATGTAGATATTTGGGAGTCTACTGAGAGTGTCAAGTGCTGATAATATTTTTATAATTATTTTCATGCTGTATTTTGGAGGCGGATAAATGTAGTTTACACACTTTTCATAAAACCAACATCCTTTCTTTTTTGTGTGTGTGAGTGCCATAGCTTGTTTTACTGTTGGTTACAATGTTACATCAAGATATTTACCTTAAAGTACCTCTGTACTTGTACTCAAAAATAACGTAACATGCTTTGCTTCCAATATACTTTCAGAGGGTTCCTCTCTATGTGATACTAATTTTCTTCCTAGTGTGTGTACTGTAGATATGTATTTATCTTTTTAAACTGAGTGTTTGTATAATACCCCACTGAAAACTGTGAAAGAAAAAGTGAGCTTTTAGAGTTGCTTGCTTTAAAATACAGTGTATTGCCTTCAAAGTCTTTCTTACTGAGAAAAAGATGTTACTTTCCTTTAAGAATTCTTCTTTCCTCCTGCAAATTATGAGTAAAACACAGTTTTTATGAGCCTTTAAAACTGAGGGTTATTATGAAGATCTCCCAATTATATACATGTTGCTAGAAAATATGATTGCTAATACTCTGGACTGAACTTTATATGACAACCGATCATAATTCAGCATCTTTAGACAATTCCAATCCTGCTGCACTGGGATTCTGATATATTTTATTATGTTGTAAAAGTTTTACTACTCACTTTCTTCATTTTCTTTGTTTCCTTTTTATTAATGGGAAGCCTTCATTGGAAAGGAAAAAAGCTCCCTGTTTTAAATCTTCTTTATAATCTAGGCTAAAAAGCAGAGTCAAATTAGGGAATAAAAAGATCTAGGATGAAGTCATGCAAAAATACTTTAACACATTCAATATTTTCGTGCTCATTGTATTAACATTTTCAATGATTTTTAAGCTTCGTTAGTTCTTGCAACACACATGTATCTGCAGCCTTGGTGAATATCTTATTTTTTTTAAGTGTGTTTTGTGATCTCTCACAGGTGTCTCAACTGCTTTCATCACTGCTGCTCTGTGTTAAGCATGTGCTGCTGTTGAAAAATTAGGGGCTCTGCCTGGGGTTCTTAAGCTAAGCAAAACTCAAGCTTCTTAAATTTGTTGTAATTTATTTACTCTTTGCGGGCATAAGAATGTTTTGCAGAGAGGTGGTTTGTTCTGTCTTAAACATGGAAGGTATTGATTAGAGGTTGTCGGCTTTTGTGGCAGCTCTTATGTTGGTTCACTTAAGGTTTTTGGCCAAATCTTGAATCTGGCATGCGTAGACTAAATCACCAGGCTGTGCTTTAGAGCTTTCCACCTGTTTTACAGGGTACAGGAAATTCTTTTAAAGGTTCAGTAACCCAGGGGCCTGCGACCTCTGGGGGGTTTTTTTGTTTGGTTGGTTGGGTTTTTTTAAGGAGAGTTGGAGGTGGGAGAGTAAGGAGGAATAGCTGTTTGAAATATTTTGTATGAATTTGGTAGCTCCTGGGGTTTTTTTGGAGAGTTGGAGGTGGGAGAGTAAGGAGGAATAGCTGTTTGAAATATTTTGTATGAATTTGGTAGCTCCTGTTGGATTGATCAGTCATCCTTTGTTGTAAGTGGAGGAAGTGGCTGCGTTGTATTTCAGTATGGTTTAATTTCTAGTGGAGTCACTGGAGACTGATCTACTGTTGGCCTGCCGCTATAGCAAAGTCCAAGGCATGTCATTCTGGCTGGGTAGGGTTTGCTAATGGAGGAGGTGGTACGTAAGGTGGTACGTGGATCAGACCCCAAATGTTTCGCTCCCCATGTTGTTGGCAGTCATCCCCAGAAGGTGGATGGCCCTATTTAGCTGTGCATTCAGGATGTGCACCTGCAGGGCAGAGATCTAAGTTTTGACCTTTGTTCTTGCGTTCCATTGAATCGATTTGAACCACAGCTCTTAATTTAGCCTTTATTTGTGTCTGGCTGAAACGGAGACAAAACTATAAGAAACAAATTTCTTGGATCTGTACCGAAATGACTGAGCAGTGCTCTCCCAGCAACAGTAAAATTATGTGTGAGGTAAAGATTTTTCTATGTTCGTTAGCTCCTGGCAATTCGTGTTAGTAGGAGTTCTGGCTGGGCTACTGATGTTTTCAGGTTCTATTCCAAAAAGTTTTGGGTTAAATATTTTGGATTGTGTTGGAGAGTTGTCTACTGCATCCTTTAACCTATTACCATTTTCAAGTATCTAGATGGTATGTATAGGTTATGGATGGGGCTGACACTCAATTTTCCTTGTGAATGAGGTGATCCTGAAAGATAAATCACAGTAAATAGCCTGTCATAGCTAACTAATGATCTTACATATACCTTACGGTATATATCTGCCTTTAGCAGAATACTGTATGTATGTTGGCAGATGCTCTGTTCTAAAACACTTTATTGTAGTTTTATGTAAGCAAAGATTTAAAATACACGTAAATAGTCAAACTGAATAGGTTGATAGATCATCTCACTTTCCTCTACAGCAAAAGACAAATTAGTGCTCTACCTGCTGAGTACAGATGATACATTTACATAGCCCCAAATCTGGAAGTCCAGATTTTCTTCTGATCTTCCATAGGAAAACTCTTCCAAGGGCTGACATGCAGAGCTGGGCATCAAAGGCCTGCTCAATTAACTTCGTGTTGGTACTAGAGAGTTCCCTGCATGGCCCTAAGCCCTCCTCTTGACCCCACCGAGTTCAAGGGAGTCTGTCTTGTTGCCTTGGGTGGATGTTGAACAGGGCTGTAAGTGATCAGGAGCCTCAGAATAGGAACTGGCATGCTAATTAAAGGCTGATGGGGAATCCTTATAAAAGAGGCTTTAAAAAGAAATAATTCCCAGTCACCTCCTCATAATACCACGCTGAGTTCTTACTATAGTTATTTGAGATATATATTACTTTTTTTTCCCTGTAGATTAAAGTGGACTTAGAAGAATGTCCCCTTTAGAAACTGCAGGGGCACAGTTGTTCAGTTAGCTCACTCGATGACCACTTTGTATAGGATGAAGGATACTTCTCTAAGACCACTTGCCCGGTATCATATGGAAAATAGTAACAGCAGCTATTAGCATCCGACAGCCAGTGACAGAGGAAGTTTCCTCTTAAATTAGAGACTTTACAGCGGGTGTCCTAGATGACTTTCTTATCTTTGCTTTCATAGACAAAAGGAGCCATTAAAAGAAACAGAGTCAGAACAATCGTAAATATCAAACCCAACATCTGATGTTTGAAACTGATTAAAATCCTGGTACGCTTTCGAGATGTGTTTATAGTAGCTTAAAGTGTTACTAAGTTTTGAGAAATAATTTATTGAGAAAATAAGCATTGTCAGCTGACTCTTGCTGAAAATAATGAGGCGATTGCATTTTCTCCATGGTGGGGAACGATCGCACTGTCTGACAAAATAGCTATTGGGACAACAGTATTAAGTGTGAGTGCTTTCAGCAGCAGTATTTAAAGAGAACTTGGGCAAGGCCTTATTATAATGTAGCCAATACTGTATTCCCAGTGATCGGGGTAGACTAGGGTGGACTATCAGTTGCACTCTTTTTTATTTTTTTATTTTTTAACTTCAAAGCCCCAAATCTTTCTTTATTACTTTCGTTTTTCAACTCTACATTGTCATACAAGCTCTGTTTTGTCACAGTTGTGTTGCCCCATGCAGAAAGTTTCACGTATCACAGCTGTATCAGCACCACATCTGTATGGATAAAGAAATGTAACCATGGAGTCTGCCTTTTGGAATGAAAATGCGTAAAATTAGAGGTTGCTTCATGCCTCAGCTACGTGGCAAACAAGCCTTGCCATTGCCAGGGTCTACGGCCCAGGCACGTGAGGCTGGACCTTGCACTGGGATTCTTTTTGGCTCAGTATGTGTTTTTTCAGTAGGATGAGGTGATGGAGGCTGAGCCTCTGCAGGAGGCTTTTCTTTAGGGAGGGTGGTTGAAGCTGTCTGAGCTGGGCTGCAGGGGGGGGAACTGAATTAGTGCTTTGAGGCAGTCACTCCCCTGACACGTGCACTGGGGCATGAAGAATTCTGGCAGCTAAACTGCTGTGCTCTGAAGTGGTGATTCAGATCTCCAGTTCTTCCAGATATCTTGGAAAGTGTGAAACACTGCATATGGTGCTAAAAGCTTGGACTGTATAACCTCGAGATGCTGAGGAATCTCTTTCCTCAGCAGCCTTTAAGGAGTAGAGTAGGCAACATCTATCGGTCTGGATATCTTTGATCCTGCCTCAGTGCAGGGAGGCGAACTTTTGACAGTCACTTGAGATGTCCTCCAGTCCTTTCTGTCTGACTTTCCAACCTTGACAGTTTGATGTTTAGAGAGCTCAGCTGTGGAATTTCACGATGATGCCCGATACAGACGTACCTGTGGTTTTACAGGTTGAAGGGTGGTGAAGATGCACTATGCCAAGATGAGCTTAGACGTATGGGATGAGCTCAATAAAGTGTGGCCGGGAACTGGTAGAAGTGAGCTACTTTGACACCTTACAGAAACAATGACTTTGCTTCAGTCTTTTAACCTCAGACTCCCTGAGAATTGGCAGGGGAATAATACTCATGAAAGTTTTAGCCAATGGGTTTAGCTTTCTTGAAGTTTAAGGAGGAAAAATAAAATAATAAAAAAAGAGATGATGATCAGGTTTTAAACAGAAATCTAGGGTTTTGTCCACATGTGTGAAACCAAAGCTCTGCAGAGTAGTGTTATACTGTTTCTTTTTTTTCTTTAAAAAAAAATAAAAAGACAAGGTTACCTGGAAATGAAATACCGGCTGGGATGCACCTTGGACTGTTGTACCTTCATACACATCAGCTTAGATTTTTTTTTCACACTGGTATGCCTACAATCATGAAATAGTTCCTCTGATACAAACTCTGTGTAGCTGAAAACCGAGTAGCCACTGAAACTACTAGGTGTTTAAGTAACTAGTGTTTGTAGCTCGCGCTCCAACAGCAGAGGGTTCCCCTGTGTGTTTTTCATATCTTCTGTCATGGTCTCTCTGGCATTCCCTATGGAATTAGATACTCGGCTGCAAAAACATTCCTCTCTCTCGGTGAGTGTTATAATGAGGGTGGAGCAAAATGATCAGTTAATCTCATTAAATAGGTTTTTATTTATTCTGATAGAAGGCTCTTGAGAGGTCATCTGCCAGGGCTTTGTTGCAGCACACACCTTTCTTAGGGAGCTTCTGTTATTCTCTTGGACTGTCAGGTTCGGTTAACTTTCCTTGGTACACACCCTGTTACAACACTCGGTGCTCTTGCTAGCTTTGTAGTCAGCAAGTTTTCAATGCTTGCTTCTGGAATTTCAGTTCCTTTTCAGACATGCCGACGAAAAGAGCAATCCTCATCTTCCTTGAAATGCGGCACTTGGATAGCAGCTGAGTGACGAGATATCCATTAGAGAGCACTCTGTCTTCCCCATCCCTGAATCTGGGGGAAGGTGCCACTCCTGTTGAAGTGGATGAGTATTTTCTCCTGGGAAATTGGAGGGCTTGTTTTCCCGTTCCTGTGGGGCGCTAGCTCTGTCTAGTCCTCCGGCTAAATGACAGTTTGCAGGACTAGGTTTTACAGGTGAAAATGCAGCTACCTGTGTCATCTTTGTGCATTACTGAGGGTGAATGGTGCTCGTTCTCCTTCCAGTGCCAAGAGGGCACCTTGGAGGAGCGATGCTATTCTAGCCAGGAGGAGAAGGCGTAGCCCTCTTCTGCTTTTTCCTCAGTAATCCCAGTGAATGAAACTCCTTGGGCGATCCACCTTGAAGCAGCTCTGCAGAAAATTTAAGAGAAGGCTGTGCCACTGCTCTCTGTAGTAACAAGACCTGTTGCCAGCCCGGGTGTGGAGCCTGTGCCACGGCATGTTTTCCCTTGCCTAGAGCGGTGAAGGCTTGTTTGGAGTCTAGGCGGCTGACTGCTGCATCCCAATGGAAGGAGGCAGAGCTGCGATTGTCACCGAGAAGCGATGAGGCTTGACAGGTATGGCTCTGGGCTAGGGACCAGAGGCCCAGTTTTTCTCCTGACTCTCGTTGTTGCGGGACAGTCCCCATGTTTCTGTGCCGCTTTTTCCCCCTCTTGCCCTTTTTCTGAATCACAGAGGCCGTAGCTCATTCAAGATGGAGGTTTAGATGGCACATGTTAGGCCTTGTCAAAAGTAGGAATTTTATTATGATAGCTGCTTTGCTTAGGGGTTGTTTTACATTTAATTTTTGCAGCCCCGTAATGAGACATGTTCAGAAGTACCTTAATACCGGTGTAGCTTATTTCCTGTCCTGTGCAGGAATAATTGCAGTAGTCTTAGAGCACCCTGTTCTGGTGTGATTACATTAGAGCAACCACAGCATTTTAACTCTTCCCATACAGCTGAGCATTACCAGGTCTGTGTGTGGACAAACCCTTATTTACACTGCCCAGCAAAATGTGCCCTTGATCTGGAGCCAGGTCTACATTACCAGCTTCTGCTGGCACCATCGTGTCAGCCTGTGGCTTTGAAGAGCTGCAATCCCTCACAGGTGGAGTGATGCTGGCAGAAGCTCCTGCTGTGAGCATAGCCCTGGCTGGCAGGGTCACCTGCAAGTGGTGTTACAGGTGGTACATTGGAGTGTACCATAAAACAGCAGACACTGTTCCTGGAAAAGCATGGGGTTGATTCATCCACCTCATTTCTGTGCTGATAGGTCATTTAAACTTCTGCGAATTAGAACCTCCTGTTTGTGGTTGGTTGTTTTTTTTAACTGACTTTTGCTTTCTCCACACCTCTTATTTTTGACCCTGCTTTCCAGTTTTTGTGTTTATTTCTTTAACGCTGTGTGGCCAAGGCACAGCACCACAGAGGTGACGGGCTCCGTGTGCATTGTACCTGCTCTTTTAGCTCATGGCTGCTCTGTATTTGGCCTTGAGAAATTTGGCCTATGTCCAGAGAGGTCATAGGGCTCTTGGTCTCCCCTCTGGTGAAGCCGAGATTGCCTGTTGGATCCCTGTGCCCCCTCAGAATGGGGGGGAACACCTGTAGGTGCTTGGAGGTCAGTCCTAGGGCCAAACTGCACTCCCAGCTCCAGTGTGGAGGGGATGAATATCTGCATCTACTAGCCAGTGGTGAATAAAAAAGACAGCAGAGTTTAAGTGCATCATCTCCCTAAAGAGGTAGGGGTCCCTCTTCTTAGCAGGTTGTGGGTTTTACGCAAAGTATGGGCCAAGGAATCTGATTCACTTCAGATCTACCTCCACTCTCCCCACCATGGCTTCATGTTACCTGGAGAAGCTGCACAGACTGGTTTTTGTTTCACCCCCTTTTTCTGCTGAGGTATTGGTACCACCTGTGAGGCTGTTCTGGGCACAGGTATAGTCACTGCAGTAGGGGAGAGAGAAAGGGAAGGCTAGTGGGAATATTAAAGTCCTTTCCCTATCACTGGGCTTGAGAAGGCCTTTTGAGGATTTAGCTCTACTGTCTACCCCGAAGCTTCATGCGGTGGGGATAGAAGACCCAGCCACATCTTGGTGCTGCTGGTGTCAGGTCCTTTGTCCTGGGGGGTGGAAGTCTGAAGCAGTTTCCAAAGAAGGTAGGACATAATGAAGCACAGAAAAATCCATTCACCTTGTCTGCCTGTCCTGTCTATCACCTTTTTTCTCATGGTTTCCTCTTATGTGAGGAGGTAAGACAGTCCGTGTTTCATCTCCAGCTAATGGAAGATCTGGACAGGGCTTACAGTAGAGGTGCTCCATTTGCAGTTAAACCACATATGTGACAAAGCTTGAGTTTCTGATGAGGGATATTTTCTTGTTTATCCCCTTTGTTCCTCCACTTGAACAAAAGAAGTGTTATCCTAAAGATATCTATGCTGTGACCTTCAACAGTAGGCTGGAGTCTTCTCAGGTCCTTATTAGTCATGTTTCCCTTGCATTCCCCTCAGCCTCTAAAAACCCCTAATTCCATCAGAAGAAAGCGATGTTGTCCTGTTTTTTCTCAAGGGACATGTGTTCCCTCACTCCATGAAAGTTATGTTGGTGAGTGGCACAGAAAGCTGGCTGGAGAAGCCTGTGATATGCCCAAGTCCATGTTAATTTTTCTCATTATTACTCTTTGATTCAGGAACGTGTGTGTGTGTGCAGTCGTATGAGAATTCACACCTCCTCTTTCCTCAGCCTTTGGACTTTTTATGATTCCCTCTGTAAGCAAATGTGCTCTCTTAGATAATGGTCTAGCCATAAAATGCAAACGGAGAGAATTTTTGGTAACTGTATCTGTACATCCTTTAAACTTCAGAAGCGTGAATTAAACACTGTCCAAAGAGCAGCAAACAGGGTGGTGTGAATTCCCTTCTTTTGAAAATTGAAGAAGTTGCTTCTTTCTGTATGAAAACAGCAAGTCTTTTTACACAGAAGAGATATGAGGTCTACTCATTTGGGGAAGAGTAGCTATTCTCTTTAAGTCGTGGATAGCTTAAAAGCTTCCAGGAAAGAGTCGCAGTAGATTGAAGACCTTGTTCTGGTTAGCAGCCAGGTCTGTGATACGGGGAGAAGGCTCAGGCAAAAGAAGAAAACGAGGTTTAGTTTTGGTGGTTTTTAATCTTATTTCTTGAGAAACTGATATCCTGCAGTGTGTGTTTTGCCTTGTCCAGATAATGGCTCCTGAAGGGGAACAAATCTTATTAATTAGCAGTTGTGCATACTGCTTTTAATTGTCTGTTCCTAGGTATGGCCTTTGTATTGCATGTGTAGTATCGTGGTGAGGGACCTCTCTCCCTGCACCTCTGGAGTTTGGTCTGGAACATGTGCAGAGTTTGCCCGAATACGGAAATATTTTAGAACACACTGTTGTGCCTTAAATTCACTCAGTGCCTTAATCCTCATCACCTTTCAGATGTAGGCATGTCCTAGACGTAGGTGTGTGTAATAGTTTTACAGTTTAATCTCCCAAAATTGGGTCAACTTTACCAGTTGTTTTGACCTTGTTACCAGCACAGGTGATTCCTGGGTGAGTTTAATACATCTTCATGCAGCTGTGTGGAACATTCTGGGGTATCAGCTTTACTTGAAACCCCCTGTTTGAAATTTTTCCTCTAGCTTAAATACACAGGCCTCTCTCTCCATCACTGTTAGGTATTATCCTTTGGATAATCTATTCTTCTAGAGTGTAATGTAATAATATCTCCTCGTTATATCATGCTTTTTCAACAATAAATCTTTAAGAGCTTCACAAAGGATGCCAGTTGAAGAGATACAAATGGGTGAATAAAATTATAGGCTGAAGAGGTGGAGAAAAATTAGAGAAATTAGTATTAGTATGAATTCAGCTCCTATAGGTGGGAGGCAGTCAGCTTCATCATTTGTGTATGTGACTTGAACGTGTCAGATTATAGGTAGCTCTCAAGAGTTCGGAAGAATGATGTGCTAGTTGTGTATTTAAGGGTCAAGTAGTATATGATGTTAGCAGACTATGAGAGCTCTGTGAGTTCATTCTTTCGTTCTCTTAAATTTGTATTGTCGGTTGCACAATTTCTTTATTTCTCCAAAATCCCATGCACTCATATGTGAATCCCAAACCAGAGTGTTCTCAGAGTATAAATGTTATTACCAGTCAGCTGCCCCCAAATTAGTTAATACCAAGTAGAGAAGGTTGGCAGCTGGAGAAAAAAATATGAAAATGTGTCCAGCCCTTTATGACAAGCCTGTACATGTGTGATGTGTGTAAATACAAATTGAAGGCACTTAGAAAGTTTCGGTCACATACAATAGAGATGTAGAAGCTTGAAAAATATTAGAATCATGCAAGTCTCATGAAATTCAGAAGCCAGAAAGAAGAGAGGTATGTGAATTGTGCCTCTGCTGAAGGAAAAGCTGTTAAGCGCCACCCTTTTCAAATGTTAAATGCACGGGGAAAAGTTGTTGGAAGCCAGTCTCTGCTAAGTCTGCTGCTCGCAGAACCTACTTTTTGTTAGATGTTTGTTCAAAATCACCTTGCTGGTCGGACTGTGAGACCAGACATGACTCAGGCTATCAGCACGTAACATGGTTTCAGGCTGCCGTCTTACTGCTCTTGCGTTAAAATGCTGTAAAGAGGTATTTGCTTTTTTCTCACAGTTTTAAAGTGCTTTGTTTATTTAATGTCATTAGCACTATTGTTACTTAAATTTAGCTTCTGACTGGTAACCATTAAATATTTATAGAAAAATCGATAGTAGTGAGATTTTTGCTGTCATAAATATATATCACATATGTGTTCAAAACCAAAGCAAACTGCAACATATTCCAGGAAATAATCTATAATGATGCTCTGTAAAGTACTTGCTCATCTTCATGTCAAGATACTTTATCCGTGTCCCCACTGCAGCCACTCCTGCAGTGGGACCCTGGTTGTTTTTTTAACAGCCTAGAACAACAGAGTACAGTGCCTTAGGAAAAGAGTAAAAATAGTGTTTTCATTGTAGAAATGTGAATGATAATTGCAGTATAATTATCCAAGGTTCCTTAGTGACTGTATATGGGGAAATCCTGAAGTTTTCTGTGCATCCGATAGACAGCACCCCAGCAACAGGCTACCATGCTAGAAGAGAATTGTGCTAAGGTATCGGTTCTGTTTTGCTTATGCTGATTGCTATCATCCATTCTGTTTTGTGAAACACGTGAATGTTGTTCGGTGCCCCAGCTTGTCATGTTCTCCTTGCCTTTGCTGTGGCATCCAAATGCCCTTATGAAACTAGTGGTGTGTGAGTCCCTTTGAGGAATTTCTGACGTGTCTCCTGTTGTGAGGTCAGTACTCAGGTCTGGGTGGAGGCAAAACCAGCCTTGCGTTTGGGAAGGGGAAAGTGATTTTGACAGAAGGTGGCAATGTGGTGACTGAAGATGATGGTTTAAAACCATTTAAAACCAATACCTAGTTAAAAAACTGGGACTGTGACCTTAAACTGGCCTCAGAGGCAGGCTAGATTTCATTGGAGGGGTGTGGACAAAGGTATGAGATATACGGGATGCCTGACATGTGGACAAGACAATTTCTTCTCCAGCTTGGGTCCCTGCATCATTTTCTCATGTGACTGTAAATGGAATAGGTCTTGGTAGACCATCAAGGAGACAACCTGAATTAATTGTTCTGGACAGGTGTTTTGGAAGGGGGAAAGCTTCCTTATGAGCTGGCGACAAAATTTCAATTTATAATTATGACTGTAGTTTATAATAACTCTCTATATATGTAAACAGTTTAATCTACTATAATGTAATATGGTAACATTTGCTGAGCTTTGGCTGCTTTCAGATAGTGAAAATGTGCTGGTGGTTGTTGGCTAGCATTCAGAAACATTTGTCAAAATTTTGTGCACTATATGAACAACAAAATTTTGTGTGGATGAAGCAATTGTTAATTCTCCTCCATTATCCATCAGATAAAACTACAACTAACTCATTAACCAAAATTAATCATAAATAAAGCCGATCTGTTGTTGAAGAGACTAATTAGAACGGTAATTGTGTAATGATGATGCATTTAATTTCAAAACGCGGATTTAAAAGCTACTCCTTTTGGCAGTGATAGAGCAAGGTGTACAAAAATGAAGTGGGATGCTTATCGCTGCCATTGCCCTCTTAGTACCACCAGGATTGCCTGTGTTTTCACAGGCCCTATGGAGCACTCAGAAATGTCCTAATTCTGCTCACATTGAAGCCAGTGGTTAAACTGGTTTTTTTACTTCAATGGGAAGAAGGTACTACGTGGAAGTGCTGGTGTAAGACATTGCACGCTCCTGGGTTTACTATTGTAGCAACGCATCCGCATGTCCGAGCTCTGGGAATACTGGCTGTGCTTTGGGATTTGCTACTGACTTGCCATGGAGATAGATCTGGAGTTTCAGGCCAACAAAACTGAATTGTGACTCAACGTTTTAAAAATGATTGAGTGAGTAATTTTCCATGCAGTTTCATTACAGTATCTTTTGCCCCAAGGATTATTTACTGTAGATTAACTTCCAGCAGTTTTTCACTGCTATATGTAATCTGGAATTTTAATAAGAAAGGAATTGTTTAAATAGGATAGTGCTTTTATCCCAAATTGCCTGGTTCTAATGGTAAAATTAACATCACTAGTAAAATCAGCAGTTGTACCTGCTAGCCTGTATGCACGATTTCTTGATTTTATTTTTTTTAATCTGTTGTCAAAATATATTAAATGCTATTATGAGGTGTTGGGGTTTTTTTTTTAGCATAGCATCTTTTATTTTAACAAACTGCTGTTTGAATCATTAACAAAGAAATGGGCATTGGATACAGAATATATGATTCACCTTTTCCCATAATTTGTAATCATTCTACTGATTTTTTTCCTTCTGACTTGGTTTAGAGGGAATTGCAGAACTGAAGCATTGGATTAATCCTGAATGTTCCTACTAATCAGACTTTAAGGGAATATTGAGCATAAATACATTTTACCTCTTATTTTTAACTTTTCCTCTGCGAGTTTTTTCTTGTGCTTCCTGGTTCATGAGGAGAAAAACCCTATGAGCATGTTTTAGTTACATCACTAATATTAGAACTGAGTAATCGGGTGGCTTTGGCAGCAGTCTCGTTTATAAATTGTTGGTGAGCAGATGGCTTACCAAGTTGGCATGCCAACTCCAAACTTTCACAATCATGAGTCAAGTTTTAAATCGCAAGATTGCCTTACATGCCATGAGATTTTTGTGTGTGTGTGTTTGTTTAATAAATGTAATTCTCAATGTACCTTCTCGTTTCTGAGCTGTGTTTTGTGCCGAAGCATGGCTTTTCAGCCATCTCTGGGTTTGAGAATGCCTTTTTTTTTCTTAATTTAGTGAAAGTGTGGAGACTCTTGTAGTCACTTATCTGAAAATCTTGCTGCTAAGAAAAAACAGTAAGTATCGGGCTAAGAGACATAAAAGTGAGACTTGGCAATCCTAGCTAATGTCAAATAGTTCAAATGGTTGAGATCATTCACAATTATACTTTTAGCAACTCCTGGTTTGTAGGCATAATAACTTGCTGATATCTGTAATCCTGGATATGCAAACCTGTGCCAATTTGTTTGTTTCCTGAGTGCAGGGCTTAAGTCTTTAGGCGGCATAGAGTACAAATGTTACATTTTGAAATGCAAGAGTGAATATTTTCTGTAAGCAAAATGTAGCAATAAGAAAAGAGAGCTGGGCTGGAGTTGCTCAGATGTTCTCACTGTGGACACAGTGAAGTTCCAAAAGGGTCAGATCTTGATCCACTTGAGAATTTGGACAAATATTACTGGAAGGATTTTTTTTCTTTTTTTGTCTTTTTAAGCTATTCCTTCAACTAAAATTAACATGGTATATGTGGGTTATAATGCATTGTGGGACCTGTTACAGAGTGATAATTAGACCTTATTTCTAAATGATTCCACACAAAGTGTGCTGTTGTAAATGCTAAACAACTGCGTTTCATCCATAATCATGTAATTGGTGTGTGCAGCTAATTAGTGTGTGTGCAATTTACGCCCAGATTTTTTGGAAATGTCTCCTGTTCTGGTCCTGATTTAGCAAAGCTCTCAAACAGATGATTAACTTCCATTGGCTTTAATAGGACTTAAGCACATTCTTAATCAGGGCCATTGTGTCAAATCATGTCTCTTGGTGACAATCAGAACAACCTGCCAGAGCCATAGTAAAAATAGCTGTAGGTCCTCCTTAAATTTAGATTAATAATTTCTTTAACTTGTGAAGCATTTTGTTTCAGAATCTGAAACTCTGTAGATCTCTCTCTCTCTCTCTCTCGTTTTTTTTAAAGCAAACAGTTATTGTCACAGTCTAATTGTATGTATAAAGTTTAAAGATTTTAACTAGCTTGGCAGGAGGCTGTTTACATCAAATCTGCTCAATACACCTTTGAGATGGAGAAGAAGAAAAATAAGCATCTGAGAGTGCCTCACTGGAATATAAATGTCAGCGCTGATAGATATCTATGATAGAAAATTTGTGTGGGAGTAATAATTTAGTAATAAAATAGGTCAAATTAATTCTTATGCTGAAGGGGATACCTTACAATAACCATTTTGTAATTTTATGTTTGACAGTTTGCTCTGCATTATGTGGATAGGTGGAGCTGAGATAATGTAATCCATTTCCAATTGTAAACAAGATTGCTTTAAGAGCTGCTGTAGTAAGATGCATGTTGGCTGACTTTAAGCTAAAAGGTAATTGCCTCTGAATATTAATGTGCACGTGGGGATTTTGTTTTTAATTCTGGGATTTCATCTTTGCCCTATAGCAGCTCTGAAGAGGCCCTTGTTTTCCCAAACCCCACTTTGCTGCTAATTGAAGCTGATGGCAAGTGTTGCGCTTTGGGCCCTCTGCTTTTATTTTATGCGGCCTGCGTACCTTGGAGAACGCTGCTTTCTTTGGCTGTTTTCTTTTTTTGTTAACCACCTTTTGAGTAGATGAGGTTTTTTGGAGATGCTCTTGCTGTCCTATAGCAGCTATATCTAGTTCGTGGGCTAGGGGAGGAATGATACATTGTGAGAAAGCGGAGAAGTTGCTGCACTAATTGAATTGTAGCCTCTTAGAGAAATGACAGTTAAGGTGCTGATCCTGTGCTGTGTAGCTGGAGAGCTTCTTCAGGAGTAATTTAGGACCTGATCCGAAGCCCACTGCACTTTGTGGGTGCTTCTCCATCTAATTCCACACGCTTTTGGAGCAGACCCCTATCATGGGGGCAAGCTGTAGGTAGTGACAAGCTTACTCTGGGGGAATATCAGCTGGCTGCATTTGTATATGAAATTGTTTTAGGCATGGAAAGGAACAGCCAGATTACAATCAAGTTGTACCTCGTCTTTCCATTTAAATTCTAGCACTTGGCTTCTATGAGCTATTCTATTACCCGCTGCCTACAGTGAGACTCAGCACTGGGTACAGTGGGATTGGTGTTGAGCAGGGTGTAACTGCAACTCTGCTCGAGAGCAAACTGCAAACAGTGCTGCAGGAGCTTGAAAATCTGTTGTGTGCTAGGTTTTAGCCTGCACATGTTTTAATGGCACTGGATGTGTGGGCTGTCATCAGTTAGGACTGTTTAAAGATGTTATGACTGGCAAGTGCCCCACATGCCCTTCTAGCAGAGATGACTGTTCCTAAGGCAAGCATTCAAAGCAGAGTTCAACGTGCCTTGTTCTCTGTGGCAATGCCAGCAGTTTTTCTAAAAAAGAAAAACCAAACAACAAAATGGGGTATTTTTAGCTGGGATCAATTCACTGATCCAGTTTACTGCATGGTCTCACACAGTGAGAGGGTGGTGTCTGAGCAGGGGTGGGAGCTCCTGGTGCTCATGTTTCTGCAGAGGCAAAGGTACACTGAACTGTGCTAATGCTTGCAGCTAACAGATCTGTAAATTGTGTTGGTCAAGGAGGCAGCGAATTGGCTTTTCTGCTGCTTCTGCCCCGGTGCAAAGGGTGGTCTTGTCTTGCAGAGAGAGGGGGCCAGCAGCTGAGAGGCATTGGCTTCACAACCAGCCCTTTTGCAGGTCGCCGTTAGCTCATGGCTCACAGTTGGACTATAACCTCATACAATGTCTCTAGTTAAACAGTGGGCTGAAGATAGATGGTGTTATGGGTGGGAACCACTAAGCAGAGCCAGACTTGAATCTTCCACATTCCTGCACCTTGCACAAACTTTGGGGTTTTGAGGTTTTTGTTTTAGAATGATTTTTTTTTTTTTTTTTTTTTTTAATTTCCACAGTGCTCCGTCTCCAGTGACTTGGTCTGACACTTCTTGAAGTCAAGGGGAGTCCTTGTGGTAATTCAGTCATTTTTGCAAAGTGATGCTGCTTGTAGCAAAGCTGTTCTATGGGTGCCTTTGCTAAAAAAATTACTTAGCTACAGAAACATTTGACTGTAGGCTGGTAAGAAGAAAAAGTGAGGGTGT
Source organism: Aptenodytes forsteri (assembly GCF_000699145.1). Lineage (NCBI taxonomy): Eukaryota > Metazoa > Chordata > Aves > Sphenisciformes > Spheniscidae > Aptenodytes > Aptenodytes forsteri. The sequence goes on from NW_008795936.1 coordinate 2,722,825, forward strand.
GTGGGTTTGTGAATGTATGTTGCCCATTAAGGAGTCTCACTCTATGCTGGGGCTGCTTCATTACTATGATAAAAATAATGTAAAAGGATTCTAATAACTAATTAACTTGTTCATTAATGGATCAAGCATTGTCTTAAGGGCAGCAGTTTAAAAGAGTCCATTTAATGAAAGTTTACTGGAGGTATGTCCTGTGGCTATTAGAAACTTTGTTTTATAATAGTATGTATTTTTCAGTAGCTCCTTGCCATGTTGTAATGTGGTTGGAGTGGGAGAAATAGAAAACTGGCCATTTCCCGGCAGATAGCGATAAGTTTCTACTCAGTCAGAATGCTCTATACACTGTGATAGGTTTATAATTATTATCCTAAGATTGATGGTTTTTTTGGGGGGAGTGTAAATTTGTGCGGCAGTAATCCATTAAGAAATCAATAATCATTCCATCCTGAAATGCAGTTTCTCTACAACATTATAAATACACACCAAAGATTTGAAACTCTGCTTGTCTCCCCTTCTCCACCTCCTTCCTCCTGCTTCCCTGAACTCCAAGTTCAATCTCCTTTGCTGTGTTGGAGAAGCAAAGGTAGCACTTTTCTGTTGGAAAAACAAGGGTGGTAGTATTAGCATAATCCTGAGACCCAGTAAAACTTTTTAGTGTGAACGTTGCTTTCTCCCCAGTACCCTTTCGATCTCAGGGAAATTCCCTCTCTTCTCTGCCTCGGTTTCATCCCTGGTAGAAGGGGATGATGAAGATTCATGCCTTGTTTCTCTGTAGAGGACTGTGGAGAGGAAGTGTATAAGTGTGAAGTCGTAGTATGTGTACATTTCCTTTTCCTTGCTCCTCCTCCTCCTTCAGTCTTGGCTCTTCATGTAACAGTACAGAGGTTTGACTATCAGAGGCCAGCGCTCCTGCAGGACTTCCCTTTTTGCTCTGAATCCTCCCCAGTTGGGCAAACACATTTTCGAAATGCTTCTATAAGTTATCCCCTGATCTAGAGAGCTGGAAACCTACTTTATCTCAGAGTAAAGGTGTTTGTAGCTGATAAATAGTAGACTGTGGGCGGGAGACTGAGAGTATTATTTATGTTTCTTAGTGGAAGGCTAAATTATATGGAGCAAGGTGCTGGGCCCATCTGGTTTTGATTTTTGCAAAGAAAATTGTGGATGGGCAGGAAGATGCTATTACTGTAGTAAGAGCCACAAAACATGGCGTACTTTAATATTACGTTTCCGTGTATTTTATTTTTATTCTTCCTCTACTTCCTTTTTGTTAGACCTGGTTGAAAAATCAGTTTTAATGAAAAATACCTCAATTTTCCATTTGAGTTTAAATTACTATTATTTTTAGCAAGCTCTGCTGTTGATTGGAAAATGGGGCATTCTTTCATGATAGAGTTGTATCTTACATTCATGATATTTGTTGTCCAGGTCTAACTTCACTCCCTGTTTTCTCATCTGCCCCAATAAAAGGCATGCTTGGCTTGGGGTGGGTGTGATAACTCAGTACCTGCCTTCTACTCTTCTGAGAACATTGTCATCTAGTGCATGGATGCTCACTGGCCTTTTCAGCTTTGAGAGGGAGAGCAAGACCAGAGCGTTCATCACATCTTTCCTTTTGACGTTTGAGAATCTCAGGTTATGTCTGGAAGTCCGGCAAATGTAAAGCATGAGTTTTGCTTGTGATTTGGCACATATATACCTTGACTGGTGATGAGTGAAACTGGATACTTAAAAGCCAAACACTTTCTCATCTGCGTAGTTGCTCTAAAACAATTTAAGGCTACTGTTGTGGTAAATTCCCTCACTGTAATCCTGTGTAGGGAGAGCTTTCACGCATGGCTTGATTGAGGGGCAGCTTGACTTTCACTAGTTTGCACTGGAAAGTGTGAAGTTGTGATGCTAATAGGAAAAGGCCCAGATGCCAGCAAAAAAAGTTGGTCTTGTCAATTGTGTTCAGTAGGTTTCTATTCAGCATTGACTTTTTGTCTGGTGAATTACTTTTTTTCTTCTTCAAGGCCACGAACCCCGTACTGGGTTGCTTTCCCATCAATAAAGAATACTTCTTCATTTACCTAAAACTGTCCCTCTTGCTCAGATGCTGGTAGCATATGAGTTCAGCAAGGGCTGGCACTTCGTGGGTTTTGACTCTTCTTAATTCAATACCTTGTAACTTGTGTCACTTTTCCTTTGGCCCACGTACCAACCAATGGCTTTTATACATCAATACAATTCTTAATTCTGAAAATAACTTCCCCCCCCCGCCTTGGTCAAGTTGTGATATAGAAGGAGCAGCTGATTGACAGCTGATTTTTCTGCAATGATTTGCTGAAGTGTTCATGCAAATGACATGTGGCTTTTCAGCGAAATAGGAAGACCTTATCACATCTTTTTGGGTTTTACCCATTACCATTTTTTTCCAGTGGTTTGCAGAATGGTGAGTGCTAAAAGCCCAATATCAGCTCACAGGATGCTGAGTTTAACATACAGGGCTTTATTAGCTCTCAGTTGCATTTGTCTTTACTTCACAAGTCTCTATTTAGAATTACCTGTGAGTGGTTATTTTCCAGTGTGGTTTTCTAAGACAAACCTTTTTTTGCTTTTTGTTGTTGCTGCTGTTTTTTTGAACTACTAAAAGCTCATCACCATGTATATAGCTCTTATGAATGTGTATGTGTCCACTGATAGCTTGAATGGCAAGTTACAGAAATTGGTGTAAGTGGCTCTTTGGAAAGAAAATTCTTCAAAGAGAAATTGAACGATTAAGAGATGCCATTTCAATCAATAAGTTAGACTTAACTGGCTGTGTACAAAGCATTTTTAAACAACTTCCCTGAAGATTCTGCATATTAGGCTTAGAGTGCCTTTCTAGTGATGCTAGACTGTAAGGCTACTTTCAAAGGCCAGTTTCTTCTAAAAAGTGCTTATTTTCAATTTTTTTTTTCTAATTTCCAGACCCAAAACTACTTTGCATTGTAGCTATGCGTCTCACTGAGTGAATTTAAGACTGTTTAATAACAGCTTTGCATTTCTTCTTTTTTGTGTGTGTGTGTGTCCCCCTAGGAGTATCCCATGCTCTAGTGACTGCAAATTTCTGCTCTAGAAAACAGTCGCCAGCTACTTGCAGCCCATGGGCAATAACAATGCTGTGAATGTATTGTATTCAGGTCTCTGTCATCTCATTTTTCTATTTCTGTTGCTGTGAGCATTATCAAAGTCTCCCAAGTGCAACATGTTGACCATGAGCCGCATGTTAGGGCCAACAGTCCTAAACTGCTACTTCAACTTTATGCTTGTAGACACGGCTTAAACCCTATTGGAATTAAAAGGGAAGAAGAACCCCAAGCCCCCTTATTAGTGCTAGCAGGCTATGGATAAGGTTCAGAAAGGGTATTTCATCCAAAGGTTTTAAAGCCCTCTTTAATGATGAACAAGCAGTGTCCTCTGTACTTTCAGAGAATGGAGGTGGGAGAAGAGCTTACCTTCTCTTTTAGCAAGAGCCACCTGTCTTTGGGATGCCTCACTTGGGATATTGTAGGGCCTGACTTTTAGAGATGGTGTGGGTTGCTAGATCTTTTAAAAACAGGTCAAGAATACATGGACTCTTGAAGAGTTGGTCCTAAGTGACTTGGTCAATGACGTGCCGTGAGTCAGTGACCGAGGCACAAACGAGCTGAAATGCTTATCTTCCAGCTATGAGTTCACTTCACCAGACCAGCGTTTCTCGCTCTGTGGGTTGTGTAGAGGTGTTAAATGTGTTTAAAGAAGCTCCCTCCCTCTTTTTTTTTTTCCCTCCCCCCGCCCCCTCCCCCTCAATGTCACCTCTAGAAGTCAAGGTAAACTGTAAGAAAGAAAGAAAGAAATCCCTAGCATAAAATCAGTAGAATTAAGTAGTTCAAAGTAAAATGCTTTCTCTTCCTTAAATGCTTGACCTGGAAATTGTTCTTCCCTTTTGGCCCATCAAAGGTCTTCACTGAGATTCATAAGCTGAAGGAGGGTAATAGTTCTCAAATCATTTGAGCAATGCTGTATTCGAATGGAGAAATGTTAACAAATCTTGTTCAGGCTAATTCTTCCTAGCTTGGTTGGGAAAAGGAGCGGGGAGTAAATCATTGAGTAGGTATATCTTCCATTCAGCAGGAGCTGCACATGATGGGATTATTAGTATTTCTAAACTAAAGCCCCTGACAGATCCTTGGATGCTTAAAGCTGTTGTGATGCTTTACCAGATGGTTCAGAAACTCAGACTGGAATATCTCATTGGCTGGTGCTGAACAATGACATTTCAAACCCACACGTTCATTTGGATTTTAATTTTCAGGAGGATTAAAGCTTTTTGGGATACGGGCTGTCTCTTTCCATATATATGCTCATCACCTTATGTAGTTTAGATGCTTTTGCAGTGTCTTTATAATTCATCATATTACTTATGAAAGTCATTTGAACTCTTGCACATTTTTAGCCGTATACCTGGTCCAGCAAAGTGCAGACAGGATAAGTGTGCAAGTTGTTGCCTCACTTAATGCAATGAGCGTGATGACTGAGACTGCTTTGTCTTCTATCTGGTAATTGTGTGAACAGGTGATGATGCTGAAACATGCCATTTTTGATGCTGTATCCCTCTGTTCTTTTCACTTTTCAACTCTTGTCTTTGAAGCCCCAATCCTGCAAATACTAATGCGTTTGCATAACTTGTATCAAGTGGAGTGTTGATGTTTATTCCTGCTAGGTGTTGAGCTGTTCAGTCCTGACTTTACAAAGTACTTTGAATGAGACCCCGGTGCTCTGGGGGAGATCAAAGGAAATTGGTTGTTTTTTACTCCCGTTCAGTCCCATGGCATTTTGAAAATGGGATGGAGTGCCCCTCTGACAAAATTTATAAAATTTTTAGGGCTTGCCATGCCAAGTCAGCCTCCCTGACTGCCTGTGTGACTGTCCTGGTTAGAACTAGGACCTTTCTGCTACTTCTGAACTGCCTTGAAGCAGGGATGGGAGTATTACTATTAAATTCCCTTCTAAATTCCTTAGGGCAAAGACTGCTATTTTGTTGTGTGTAGAGATATCAGGTGGCAGTAGGTTACCATGTAAAAATGTAAGTGCACAGATAATTTTGGGATCGGGGGAAGGATTTGGAGCTTAGCGTTTGAGGAATGGAAAACTTATTTATAACACTTGTTATTGGATTATATTAAACAGTGTTAATGCATATTCTATAGAGCAATGAACCAGGATGCTTTGCTGACAAGTCTGAGAGGTTTTGCTTTTTTTCCTGCCCCCTCTTACCCCTGACAACTCTATTAAGAGAAAAGCATCGGTAGGGAAAGAGTGTGGTTATGTTGAGAAGAAAAAGGACATTTTATATAATTATTTTTGTGTTAGGCTGGTACATTCAATCCCACTGTTCTCCATATGATTCATTCTATTTGTACAAGACTGTTGCACCGTATTAAATAATGTGTGTTTTTTCTCTGTTAAACAAGTATTCCCTTAGCTTGTCACAAAAAGCTGACACATGTTCATTCTTCACTCAGGGAGTTCTGCATCTGTCGACACTTCAGACATAATCAGTTTAGATTTCAGCAGCTGATTAGTGCTCACCTCTAACCAAACTGAGAAGCTGCTCCTCCAAATGGTAACAAATAATATCCTAATTAGTCCTCTGCATAACGATAGCGGGAGTCTTAGCTGAAAGCTACTGATCTCGGCGGCCTTTCTGTTCTAGTCCACTGGCTTTACAGACTGTTGTATCAGCATTTATGCTGAGCTTTTATTCCCCCTGCCTCAAAATGCCTCACAGAGCAATTAATTATGCACCTGAAGATGGGCATTAGGCACGCAACAATATTCCACACACAGTTATGAACACTTCATTAGTGCCAGTTAATTTATGTATGATTATGAAAGCAAGAGAAGGAATGCTGGGCAGGACTCCAGGATTATCCTGTAGCACTTGAAGATGTTAAGTGTCCCTGTGAAGCTATTTGACCTGGCCAGCCAGTGCAGATGAGTGCAGCTCACGCTGCCTTAAATACTGGTTTGCTCAAAGCAGGAACCCACAGAGTGAATGGAGCAGAAAATGAAGGGAGGACGACAACATGGAGAACGACTCCTCTGTACTCCAGTGACTGGCTGGTTGTGACAGCACCAGGTTTTACCAGGAAGTTTTAAATGGGTTTGTGCCTTTCTGACTCTGATTAGCCAGTTAGCAAAACATGCCCATCCCTGTCTATTAAACTCTGTGTACTTCCTCTTAGCTAACATTATTTTGTACAAGCCTGGGATTTTTAAATAAATAAATGTCCACAAAGGCATAATTTAATAAATACCACTCACAGGGGTGGCACAGTAGCCACTCGCATTTCTCAGGACAAAAGTGATGTGGGCAACTATAGCTGGATTAGTGTGACCTCAATAGTACAAAGAACTGAGGAAAGAAAAGAGGGAGGGAGGATGGGGGGGAAAACACCTTAAGATACCTTCAGGAACATGTGCAACCAAAGTTGTCCAAAGGCAGGCTGAGCAAGCTAAAAACCAGAGTACATAAATATCCAATAGTTTAAAAAGGAAGTTTTAAAATGTGAATTGGATTTTCGGGTTCGATTCAATAACTTTTTAAAACCCTGCTTAAGTTTGAAATTGAGAACCTATTTTAAAACATAAATCAACTGTAACAGAAAAATCCCTTAAATAACAGCAAAAGTGCTGCTTAAATATTTGCTGCTGAAATATTAAAGAATGCCTAGCTATTAAAATTGGGGATGTCACAAAATCAGCACCTAAAAGCAGAGCTTGTTGCTGAAAATGCATTATTACTATAGGTGTTGCTTTTTCTGTTGGTACAAGGATATTTTCTTCAGTTTATTCGGAGTTCAAAGCGGGTAAGACAGCTAGGAGATGAAAAAGCAGAAAGATTTGTTCTCCTCTGCAAGCTGGTGAATAAAAACTGGTTTGAGAGGTTGAGGCCAATTCCAATTTGCGTTCAGGATAAGGTTGACATAAATAATGAATTTAAAAATCATCTAGGAAATGAAGCTTTTAATTATCTTTAACATACTAACATGTAAAACAAATGTGTGAATAAATGAATGTTAAGCTTTTTAAATAAGTGCATGGTATATCCCCTGAGGTAATAAAAAGAAGTGCCTGATCTACTATAAAGCGTACATTTATTTGCAAAATCACTGGTCTCTGTGGCTAATAGTTTTTGTTTAGAAAACAACTGAGAAGTCCAAATGCGAGACAGGGTTAAGCCACAGTATTTAAACTGAAGTTTCTTGGTTGCTTTTTTAAACCCCAACTTTAAAAGGTGATTAAATCACTTGATTATGAATTGATTCACCATGTCTTTCTCTTTAATAAAACATATTTGTCTTAGAAACAAGAAACACAGTATAACTAATCTATCTGGACTTCAGTAGAGCAGCTGATACGCTATTACTGAGAAAGTTGTTAGTTAAACTAAGAAGATAGAAATTGATACGGCTATTATAAAGCGCATGAGAGAATGTCTAAATGGAAGATCATGGCAGGCTGTAATAGATGGGAATTATCAGGCTACAAGAAGGCTGCAAGCTCCTTCTGGTTCAGTCTCCAAACAGATTGGTTTCAAATATTCGTTAATGAATTGCCATTGAAAACGAGGAGGTACTGACATATATTCCAAGTCAAATCAGAAGGCAGCATCAACGTGAAAGAGAATCAGAAAATTGTACAGAAAGAGTTGACACACTTGGGCTGGAGCAATGAAAATGACATGAAACATGATAGTGCACGGTGCAAGGTCAGACACACAGGGACTAATAAGAATTTCTGTTGTTACCTGCATGCCTGAAAATGACAGAGGAGGAAAAAGATCTCAATGTTTTTAGGTGACACAAGGTGTCTGTCAGGCACCAACATGATAAAGGCACATACCATGATGTGATATTGCAGGTAAAGTCCTTCCAGTGGAGAAGGGAAATGTTGATGCTGTTTTACAAGCCTGAGAAGCAGGGTAGCTTAGCCCACACAGAGGTCTGCACTTCAGTGACTAGACGTGTTCCGTTTCCTGAACTCCCTTTTCGAACTGGTTTGGGAATCTATCCTCTCTGTCAAGAAGTGAAGGTGTATTCTGCCACGTCTAGTCAGCCTGGTAAATTAAACCTTTTGAAAGGGCATGGGATCAGGCCCATTGAAAAGTACAGGAAGGAGTAAATATCAGATAGGGTGGCAAGCTATTTAAATTTAGAAAATTGTCATGAGAAGCAGCAGACAACGAATAAAGCAAAGCTACCCTTTTGCTTCTGCCAGAATGTGGGCAGGAGTCTGACATGTTTCTGAATGGGATCATATGGCATGACGGCCTGACAGTGGAGGGCTGAAAGTCACGTAGGGCGACGGGCCACCTTTTCACTTTATAGAGGTCACCAATTGTGTGGCCTGCCTGGAGCCATAAGCAACGCCTTCCTCATCTTCTCAAATTCTCACTCAAAGGCTGACGGCAGTCCCTTTCTACTCTGAAGTCCAAGCCAAGGCCTGCAATGTGTCTGCACATACACAAGGTCTTGCTTTTCATGGGCCACAGTTCAATTGTGCAGCAGCAGAAACATCGTTTCCATGTACTTTTCATGACTTTCTGCAACTCTAGCATGAGTTTGCTACCCTGTTGATTGATGTGAACTCCAGTAGGAAAGCCAAGGTTTTCCTTGGCAAGACCTATGCTAGGCCTACAGCAAGGAAGCAATTGCCTACAAGAAGCCCCGAGATGCCTGAAGGCATGGTTATGAACTCCCTTTAGCTGGATGAGATGTTCCATATTTTACTGTAGAGCTGGGAGAGCTTGAAGTTAGTGAGGACTTAAGAGTCTGTTTCTGCTTTTTTTTTTTTTTTTTTTTTTCTTTTTTTTTTTTTTTTTTTTTTTTTGCTGTGCCGCAAGGCAATGCAAAAATGAAAGTCTTCAGACATTTGCATTTCCTACTCTCCTTACAAGAAGGTGAAAGAAGGAAAGTCATCCTGCTGAGCAGCTGTGGAAGGAGTCTAAATGATACGATGTTTTGGCACTGTTCAGTGTTGCTCTTTCATTAGCTGTTGGGAGCGAGGTGACTTCACTTCTCTATAATAACCCTTGCTATCCAAAGTTGAGGCCAGCCATGCAGCAGGCTAAATATTTTCAGGAGGGGAAGAACGAGTAGAGGAAAAGAACATTTTAAACAATATGTCCCTATTCCTAATAAGTATAATTAAAAATCATAGGTTTTAGTCTGACATTTTTCCCTTGAAAATTATCTTTCATACCCCTTATGCATATTTTAAGTGACTTTCATATTATTTTCTATACCCCTATACTCAGAACCTAATCTTGAGTACAAGGGAAAAGTTAGATCAAGAGAGTAAGTCTGAGGATTCAGTGTTCCTCACCGGCGATGAGGAGTGGTGGTGGAGTCTGAAAACCTAGTGTGTTCCTTTTTCCACTCACTTTGTTCAGGGCAAGATTAGGCCCATCTTCAATTTTAAATAAACGAGTAGCAACAGAAATCAAGGTTCAGGCCTGTGTCTGGAGCACTGGAGATTTAAGTCTCCTTTGGCTAACTGAAATTCTAGCAGCTATGAAAACTTTGACTGAACCATATATAATTTTTTTATAAAACCTACTGTAAGTTGTGTATAAATATTCTGGCAAATTTGCTTTGATTTTTATGGAAGATGTTCGTACAGAACCAAAATCCTCAGCTGGTGCCAAATTTTCATTTGGTATAAAGTGCCATAAGTATAGATCTAAAATAGGGCTTCTGATTTAGAGCATCTGATGTTCTAGTTTACTAACTGTCGTTTATGTCATTTTTAAAAATGTGCCATCATTTTTATTTAACATAAAGCTTCATAATAAAACATTGTTTGGTTTCCTTCCCATATATTTATCATCAGGAGAGAAGGAATGCCATTCTTCTGTAGTATGGTTGAAATCATGAATTCACTCCAATGATCAAAATTCAATTTTACAGTCTACCTCTCCTCTACTATGAAGTAGGATGGTGTAATGTCACTTCTGTCAGACAAACAAGGTATGCTGCCCAGATAGTAAATGAGACAAGGGATTAATTGGGACTGGCTAACTGGAATTTTTGGACAATAGTTAGTAGGCCAGTGTTTTCTTACAAAGAATAAATTATAATGTCTAAGATTTGTAAATATGCATGTTAATGCCAAAACAGTCTGGGATATATTTTCAAAGCAGTGTTCACTAATCCTGTTAACAAATAATGGGATTTGTGCATGTACCTCCCATGAGCTGCTTTGAAAACATACCTTTAAGTGTTAGAAATTTTCTGGACACATGTTTAAGACTTACTGTATTCTTTAAAGACTAAGAATAGGAATTTCCCAATGCTCCCAGTTTTTATCGTATGTAAAGTACATACTGGAAGAAATTACTACAAGTGATTCTTAAAAAAAAAAAAAAAGACAGACTACCTCAAAATTATCCTTTAATGCAGAATTTTCTTGGTTTTGGGCTGCCTGATGTGACAATGAAAGAAGCTGGGCTTTTCTGGGAGATAAATACGTTCATTATATGTATGTGGGAGAATATATCTATAGTGCTATTCAGGAGAAAGGCTCTTCTAACCACCCTTACCTCAAGATATCTTGTCTGTCAAACCTGAACAATAAGAAATTGTGCATGTATATGCATTGAATATAATTTTGGTGTTTGGGTAGGGTTTTTTGGGGGTAAGATTCACCACAGATTAGTACCTCCTCACTCTGAGGTTGGTTCTTGAAATATGATAATTCATTATCTCACGGACAATGTGACAAATAGGGATCAGTTCTTGCAAATTTGTTTCTGTCTCTACACCTATTTCCACTGCTGGGTTACTATCTCTACAAGGGCTGCTTGACAAGAGGAGGGAAAAGCATGTTTTGGTTGAAAACTGTCACTGAGTTTTTACCCATTTCCTTTAAATGGAAGAGTGAACATAACATATCTCTTTTTTATCAAGGACTTTGTTTGCTGGAGGCAAGCTGAGAAATGGCACCTGGGGTCTATGGGTGCAAATAGACCAGTGTAATACAGCATCCTTTAAATACTGCATTAGCAATATTAGTAAGGCCTGATGGGTCCAGGATTTTTCTACACCCAAGGCCTGCAGTAAAGCTGGAGAAAAGCAAAACAGTTGGCTTGAGAAATATCTGTGTCTAAAAGCCAGGAAGTAGAGAAGCGTCTTCCTCTGTTCTCATGGTAGTTCTGCTGAATAATCAGTTGGCAAACAGCCGTGACACGTTAGAGAAGCTCACAGTTGCAGTTTAGGTATAGGATATTTTGAGAGGCCAAAGGCTTTGCTAACATTTCACTGGATGTAAGAAACACTGTGTGATAAGAATGTTGTTTCCTCTTTTTCTTAAACCACGTCAGTGATCTGCAGCATTTGAGGTACTTAGCTCAGTGCAAATGAGCAAAGCTGATGGTTTTTGTCTGCTTGATGGTGGCAAAATTGAGGACACTTTAGGGGAAGGAGACAGTCTTTGGAATAACTTTATTTTTCACTTTTCTTCTTTCCTGCAAAAAGTATCAGGTGGCCTGTGCTCACTGTCTTTTATTCCTTCTGAGCTCCTGGAGCTGGATTCTTGCTGTTGGCTGGCTTTTCAGCAGAGGCTGGTCCGACACAAACCAGTTGATCCGGGAGCTTAGGTGGATTCATCCAGAACTGCTATTTAGTAAGTCTCCTCTAAGCTCAGTTAAAAACTTCAGTTTTCTTCTCCAAGTTACATTTGCCTGAGTTAACCGGGCATTGAAGCAAATCTGTTTACTTCTGTTCTTCTTTTTATGCTGCTCCTTCTTTTCTGGACCTTTTACCGCTGTGAAACAGTTGGTGTGTGAACGATGTCTATCCCTCCTGTACTCATAAAAAATTTCAAAAAGGTCTCCTAGAAATTGTCTCTTCTGCTGGGAATCAATCTGCCTCCTTCAGTTGTTCTTCATAATGTATGGGTTTTGGTATTTGGCATCTTCCTGATTTGCTTTTCATTGAACTGTTTCTGGGATAGTAATAATATGTCCTTGAGGCACTGAAATGGGATTTATAAAAGTTAATCAATATGGGTATTTAGCAAATGTCTTAGATCAGACTTCAGTAGCACACTACTTAGTTAAACAGTTATGCACTTGTTTACCTTTGAGTAATCCTCTCCCCATTCACCAGGGGTCTGAAGACACTAGCAAGCCCCTTTGGCTTGTACAAGATTTGAGTGTGCACCTAAGAGCCTTGTTGAATGAAGCATTCTAGAAGAATAACCACATGCTTTGCTTTTTTACTGGTTCCTGGTATGATACTGGAATTTCTCAGCCACGTTTCTGCCATGCTCCCTAGTTAAGAACGAAGGAGCGTTTTGTCTTCTGTGGTCTTTTAGCCATGAAATACTGTCTTTAGCCATGGTAGAGGCAACTGTGTCTCAGTTCCCTTAAGCTCCATCTTGAATTTGGTTATGCTTTTTGCTCCCTCTCCTCCACAGCTTTTCTAGACCTTTTCTAGTTTCCAGAACAAACATCTCTGTGACCCATGTAAATGCAGCCTAATCTTTTTTTTTTTTTCTTGACCAATGTACTGGCTTGTGATTTTGAGTACTAGTGTATACTAACCCCCAAGTATGAACTATTTAGGCACATGTGGCTGTATACTTATGTAGCTACTTCAGGCTCACATCTATCAAACATCACCTGACGTATGATGGCTCTATTTCTTCACTGATCTAGTCCTGTTTCAATTTAGCTTCATTACTTTGCTCTTTAGCAACTGTAACATGATGTGCAAATGTAATACACTGAAACATGGAAGACTGAACCAAAACCACATTATGGACTTACTATACTTCTGTCAAATACATAAATAGGCAAGAAGTGCCTGTATAAATAAATGAGTACCTATGTATTTTTTAAAAGAGGTTTAAACTGACCTCTGGAGTGATTTTCTTTTTGATTTCATTCCAACCTGACATATTTTCACTTTTGGTACCCTTTGGCTCTTAACTCTATTTACTGTATAGGCTCCTACTTTAGATCTTCTTCCAAAACTCTTCACCTTCGCTGTTGCAGTCTGGTGCAGAATCTCGTGAAATGCTTTTTAGCACCCTGAGTATACAACATCCCCCGAAATTCCTTCACGTCACTGCAGTGCTGTCCCTGGGGAATTCCTGAGGCTTTGCTAAGCATGACCTCTTCTGCCTCGGTCCAGCCGCCACAGTCTTAAGCACGTCACTTTCCACATTTTCCTAGCGTTTCATTCTTATGGCATGCAGTTTCCAAAACTTTCTCCCCACAGTTAATTTTCAGCATTCTGGCTAATAATGTTGCCGCTTATCTCTTGACCTGATATAAAGTGATACTAAACAGAAAGCTTTTCTAACATAATTCACTGAAGATTAAGCCTGTGTTGTAGAAATCTTGGTACAGGGTCATTTGTGTGACAGCATCATTCTTGTGATGGACTAGAGTTAAGCTACTTTTTAAATAAAAGTTCATATTTATTTTAGAAATTTGACATGAATAAAAGAGTTTTTGGCTTGTTACTCGTGGGGATGCAAGTTTGTGGCCTTCCTTCATTTTTTTTGGATGGTATTATCTGAAAACAACGTACTATGCTTATTTCTGGTTTGCAGAGAAGGCGTTTTTAGAGCAAGCTGATAGCAAGCCAAAGTCTCTGAAACCCTTAAAGTTGTGGTTAGCAGACAGCCAGTCTAGAAAATTAGGTCACCATTACCTCACTTTTTTTTTATTTTTCTTTTTTTTAAATCCTGTAGTTGACACTGTTGCTGTCTTACCAAGACAGATTGTATCCCAAGCTGGCAGCAGGAAGGAGACCGAAGGAAGGATCTGAGGCTTCAGAGGGGTGAATTCAGAGTGTAAAATCAGTGCCAGGAGCGGAGCAGCAGTGGAGGATGGCTGGCTTATTTGGGGGGGAAGGTCTGAGCATAAGCTGATCTTTGACACCATAGGAGTAGGTTGGGTTTGGGGATCTGGGTGGTTTGCAGAGCGCGTGGTAGGAGTTGCTTCCCCGAGGACTGTGGGTTGGTGGAGGGGAGGCCAGGCGCGATCAGGGGGGAGGCAGTTGCAGGCACTCCGCCTGCCTGAGTGGGTATTTGCCTCTGCGCTCTCAGCCGTTACAGCCTCCACTGCAGCAGAAATCATCCCCGTGTGGGTTGGTGGGATGAGGTGGGAGCAAAAGTAATTTGAAAACCCATACCTATTTATATAGATAGAAAAAAATTTTGATTTTTCTTCTCTTAGAAATGCTATTAGAGGAGTCTGGGAGTAGCTGAAAGCTTTATTCCCATCTGTTATACTGTGCCTAAGGTGTGACCTTATCAAAGCTGGAATCAAAACACAAAGTAAAACTCAAGGCAGGCTCAATCTAGTTGAGATTCCCTTCAGTAGACCATGGCAATGGGGAACAATGGATGGGCTGCTGAAGTTCATTCTTTCCTTAAGTGTCGTTTTATTGGCAGTTAGTGTGTAAAAATAGCGCTTACTGGCTTCAGGATCCTTCCCCCTGCTTTCAGACTTATATTTGCTCACTTTGCCTAAAAATAAGGGAGGTTTCTACTCCAACTGTAGTATTGACTGAGCCAGTAGAGTCATAACTGCCACGTTAGAAGAACAGGTATTTGTGCCTCATCAATGGGATTATTTGTTAAGTTCCAGCTGTAGAACTTTTTCTGTTGGGTTTTCTTCACGGGCTAGGAGAACAATTTAAATCTTGGATGAGCTTTCCAGACCCAGGAAAATAAATCCTTCTGGAGAAAGCTAACATGTGATTGTATGGAGCTGGTTGCTTTTCAGGTGTGCTTTCAGTGCTTTGTGAGGGCTTTCATGAGTCAATGGGAATATTGTGACTAACTCAGGTGACACGTTGTAGGGAGAAAAGAGACTGAAAAAGGAAAGGAGGGATTCAGTGGGCAGACTTTGTTATTTGTACTTGTCCGTAATCCTCTCACACCGGCAGATTAGCAGACTACTCGAGCAGATAAAGGTAAAAATGGCATCTCCCCATTAACCCGAGTCTCTCAGCCTGCACTTAGTATCTAGGGAAAATGTTTGACCCCAGAGGTTTGGTTTTTTGGCGGGGTGGTTGTTTTGGGGGAGGCAGTTCTTGATGCAGGTGGAAGGTGGGATTTTGTATATTGTTGTATTAGCTTTCAGGAGCTTAACAAATACTAAAGCATCAGCCTTGGCTTCCCCCCCCCCCCCCCCCTTTTTCTTTCTTTTTTTTTTCTTCCAATTTTTTTTTTTT
>NW_008795936.1:2738977-2809126 GCF_000699145.1 Aptenodytes forsteri
TCCCCCCCCCCCCCTTTTTTTTTTTTTACTACTTCACCTGTGACAGCTTCAGTTTACAGACTCCATTCTTCTTGTGGAAATTTTATTGTGTGACCATTTCCTTGTTTAGTAATACAGTGGCTTGGGAGGAAGCAACTTTATACTTTTGATCTAATTTTAAAGCCTCAGAATGGGTCATTCATTCCTCCAAACAATTTCTAAAGATTTTTCAAATAAGGCATAACCTGATTTAGAAGACAAGGAGTAAAGTGTCAGGGCCAAAACTTTGAAGGAGCTTTTATATGTAACCTTATTGGGATTTTTAATGGGCTAAATATGGCATTGTAGGCAGAAGCTGTAAGCTGAGAAGCCCTCCATCTCAGCAGATCCTTGGGGATATGCCCTTGGGAGGGTTTCAGACTGCAAGAAAATGTGGAAAAACGAGAAGATTGCTCTGTGGGGATGGACATAATGTAGGGAGAGGTTGGGAAAGATAAATCCTTCTGGCCCCCTTCATTATGAGAGTAAAACGACACTTTTGGCTAGAGGCCAGTGAAACCTGGGAGATCTAGGATGGTGCAGACAGGACTAGCAACAAGTTTTGTCAGGGAATGGATTGGATGAGTGCAGATCTGCCTCAGCGTTGTGGTTTTTGTTCTGAATACAGAGCATTAACCCCTCCGTTCCTGCTGCTTTTCAGAAGCAAAAATGAGGCAGAGGTGCTCAACCCCTCAGAGCAGATGGGGAAAAAATGTGGTGGATTTTAATTAAACTTGGAAAAACAAGCGGAGGTAGAGGAATGCTCTGACAGGAGGTGTAGGATTGTCGGAGGAGCATGTTGTTGTGATGCTGACCCGACGATACAGAGGTTAACAGCCATCCCATCTTCCCCAAGCAATCAAAATTCAGAGCACCAGGGAGAGGGGGCTGCCAGGCAGATTTGCTTACTCACAGAGAGCATTCAAAAAACCCAAATATATTTTTTATAAAAAGAAACTGAAAATCATTTTCAGCAAGAAATGCTACAATCTGTCATCCTGTAAGGTGGTGATTTAGATTTAAAGTTTTGACACGCCCTTTTGGTTTCACCTATGTTGGCCCACCAAGGTATGGCTGAGGTGGTGCTTTCAAGGAGATGGGGAAAATGCTTGTGATCTTGAAGGTCTTAACTCTTAAATAAGCTAAAATGCAGCACCTTTCTTATGTCTATGAAACTCATCTTTCTGTAACCATAAATTTGTCAGGCCTGCGATAGGTGAAAGTTTGTCTTTGAAATTAGACCATTAAGGGCTAGTTTTTTCAAAAGAATTCGGGGTCTCTCTGCTGCCCTTAAAGGACATCTACGGTGTGGTCAGAGGTGTGAATGCAGCTTCTGCAGATTTACCTGGGCTGGGTCTAAATTAGCTTGCGTGTAGGTGTAGGGAGGGCCAGCGCTGCACCCCAGCAACACAGGCTTAGCATGCTTTGGGTATTGACCCTGACTGTAGCCCAGGGAGCCCGTGGGCACTGCGGCCGTGGCGCCGTTACCCACAAGAGCGAGGGAGTGACAGATGCTGCCTTAGAGGAACCTTTGTAAAGTTGGCTCTGGCCAGGTTGAGCATGCTTGGGAGCCCGTGTGTATTTGCACGATCTCATGATCTTCAGGGGACGGTATTTAATTTTTTTATGGGAGTTGCATGTAAACATGGGAGGGTAGAATTTGGCCTGTAAATAGGATCTATTTGGGAATAAGCCTTTTCCAGAGCTATATAATGATAGTTTTCATTTCTTCAGTTAGAAACAAATGAGGGCCGCAATCCTAAAAAGGCTTACATGGAGGCTTTATTTTAAGGTTCACCAAGTACTGAAATTAGCCTGTAACTTCAGGGCTTTTAAGTTAAGCGTGCTCTTTTTCAGAGCCTCTGGCCATAGAGTGTTTCACCTTGGAATATTATTACTGTTCCAACTGCTGTAAGTCTAGGCATGATATCTTTCTGTTTCCAGAACCTCAGATTTATTTTAAAGTCCAACTTTTTACAACCGGGAGATAGCAAGGGGCATTACTTTATAATGATATGAGGTAGAGCTGGCCAGTTTATTAAAATTTCCTATTTCTAATTAGGAGGAATTAGCAGCTGTGTTTTAGAATAGGAGGTCAGAACGACAAAAATACCCACGAAGGATACCTCTGAACAGCCTGGTGTCATTTGAACCTTTCAGCAACCAAAACCCCTAGGAAATACTTTACAAGATTTAAGGACACAAGGCATTTAATTTTACATCCCTTGGGTATTTGTACTGGCAATGCCCTAAGGAATGATACCATTGATAAAGGTGTTTTTTTTTTTTTTCCCCTGAAACTTATAACTAATCTTTTGCTGCACAAAGAGGAAAAACGTGGGGAAAGGGTGCTGAGATGTTAACTGGGTGTAGTACCAGGGATTCATGAATGAAATCCAAATTGCCTTGTGTCTGAAGGCTTCTGAGGGCACTGCAGAAGTGCAAAAGGAGTTGCTGTTTGCAGTCAGGTTGTCACACTTAGCACAGCACCTTAGCTCCAGTCCTAATTTTATGCTTTTACCTACTTATTTTCGAATATGATCAGCTTCCACTGTTCACAGGGTGCTTAGTTATAAATCACACCAAACCTTTGAATCCTTGAGTCATTTTTCGCTATGACTTTTCCTCCTCTGTGGTATGAAGTATATGTGTGTTATCTGCTCACCTGGAGCAGATCTGAGAGGTGGTGTGGTCTGCAGGAATGAAAACTGGGTTGGGAGGCAGGAGGTGGTGAAATCTAGTTCTGGCTCACGGGGCAGACTTAAGCAAGCTGCTTTACCTTTCTGTTTCATTTTTCTCCTCTCTGCAAGGAAAGGGGTAAGGACATTTCCCTGCCTGCCTCCCAGTATGGGTGTTGGGCAGAATAGTTAATTAAATCTCACCTGAATCTTCAGAAACATCATCGTACAGGACATGAATATCCTTTAGTGGCTATTAACGGTAGTCTGATACACAGCAGTGGTCTGTCCTTGTTTGCTCTGCAGTTGGTCCGTGTGGTGCATGTGTGATCTGTGCTTTCTGTGTTTCCTCATCGTGTTTACCTGTGGCTCTGAAGAAGGAGATGTAGCAAAGGTCAGCCATCTCCATGCATTTTAATACAGACCAATATAAACTCCAGTTTTCTGGTGTGGGGTGCCTTTGTGCTCTGACATACACTTTGGTTGTTCAACGTGGCCAAAATGTGCATGTCCACTGAACGCTGAAAAGTCACGTAGGGGAATCCTGGCTCTCACTTTTTGCTTTTCTTCTGCAGTTTTACTTTATGAGCACCTTTCCTCCAGCTGGGGGAAAGGCTGGCAAACAAACACCCTCCACCTGCCAGCAAGGACCACACCTTGGGCTTCCTGAGAGTCATAGCAGTCAATAATTTATTGCAAGGAGTACAAATCTGTTTTCCAGCTCTGCTCAGGCAGCAACCAAAGAACTCAAACCAACTGGTGATAATGCCTATTAGAATAATCTCTAACCTAAGAGCAGCCATTCTTAATATAAGACAAATAGTCACCTTTTTTCCCCTTAAATAGCACAGAAAACCTGTTGATCCTTCACAGTTTCACTGTAGGAAGAAGTGATTATATTTTGCATCCCTCCGATCAGGGACCCAGGCTCACATGGTGTTGCCGTGCTGTTGTTCCAGCAGCAGTATTGCTGGCAACAGGGAGAGGATAGGACCCTCATCCCTTGCCTGCTTGTTCTCATATCCCTGCTACCACAGGCTGTGCACTGCCTGTTCTTCTGGTTGAGTTATGTGTCACCAGGCTGTCCTTCAAAAATGAGGAGAAAACTTGGAGCTGTGAAAAGCTAGAGTTTAAAAACCAATACCAAACCACAGTGTTTTCTGGGAGAGGATTTTTTAATTTCTAATTTTTGTGTTGCAGATCTGGTTTAGAACATAGCTGGTACAACTCTCTTGAGCACTAACTAGCTTTTATAAAAATTACTTTAAAAAAATAAGATTTTTTTAAAATTTAAGAAAGTAGTTATTTTTCTCCATTACTTTTTTTTTTAAAAGTCCTAGAAAATATCCAAGCGTAGCTAAATTCTCTGTGTGTTTCTTTAGGACCTTTTTTTCTGTCTGTCTTTTTCTTTTTTTCCCTTTGAGAAAACCCATAGGGTTTCTTTTCTGTTTAAATTTATACGTCTCTTTGACAAGATTGCTTCTTTCAGGGAGGGTGGGGAAGTGTGTGAGTCAGCTTGCAGGACTTCTGCCCTAGCAATACTTGTGGAGTTAGGAGGAACTCCAGCTCCTTTTAATCCGCTCTTTTCCGGCGGTATGCTCTCATACACGCTCATAACCTGGGATTAAACCTGGCCTTGCTCAGTGTCCTGGCTGGAAGTTTGACGGGAAGGAAGACTTAGCATGGTGGACAGCCAAGTGCAGCCACGTGTCCCAGTATTTTCAGGGCAGATCACAGCACGCCTGTAATGAATCCTGAGTTAATTACATCGGTCACACCATTAAGAGTTCAGGACTGTCTTCAGAAGAGCTGTGTACATAATGTGCTTGTCGTTTACAAGGGAGTGAAACAAGTTGATAGAAACCTTTGAACTACCTGCCTCTGGCACCCGCAGAGAAAGAGCGTCAGTGGTTTAGGGAAAGATAACAGCCAACAAGCTGTGGCTTCTGTGCAGGCATTGATAGGAGAAGCTCCGTGGGTAGAGAGGTCAGACTAGAAGATTATAACAACCTCTTCTGATCTTAATGTGTCCAAATCCTACCTTACTCTGTACTTCTCAAACCATCCTACCCCCTTCGTTATTGGTAGTTTTCCTTTCGTTGTTTCACAGTGACTTAACAGTAGGTTCTGTCTCACTATACGATGCTTTGTGTAAATACTTGTAACCTCATTGCAAAGTTGTTGTATATGAAAGCTTTCATAGGTGAGTGTGTCTCTCCATGTCTTTTCACTCCTGCTGTTTCTCTGTAGTTGTTTCTCCCATGGGAATAGGGGAAAGAAAAGTGTCTGGTTTTTACCACTGTAGAGCAGAAGAGTAGATCTTGGGCGTTATTAAAAACAGCATCATTGGAAGGACTTTGACTGTATGTGGAAGACAAGTGCACGTTATCTTTCCCTCTTCCCAGTTTGAGTTTGTATTTCTTTTTCCAAAACTCCATAAAGTAATTAAAATAAGTGCAAGATTTTCTTCTGGCATAAATTAATCCATGATCTGTAAAAGGGAATTTGGTATAAGAAATTCCAGTCACATAAAATACCCTAAAACTTTCTCAAATCCAGACAGGGCTTATGATATTGTAAGAACTTGACTTCAACATCACATGGAAAATATGGAAATGAAGGCATGAGTAAGCCATGTCCTTTTAGGATTTTTGAAGGGACAAAACAGGCAAGAAAGTAGAACAGAGGCGGGGGGGGGGGGGGCGGAGGGGGGCCCCTCACGGGAAGAAATTCCAGTCACATAAAATACCCTAAAACTTTCTCAAATCCAGACAGGGCTTATGATATTGTAAGAACTTGACTTCAACATCACATGGAAAATATGGAAATGAAGGCATGAGTAAGCCATGTCCTTTTAGGATTTTTGAAGGGACAAAACAGGCAAGAAAGTAGAACAGAGGCGGTGGTGGGCAATCTGAGCGTCGCCCCTGAAGCTGGGGAAGGCATAGCAATGTGGTCCAGCTTTGCTTGACATCTAGTGAGGATGACTTGCTCTGAAGATGGTTTAGGACTGTTGTCTTAGTAATAAATGGTTTCAGCTGAAATGGCTGGTAAAAGATTTTCCAACTTCTGTGGAAGGATCTGTGAAGTTCTGCACTGAATAGTCCTGTCCATGTGGAGTTCATTTCGAGGAGCTTCAGCCTTGCAGAAGCTAGATATCTAGTCCAAACTAGTCATTTCATCTTATTCTGTAGGCTCCTCCAGAAATCATCATCTCACAGAACAGGTGGGATGAAATTATTTGCCCTCTGGAGATGCTTATTTACTTGGATTGACTTCACAGGAAACCTAGACAGTGCTAGCTAGGACTTGGCTAACTAGCTGTTAGACGTGTAAAACTAGGTGGCATAAATTTGCCCTTGCAGCAGTGAATGGTGAGGTGATAGTTAAACTCACCATGGGGAAGGACAAAGACAGATGGGAATGCATGCACAAAACCATTCTGGAATTTGAGTATGGTGAGGACATCTCTCATGTTGGTTACTTTAAATACAGTGGTTGTTTTGATAAACTATATGTTCATAACAGTAATGATCTTTTTAGCATCATGCAGGGTGCCGTCTGCTAGTGGAACTCATATGCATTATAGTGAGGAGTTTGGTTAAATACACGCACCACCAGATGATTACATCTGAGATTAAACTGGGGATGAAAATGACAGATTTCTGTCATTTTCTGTATCCTTGTTTCTCTACCCTTGAGGATAGAGAAAATATTTCTGCTCAAATAACAGAGACATAGCAACTGCTGTACAAGCTTGATGATACTTTTTTATTCCTTCTGGTATTACTGTGGTACCTGGAATCCTTACTGAGGAGCAAAGTCCTGAGAAGTATTTATAAATATGAAACACTTTCACTTTTCTCTGCTTACTTTGCTGATATGACAAACTAAACTAACCAACTCCACTAAAACCCTAACATTCCTTATGCAACACTTTACTCAGGCTTATTCCTCCACCACCTCCCATTGCCCACCTCCGTTCTGGTTATTTAGTCTGTGGACTTTATCGAGTTTTCTGTGATTTTTAAGAAGGAGTGGGGGAAAGGGTCCCAGTCTGGAAAGGGCTTACGCTTATATATCATGGTCAGAAGTATGTCAAGGGTTTTCCTTGTTCTTACGTGGCCCCTGAGTAGGAGGTGTGCCAGTTTTTGTCTCCTGAAGGAATTGACTGACTGGCAGGCATCACACCCAGCTGCGTTTGGTTCCCTGTCTCAGATAAAGCGGATATCCATTTACAGCTGAATTGATTCAGAATGGCTTTAGGCTTCATCTAGAGCAAGGCTTAAGAGTCTGCCTCTGTGTCTGTAGCTAGACAGCACAGCCACTTTGCAAAGGGCTGGGTTCACTGAAGGAGCCTTTGTGGATTAAGATCCAATTTAGCATTTGTAAGGTTGTCACAAGTAATAGTACAGCCTGACAAACAGCACAGTCAATAAAATAATGCAGTCCCTCTATGTACTGTAGTTTTCTGCTCTAGATGAGATGCAGAGTCCAATTTTGGAGTTCTTAGGTCTGAAGCTTCTCTTGTTCAGTAACCTGTAAATTCAGAAGAAATAGTTTTGTTGAAGGCAGCAGGATGTAGGCAGCATGTAAGACCTGCAGCTGCTGAGTCTGGGCTCGTAAGTATTGGTCCTGAGTGTGAATGGTGTAGAGATTTTTTTTTTTTTTTTTTTTTTTTTTAAGCTCAATAGTGTCCTGCTTTCTGCTGCTGGTAGCTACTGGACCTTTTTTTTTACGTGAAGTTTCTGCTGAAAACATGAAAAGTTTGAATAATTAATGAAATATGAGGCCAGTCTGTTATCTTCAGTGGACTCCCCACTATCTCTGTTGCATCTCCAGATACATAATTTTGCAGACTGACTAGATCTTTCTCTCCTCCTTGCCCCCTAATCCATCAAACTGTGTCCAGATTGCTACGATTCTGAGGTTTTCTGTTGCTGCTTGGTTTGGGTTTTTTGATTGTGGGGTTTTTTTATTTATTTTAAATTGGGACAAGTCCATATTCTCACTAGCAAATACCCTGACACCCAGCCACACAAGTATAGAGCCGGCTACTAGTTAATTATCGCTTGTTGTAAACTATTTTTCATTACGCTCCCTCACTAGATCCACAGTTCCTTAAGAGAGCAACTGGGTGTTAATCCAACGAGCAGAAAGCATGCAGAGTTTGTTTCCAAGAAGCTGCTGCAGCCTTTGACCAGCAACGAGCAGTCTTGATAGCATCTGTTGTGCGAGGATAAGGATTGGAAATGGCAAGGCCAGTTTTGGAACAACTGTATCCTTGTTTCTCTACCCTTGAGGACAAGGGGGACAAGTGCCTACATGTGTTGGGGTTTTGTTAGCTGGATCCAGTTGCTGTGTTGAGTTAATGAAGGTCATGTTAGTCTGTGGAATGCTGGGAAAGCAGGAGAAGCCGAAACTGAGCTGGCCCATCCCCAGGCAAACTGGTTTTAACCAGGAAAAAGTCAGAGAATGCGAAGAAACTTCTTGTACATCACCTCAGGCGGTTATGTATTCTGTTTCCTAGTTACATTTTTTTTTTTTTTTCCTGGTATCAATTCCAAAACAAACAAATGGAGAGAGAGAGAGAGGGGTGGTGGTGGTGGGGAGCATTCCTTAAAATAACCCTTTAATATCTTGGGCCAAATTCTCTTCTCCTCAAGCCTGAAGATACAGTCTGTCTGGGCTGATATTGGTAGAGAGCACCCCAGGTCTATGCTGCAATGATCCGAAAATGAAACTGTGATGCCTTTTTATTCATTCAGAAGTAAAATCGGAATCATAGGATGTATTTGGCACTACACTAAATAACAGGATAGATAAGCAGGCACTGCATGTACAGACCTCCTGACTTTTTGCTATTGTACCTTTTTCTTACTGTGGGTAAAACAGAGCACTGGGCAGGAAGGGACCCTGGCATCGTTTGGGATCTGTAGGCACAGCTCTGATGGAAGGGGTAGTAGTAATTCTGTTCATACAGCAACATGGATATTTAGTAGTTCAGCACAAGTGTTTCCTGTTGGGCTTACTGGGAGAAATGACACAGCCAAACACAGCTCCCAGAGTGCTTCACTTAGCTGACTTACCTTGTGAATGCTGAAACCTCAGGCCTCCAGTACTGACTGCGAATTTTCATTTCACTGGGGCATTTGCAATGCATTATTGTCATACTGCAAAGCTTGAACAAACCTTTTTTCGTGTGTGGGTGATCACATCCACTTTCCCCTCCTACTCTGTGTTACTGTAGTCTTTCAACTAACTTTTGACTACAAAAATTTAGGGAGTTTATCATGCCCCACTTTGGAACTGACCATTTGATCTGCTTGACAGCAAAAGTAGAAGACATTTCTCAACTTCCCTGCACCACTGCCCTCTATGTCATCCTGTTTCGAGCTCCTCTATACAGTTCTTAAAGTGCTATATAAGGTTCTGAAAAGTATCGCATTGCTTGGCTCGGTGCTTAAGGCAGTAGGGCACACAGTCTCTTTGGCGTGCTGTAGCAGCCAGTGGAAACAAGGGTAAGCCAGCTCGTGTACATCTTAGCTTTGGCAGGGATGATCAGAGCCATAGCTCAGCAAGAAATGAGCATTCCCTCTGCAAGTGAAAGGTCAGGAATGCAGAAAGCTCACTGCCTTTTTAAGAAGGTTGAAAGTTTGCCCTCCCTTTTTTCCAAAAAGAGGGCAAATAGGAGGATAACAATCCCATTTTCTGGTTTGTGTTTGGCTGAGAATGTGTCATCTAATCTGTTTAAGGAGTGGTCACGTGTAATATTTTGAAAAGTTGGTAAGCTCTGGGTCAAATCCGTTCCATTCAGTCCTGTCATTTGCTTGGTTCACCAGTGGCCAATGATGTTTGACATCCAGCTGACATCCACGTTCTTTCCGGCACCTAAATTCTCCAGCCAGCAGATAAAGATAAGGTACAAACAAAGCCTATCAGCATAGGCATTTCCTCATTAAAACCTGTGGTGCTGGGCTCTAGGGCAGACAGTCTTCTGATGAGTTCAGGATGCTGTGATATTTTTCAAGCAAGGACATCCAAACCCAAGCGAAAAAGAGAGCATAGCTTCACCAGCAGAAGCACGTGTGTACATATAGATATATATATGTGTGTACCTTTTCTATCCAAAAGCACAGGCACAAATGTACTGTTACCAGTCTTGCTGTGTGAGTGGGTGGGAAACTATTCAGAGAAGCTTTTTTCCCCGCTGGAAGCCTCTGGTGTCTAGAAATCAAAGCTCTCTGCAGATGTGTGCAAGTCTTGATGAGATACAAATTGAGGAGATTTCTAAAATCCAGATGGAATTTCTGATGAAAACAGATGCGTGATCAACACCTTTGCCAGCTTAGAAGGTAGAGGCTATAGCAGTGCCACGGAGAGCTTGGGCTCAGTCAACCTGAGCAAGTGCTTGAAGTGTCGCTGTAGACCCCAAAGGGAGGTAGAGGTTCTTCCTTCTGCTTGAATCGCGGTCTGCTTCATCTTCATGACTTTCTCAATGACAGCCTGGACATTTCCTGTGTAATGCAACCCCTCTTTAAAGCCAGTGCTAGTCATGCACTGTGTTTATAGAGGGAGAGTATAAAACATATTAAATAGGATTTTGTTCCATGTCTCTTCAAGTATATACTATTTTAGCAGATGTAGTTACTTTTTTTTTCCAAATTACTATTAATGACATATTTTGCCTTAAATTAACATCCAGAATCTGATTTTTTTTTAATCAATATATTCTGTTTACGATATAAGAAAAACTTACTGTAGTGATACAAATTAATTTTCCTTCTTAGCATAGTATCCAGCCATACTTTTCTTCTAACATTGGAAATAATGTGTCATGGAATCAACAGCACGTGACATGGTCTTTGTGAAAGACATCTCAACTGGCACGGGGTCATGTTATAAGGCATTAGCGTTAGAAATTTTTTCCCACTCGTTTGAACAATTTCTCTCTTGTGCAAACATATGCAAAGTCCTGCCTGCCTTTCTTTTTCTTGCAGCCTGTGTTAAACTTCAGTTGTCGCTTGAATTTATGTTCCAAGTTTTTCTGCATCAATTTCATTGAACCCAACAGTAGAGAACTTAAAGGACGTACAGAGATATTTTTTCTGAAGGGCTCATAAAAGAGGCAGGCTGCTACTACTAGCTTGAGCCAAAATATACAGAGTGAAAATTGTGCAAGTTTCTTTGCAAGCAGATCTATCTTGTCACTGATAGAGAAGGCACTGGTTTTACAAATAGTGGGATTCCTATAAGCAGTGTATACTACTTGCGCTGAATTAGGATTTGTTTCCGCTTCCTTTGACTTCAGCATATGAACATTAATCTCCAACATTAATCAATTCATTGTCGCTGAACCCCCATAAGATAAAGACTTACAACTTCTATTTTGCAGATAAACTGAGTTGCAAAGAGGCTTAGATTCCTGTTTAAACATGTGTTTAGGCACCTAAGGATGCAACTAGATGCTGAGTAAGATTTATGAAAGTGCCTTAACTGATTTTGAGTGGAAGTTTACGGCCCAGAGAAGTGAGGGGCTTTTATAAATTCAGCTAGGCACGGGAGTATCTATAGCAGCCTCCTATAGTGCTGACGTCCCTGGTCTCACCTGTGTTTGGGAGCAGAGCTAGAGCCGAACCCAGACTTGTACCTCATGGTAGGTGGAAAGTGCATGCAGCAGATGAAAGCTGGGTCCTTGAGGAGCCTGTGGCTTGTGTTTGGGGACAGCACTAGTCACACAGACATATGCAGCCGCTGTTCCCCTTCCTGTTTATTCCCAGCCTCATACTATCGGCAACCCCCTTCCCACCTCAGGTTATTTTTCAGCTGGATCAATTCCAAACACAGAAGAGGGTATGGCTCCAGGACCCATGGAGGTGTAGTGACTGCAGAGTTCCTATATCCCTGTCGTGGCTGGGCAGCCAGGAACATAGTGAAGGCTTCTGAATTGACCGTCTGTGCTGAAGAAAGGGATAAGGGGGCACAGCTGTTTCACCCTCCAAAATATTATGTAACTATACCATCATATAGTTAAGGGCATATGAGGACATAAGGTTTCAAATGTTTGCTTTTTTATTTTTTAAATTTTTAAAAATTTATTTATTTAAACAATGCCTCTTTCAGAAATTCCTTGATTTAA
Organism: Aptenodytes forsteri; assembly: GCF_000699145.1. Classification (NCBI taxonomy): domain Eukaryota; kingdom Metazoa; phylum Chordata; class Aves; order Sphenisciformes; family Spheniscidae; genus Aptenodytes; species Aptenodytes forsteri. The sequence goes on from NW_008795936.1 coordinate 2,750,813, forward strand.
ATGAGTTCAATGCTTCCTTAGTTCCTGATGCAAAAGACTAGCTTAAGACTGGTTTGCATCCTTACAGCCTGCTGGGAACGAGCTTGCTGTGGAAACTGCTAGGTGGAAATGACAAGTTATAAATTTGTCAAAAAAGGCAGCTTGTGAGCAGGACCAGAATGAAATTTGAGTAAGGTTAGATGAAAATGTTGGGGAGAAAACACTTCAGCAGCACTGAAATGGCTTTTGATGTTTGAAAGTAGAAAACATTTCCATGTTTGTTTCAAGATGATGTATTTCAGCTCAAAAGGGCCAGCACTTGAAAGGGGGAGGTTATACAACTTCAGAAACGTTTTATTTTCTTTTTGCTCAAATAAATGTCTTGAGCCAACTCAAATTATTTTCGTATCAAATGAAACGTTTCTGTTTGTTTAACCCATATGATTCTTTCTTTCTTTTTGTCTTCGGTAGTTACTGCAAAAACTCTATTTTCCTTATGTCTCCCACCAGAACTGAAAGTTGGAGACTGGAATATTCCACCTCCGGGTGTGTGGGGTGCAGCTGCCTAAAATAAATCTCCAAGCTTTAAGCATCTCGGGCTCTGCCTCATGGTAGAGGCTTTATTCTTGCCCTAGAGTGAGAATCCCCTGTTGATGGTATCTTTAAGGAAGCCAATGATCCCAAAGCCCCAGGCCAGAAACTTGGCAACAGAGTAGTAATGAGGTATTGCTTATATGAACAAGTCACTTTGTGCAAAGACTGTTTAGCATATATGCATGAACAATGGTGGTTATGAATGTTCAGGAACATTAGAGGAAATCAATGGATCCACTATGCACATAAAAGCAGATAAATGAAGCATCGCATGTGATACATAAAATTATATGTCCTACCTGGGAGTATGCATACTGCCTTCCGGAACCCCTCAGATCAAATTTGGCACCAGGGTAGTTGAATGTGACACGGTTCTGATCGTAACCTTCACAACTAGAATTGTGTGGGTACATACACTTGATGAGAATGTGACAAGAGAAAATTGAATGTAAAGTCCGCTAGACAGCCAATAAATTTGTTTTATATCTTTATCTTTTCCTTGCTTGGCAATTATTTCAGCAGGTGCTGAACTACTTTGTGCTTGCTGTGAGCAAGGGTACTCAAATGACCTACTGTAAATTCTTGATATTTCCTGTACTTATGAGAAGACATAATCATCTGAGGAACTTGTATATTTAGTGTGGATTAAGACAATTTTTTAAATAATGTTGGTGTTTTTTGTTTTTTGGTTTTTTTAAAAGACCAAGATCGTTCATGACTAGTGGTAGGTTATGTAGTACTATATGACTGAATTGTGTTCATATTGTCACCAAACCCCTGTTATCTATTTTTAAAATAGTGGGGTGGAGTTGTCGCTCAGGTCCTTCTACATTATTTATTGTAATTCAGTAGATTGTTAATGACAGCATATCACTATTAGGTTATAGCACTCCTAGGTTATGATTTTTAGAACCATAAAGCAAGAGTTTCAGGGTTTCAGAGGTTGATTACAGAGAGAAGTTTATTGTTATTTCTTACACTTAAATCTGCTAGGTAAGTTAAAACAGCCAAGTAGAAGATCTGGAATAGAAATGATGTGCAGTTAAACACTGAAAAATCTCTACCTCTTCTATACAGGAGAGCTATTAAACTATTGCTTGTTGTACATTAGTATTCTGCGTTTGTTATCTGAAAAGCTACTACAGGCAGTAGTTTGAGCAGGCTATTACCATTTCTAACTTTATGCTACAGCATTCTTGCTTGTCTGCGCAATTGACCCGATCCTGTATGTCATCAGGGAGGAGATGTTTAACTTGTGACATTACTAATCCTTTCCTGAAGGCTTTTCGTTCTTCCTGCACGTTGTCCTTTCATTGCTTTTGTGAGCTGGAACATGCTTGCTCAGCCCAATGATGAATTCATGTAATTACCTATGTATGTACCGAAGTCCTGTTGACTTTAACGTTAAAGATCAGTGATTGCTTAAGTATTGCACTGAATCAGGACCCCCAGGCGTTTTCACATGCACAAGCTAACTTGGGAATTGGTGCACCTTATTGTAGTTCTCCACTGATGGGAATGAACAGCAGGCTCGGGACACTCCCGCAGTCCGTCTGTCACTGCAAGCGCCTGGCTGTGCACAGGGATAGCTGGGAGCACAGCAGCCCAACAGAGTGCTCATCGCCCCCCAGGTAAATCTGCAGACCACAGCTGGCTTTGCATTAACACAAGTGGGATACGTGGAAACAAATCATGATGTTAGGCAAAGTTCAGAGTGTGTATTTGGTTAATCCATTCTGGAAAGCCTCATTAGTCTGTGTGCAGGTATGAGTTATGCAAAAGCACATGTCCATGCCAGGAATTTGCATCCCAGTATAGCTCTGTGTGTGTGTACCTCTGCAGAAACCCTGTTTGCAGGAGCTTGTGGTGCAGAGTCCTTTCTTTCTCAGCCAAGTTCTCACACAAGGATATGGATGATTTTCCATGTGCCTCTTGAAAATGTGCTTGTCCCCACATTTTTATTTTGCTGATATAAATACACCTAATGCATTGTGATAGTGCTGTGTTTTACAGAGAAGGCTGCACTGCTGTCAAGCCCAAAGAGTCTAGGTTGGTCTTGGTATACATAAGCATCAAGCCTTCAGATAATACGATAGTCCTCAGCTGGAATCACTGACAGTCCCAGGAATCATATCTGAATTATAAAAAAACTTGGGTCTCCAGTTCATGTTGTCATAACCCAGTAGACACAGTATATATTCCCTGTAGAGGCTCATTTGTGATCCTTTCTAATACAGTTTGTGCTCAGAATAGCATTAGCCCTTTGACAAGAGGGGAGATGTTGCTGTTAGAGCAGTTCCAGTCTGGGCTTCTGCCAGAGCCCCGTGGCATTGCTTTCCCAGGTTCATGATGAAGGAGTGGACTTTTGCTTTCTCCATCCCTTCAGAAGCCATCCGTGCTGCTTCCTCACTGCTTTGATATTCTGCCAGCCGAGGGAGGGAAGAGCCATTTATAAATATTTCTGGTAATACAGTAAGTACTCTCACATGTTTTGCTCACTCATTTTCCGTATCCAGAAATCTATCCGACCAGAATCAGTTCACTCTCTTTTATTAGCAGAAATAGATCCACAACAATTAAAATTGATTAAAAAAAAAAAAAAAAAAAAAGAGAAGCAGCAGCAGCAAGCACAACTTCATATTGACTAACTGTGTGTATATTCACACTGGCTTCCAATCCACGGATAATTACCCCTCAGAGATTGTGTGCTATGTACAGTACGGTGATGGAATTATGCACTTTGAAGAGCTTTAGTGAGGCTCTTAGGATGCCAAATTCTTTCCTCTTTTTTCTTTTTTTCCTCCTTTTTTTTCATTGCAGTGAGTAATGATTTTTAAACACACATGACCCATCCTCAAAAACAAAGTAAGGCACGTCAGTGATGTTTCATGTCTCTGGGTCTCACTTTTCTTGAACTGACACAATAGAAGAAGTGTACCGATGAGATGAAATTTGGGACATGGTCAGAGGATCTCTTGGGATTGCTGGCCTTCGTTAGTGAGGGGAAAGGCAAGTGGAACTCGGATGTTACTCGTTCTGTTTGGCAGCAGGTACCCCAATTGGGATTACTGCAAGGAAAGAAGGCTTGAAAGAGACCATGGGTACAAATCCATAGAAAAGCAGGCTTCATTAGTTTGGCTGGTCATGGATCACCTTACTTGAACACTAAGAATCAGTGGTAGTGGTTTCTCCAACCTCTTTGTCAGAGCCAGTTGAGCTGTTTTGATTTGCAGTTTCACATTAAAAAAAAATTAAAATATTGCCTACAAATTTCAGCCTAAATTGTTTTTGGCAAAGTGATAAGCAAGTAAAAAACAGGGCCTCATCGTAGGAAGTGTCAAGCAGTCTTAATTTTAGGCAGAGATACCAGCTCCTCCTAGAGGAAAAGAGCCAGTACGTAAATAGCTCCCAACAGATCCTTTACCCAAGGAGACAAAAGGGTGACGTGCAGAAGTTGCTGCTAATGCCAAATTTAAGCTTTCCAATGGAAATGTGTCATGTACGTGAGGTTTGATTTTGTCTGTAAGATGTGACTTGATGTTCAGGCAGAAGTGTTTCTTGATACTCTCTGATATTTTAGAGGTATTAACAGCTCTTCAGATCCGTTGGAGATCTCTGAAGAACATCTCCAAAGGTACTATCATGGGAGTTGAAAAAGGAGGTACCTTTTGAAACAGCAATCAGGAATGAAGTTGCAGGGCTGCTGTACTCATCCGTGGCAGGTGCTTGTTCTTTGACTGTCCCTGTGGCTATATGTACAGATTTTTATCTTTTTTTGACATCTTTAATGAATGTTTAGTAACAGTGAGTGGTGCTGCATCCGTTCCACCTGCCTGGACCAGAGGGCTGTTGTGTTAAAGGGAGGGCTCCCAAAGACATAGTGTTGCCCAAAAAGAGACACTCTAACTGGGACAGATTGTAGCAGCTACAAGGTCCCTGCAGCTGCCCTGCTCTCCTGCTCAGGGATGAATGAAGGTGGGCCTGGGACTGTTGCTGGGGTAGGTTTGTATGTAATAGAAGCCAGCCCTCTTCTCCTCCCATCCCACCTCCTTCGTGACCCTGCGCCCCAGCAGGAGCAGTGTCCCTTTTCACCCTGTGTAACCTGGGCTGCAGAAGCTAGAACAAGGCAAACAAGGACCTTCCTTGATGCTGCCCAGCCTCAGCCCCTTAATAAAACAAAGGACACACACTGCTTTACAGCTAACCGAAGACAAACAAATGAAATAGTTCTGCCGTCCATCAGAGAGGCTGTGTGCATGGCTGTACATGGTGGTTGAATGTGTGGTTTCCACGGAGTACCTGAGTTTATGGGATGTGTTTGGGAGAGGACTGCGTCTATCTCCTGAGGAAGCATCAAATGCTTCAGTCTATGAATCTGTTATGTCTCCATCTTCTTGACTCTTCTGGAATAATACCGAGTGGTGCTCAAAGCCACTGGCAGCATCTTTCAGCTTGTTTGGTGGTGGTGCATCATATGACCTCCTCAGCAGTCTGAAATGTTTCAGGTTGGGGTTCAGTCCTTCAATCCCTAGTCCTTTCTTGTTTGAGCAGTCGATGGGGGTATCTGCTCAGCGCTCTTGTGTACTGTGGTGAAAATGTGGTGGGTGCTTTTGGTGTTTCAGTGGTTGATATGAGAAAATGTGTGTGTGTGTGTGTGTCCCTATTCTTATTGTTTTAATCTAACTTGAGGAAACATTCCTTACTTGTTAGATATGTAAATTTTTAGGTACCTAATTATCTGTTTTACTTGCCAACGCCCTCCAGCCTCTTTCTTCCATGATCCCACCACCCTCTTTCCTTCTCATTCCCTTAAATATGTGTAGATGATGAATAGCAAATCTTCTCATAGAATTATTCAGGAATATTTACTGTAGGGTTTTGCTTTTGTTTGCTTTTCTGGTGACTTGGAGATGGCATGGTGAGAAAAGAAACATGTGAGCTAAACCTGTTGGTTTGAACATTGTGTCAGAAAATATCCATAAATTGCAAGTTACTACACAGATGTATAGATTTAATGAGACTGTGTAATGCCATTTATTTATGCTAAAGAATCTGACACATACGGTACTGAAAAAAAGTTAATACTCTAAGAGTTATTTTATATTTTTCCATTGCCATCTGTCACTGCCTACATAATAATGATACAGGTGAAAGCTTAGCATTGCTTTAAAAAAAAAATCAGAATGAATAGTCATTTAAATATCTTGCTGCTTTAATAGCTGGTGTGTTTTAAGTTGTGGGAAGGAGGCAAGAGAGATACCCTCCCCCCATTTTTAGTATTTTAAATTTTGGGTTTAAACAGATTTAGATTCTTGAAGTGACTTCTGAAAGTGGAAAATGATTATAAACTGTTCTGTCCTTTAAATTTGGAAAAGTTAAGGGACTAAACCAGATTCTGCCATCCTTATAACATACCGTCACTGTCTGGTTCTCAGAGTAGCTCTTTCATGTGCATCTTTAGATGTAGGTGAATTTTTGTGCTCTAAGTTCTGCCTTAATGTGCTGAATTCAATACTGCTGTGGTCTCTGAACTGTGAGCAGGTCTCTCTAGATCCCAGATCCCCAAATCCTGGTCCCCATTGGCCACCTGAAATCAGTAAAGGAAAAAAAAAGTAAGGGAAATACACTTTTTCAGCTGTCTCAAGTAAAAATACATGTCTCAAAGCAGCACCATGCTGACAGAACTCAGCATTTACAAAGACACTGGCTTTTAAGAGTTTTCCTTCAACTTTATGCAGTCCTACTGTGGTTGGGCAAAACTGCTTTCCCTTTTTTTCTTTTAATCACGGTGGAGTCCAACACAGCAATTACTGTGAAGTGCATGGTGAGAAGTCCCTAAGCTCAGAACTTTGCAGTGATCCGGGGCTGCAAATTGTCCTATACCTGGGGATCTGCCCGTTGCTTTGCATCAGCCACCTGCCTCCAAGGGTGCAGACAAGGCTTTGACTCAAATAAATAAATGAAACAGGTTTTGTTGTTAATCTCCTTTTTACAATGTAGTGACAAAGACAGAAAATATTTTTGTGACAGGTGCTTATCCTATAATTTTCCATGGGTTGATGAGTTGGGGGAGGTGTCCCCTTTAGAGGGGGAGGACATGGCTAGGTCAGGTAGCATTAAGATGACTTAGAGTTTGTATAATTAAAAATAAATACATCTTTTCCTGAAAGCTGTGAATGATCCAAAGGTGTAACTTTGTAATGAAAGCCTTTCACTTATTTAAAAGAATGTCTCTAGTGGTAAAAATTCCAGGAAATGAAGCAAGGTACCTGGTCCGGACCCAGGGAAGTCATTCCATTGGCTTCAAACAACTCTTTCAGGTGTATTTTCAAATATAGTGCAGATCCCCAATGGAAAGTTCCTTATAAATGAAATAATCATTACTGTTATAATTACTACTCTTCGAGTATGTTGGAAAGCATTTTAGGAAGTCATGCACTTTTTAAGAAGCAGAGATGACAATGAGTGAGCAATGAGGTTTTGGTCACTTTAAATCAATGTTATAAATCACTTTATTTTTGTTTATAAGAGATGATCCATATATAGATGTAGTTTGTCAGCATTTTCCATTACAAACTTCTAGTTTTGGGTACCGTATAGAGCTCTCAGCAGCCTCTTAGAAAATCCACTTAGAGGTGAACCTTGTGTCATTGCTCAATGAGTAGATGTTTCTTCTGCTCCCTTATTAGAATTTGAACTGGTCTTAAAAATAAAAAGGTGTTCATGGTCTTAATGTTTTGAGAGACAGAGTGTTTCACTACAGGATTGAGTCTGATTTTATTTTTCCTCCTCTCTCTGCTTTCCAGTGTGCATCAGAAATAACTTTAATGGAGTAAAAAAGAGCTGTGGTAGGAGAGGAGACTGACAGTATTTAATGTACATGTTGCAGACACTAAGAGACTTGCTTTAGATTGGCAAGGGAAAGGGCTGTGAAAGACCACCCACACCACTGAACCCTGCCTCCTGCAGTTCATAGTAACTGTGAAATAAAAGTTTACAATGAAAAGGGGCCCTGGACAGCACCTGCTATGTGCCACAATCCCCCCAACGTCACCTGCCCATCTGTAACAAATGTAAAGTCATTAAGACAAAGGCAGAAAGTCTTAGTGATGATGGTATGCAGCAGGAGGGAGCCGGGGAGCACAGGGGCTGACCAGACGTTGCATAAAGGCAGAAAGTTTGCCAGATGACATTTGCCCAGAAAAGCATGTTTCATGCAACAGGAAAAGGAGAGGAAAAAGAAGAACCCTACTGCCTCTCACCACATCAAAACAGCCCAAAAAGTAGCAGAAGGAATAAACAGGTATCCAACAATTGCTCCTGATTTGACCTTAGTGAAGAATCCATGAGTCCAAGCCTAATAACTGGCTTTGCTCGAGCATCAGTAGAGGGGACAGCAGCTAGGAGCCAAGTACCACTGCGTTCCACTTGTCTTTCGCAGGGGCCAGGTTCTGCCATTGCAAATGGATAGGGGGGCATGGAGGTGAGAAAGCTCTTCCTTGCACCTGTGGAGAATCGGCAGAAACCTTGTATTATGTTAAGCACAATACTTGTTGCACCATAATTACTTTGTAAGCAGAGGCAACAAAGGAGGGGGAGGATGGGTCATCAGGAGTGCTTTTCCTACCCTGGGATATGAATACATGATTCTCACTTGTGTAAGTACAAGTTGGATAGATGCATTTGTGGGTGAAATTTGGCCCGAGGTCCTTCTGGAGAGAAATCTTGTGACGCCGAGCAATCATATATATTCAGACAGGAGTTCTTACTCTTGCCAGATGGAGGTATGCAGCATGGGTGACCTGGGGTGAGCAAACAGTCATGCCTAAAGGCTGGGCATCTGGGGCAAACTCTGGTCTAGATACCACCTTCCTTACTTATACCAAGATACTCCTTACTCAGCATCTCAGCCTTTGGACTTCAGCAGGGTTCTCACTGAATGCTACTCAAAAATCATTGAAACTGTCAGAATTTGGTCCTGTGATAGAAAAGAAATTTCAGGTCTTAATGCTGCACTTGCTGGGATGCTGCGTGCTTAAATCGGAGCTCTTCCAACTGTAACTGTGGTCTTTTCAGTTTAATATTTGTATAAGCTTGTATAGCCATTTGAGCATAAAAGTTGTTCCACAGGTTTCACTGCTGCAGTCCTCATTCCTTGTGTCTGGCCGTGGACAGCTGGGCTGGGAGAAGCCACCTGGTATTTTAAAACCACTGCTACTGAAAGCATGCAGTGACATGCAGGGTGCTGCTCCACATCAGCCAAAGCTGATTCTTGTGATGGCACCGTATGCCTGGTCAGGGGCCTGATCCAGCTGAAAATGGTTGATTTTTCTCAGGAAGGTTAGTTTTCAACCAGATAGGTTTACCACCCAGTTCCATGAGCACTGGTGCCAGTATAAAGGATGGAAGAGGTGGGGAACGAGAGGATGGCAACCATGGTTTGTGTCAGCTAAAACCTGACTGAAGCTTGGCTTAGCTATGCAATCACATCCTAATTTAAACTAAACTTGGGTGTAACAGACCTGTTAGTCTACACTTACTGCGCACACCACCTCCAGAAGATATGAAATAAGTATTCTGTTGCATTTAGTGAGAGTTTAAATTGACTTCAGAGGTAGCAGGCTTAAACTGAGATTCTTCAATGTGAAAACTAAAAATTTCTAAGGATGCCTAAATAAGCTGATCATTCTCACTGAATTTCTGGCGTATTAACTACCTCCATGTGGGCTTGAAGAATCCCGTTTGTAGCATGCAGAAAAGGACTCTGCACAAAGCTTCTAAATCTTTCCTTTCCCTCCTTCTTCTTTATATTGTTTATGAAATATTTGGTTTGACTTAACTGTTACAAATGGACATAACCCTGATGAGGTCACAGTGACAACATGGTGTCACCATCTAAGATTCACACTGGCTAAGTGGCTAAAAGATAAATCTTTGGCAGCTTGCAATAAACAAATTTGACACCCAGCATCGGGGATGTCCATGTGTAATGTAAGAGGCGCTGCTTGGGCTTTTGTCGCTTGACTCGAGAAAGGAGTTGGGTAATTCCCTGTTCTTTGCCGGTGACGTTCACCCTCATTTGTTCCATCCAGATACAGGTTCACTTCTCTCTAAGCCTCCAGAAAGCCTCAATCTACTGTGAAAGCAGAACTGGCTCCCTTGAAACAGACCTTTCTAACCCCAAACTGAAACATTTTCCATTACAGCATTGTTAGGGCAGTGTTGCCTGCAGGTGTCGTTTAAGAGACATCTTCCTTTCTCCTGGAAATCATGGTTATCTACCCTGAAGCAGCAGATGTGCTGCCAGTGCCTTGACCAGACCTGACTCTCCTTATTCCTTGGCATCACACCTACGCAGCTTTGGAGCGATACCTGCTTTGCACCAGTGCAGCACAAGGAGAAGGGGAGGCCTGTTCATTTTTCAGGAGCTAAATATAATTTCCAGTTAATTTGCTTTTTAATGTCAACCTGTTTGCCAAGTGCTTTGTGGCTACGAGGCGACAACAGACCAGATTCCTCCCTTGGTTCTGCCACTGCTTGGCTGGCATAAACACCCTTTGTATGCCTGCCTTTTTTTAAAAAGGGAAGATTTGTGGGTGCTCCCTTGTGTACACATTAATAGCTCACAGTTAAGCCAAAATGGACTTGAAAAGCCTCATTAATTAAAAGCCAAATTCTACCAGCAACAAGAAACTCAAAGATTAAGTTTTCTTTTCACTAAGACCCCTTTATACTATTCCAGGAGGAAAGTATGTTTAAACATGCATTAAAGTCTCGCTACACTTCTCAAGTGGTGTAAACACCCTCTTTAAGGACCCTTTTTGCTACCGGAGTGCTCTTAGACTGAACAAGAGTCAGGACTCATTGTTTCCAGCTTCTGACATTCCTTACCTTGAATTTTCAAAATCTGTCAAGATGGAAGAGTTCTCCCTCCTGCCTCCTGCCCATAATTTTCATTTTACAAAACGTTTGTCGGTTTGCCACCCCAGTTCTTAAAATTAAATGTATTCCACTCACTATTACTGAGCACTTTTCATAGTGTAAAAATAGGGTATTTAATAGTATAGAAATACTCCACATCTGAGTCTTGCGATCTGTAAGAACTAGGTACCCAGGTTCAAAACATGCGAGAAGCTGGGTCATTTTCTATTTGTCTTTAGCTGCCAATTAGCAATGTCATTAATCCACTGCCTAGGAGAAGTTCATGATTAAAATAGACGGTGTCACTGACCATTGACAAGACAATATGCAGAAGGTTGTACTGTAGCTGCCTGTCACTGTGCTGCGGTAGTTAGAGCTCGGTCTCATTTTCCAGAGGGAAGTAACAATTTCTTAATTTCTTTGCGTCTGGGGTAAAGACAGACCCATTATCCAGGCTTTGAATATTGCATTATATCGTCTTCTGGACAGGGAATCTGCAGCAGACCCTGGGAGAGCTAATGCACCACCTGTCCCCCCTCTGTCAGATGAGTTTGGTTAGAGAACACATTGTGTCTGCATTAGCTGCAAATGTCCTTCGCTGTGTTCGCCCACAGAGCCACCCCAAGGCTCTTTGGGGGCGGCAGATTTGAATTTTGCCTCCTCAAGGATGAGTATCTGAAGCTGGGCCAAAGCTTTGTTTCCTGCTGGCAAGAGAAGAGGGATGGGGGAAGAGGCATGGGAAGGCTTGAGGGATCAGGCTTGTTTTTTCTGCTGCTCCGGGGGCAGCAGGAAGAGGCTGGTGGTGCACGGCTGCTGCCCGGAAAGGCTAACCTCTAGCTGGAGACCACAAACCCTTGGTGACAGTGGCCAGCCTGGTTTTCCAAGGCCACAGATAAAATAAGCAACAACGCTAGGACAGCAGACAGTAGAGGAGACAGAGATGCACAGTCCTGCTGCTTCCTCCCTGGTGTGTTGGACAGAAGGAATTTTGTTCTGTAGTGGGAATTGCACTCCAGCTTGCTTGCTTAAGAAAAAGATGACCAGTGCTTTAATTTACACCCCACCTGGGGAATCAAATCTCTCAGCGAGACAGGAGGGGTTTTTTTCCCCCAGATCTCACTTTTGAGGGAAACAAATTTCCATGTCAGAGGATGAAATACAAGGAATAGTTTTCTTAGGTGGGTCTTCCAATTTCTGGTTTGTAGCTACACTAATTTGTGGGTGAAGGAAATATTTTGGTACTGAAAACTTGCCAAAATGCTGTTTAACAGGGAATTGCAGTTTAATTAGCACTTATGAGACATTAACAATAATTGTATTCAATTTGGCCACTCAGGATAAAGTGTGATTCAGGATCAGCTGGTTGGTGCTCTGAAAAAAAAGAAAAAGAAAGAAACATTGCTGTGTGGTCTGGTGAATATGTGCCATTAGCTTCGTGTTCATAGGTAGAAGCTTTTGTGGCTGCTTGTCGCTAGACTGGGAAAAAGTGGAAGGAACTTGTATTAACTGGAGGGAAATGGTTTGACTTCAAGTTCATGCTTTTGCAGCAAGCTGGATTACAGTTTATCCCTGCTATCTCTTTTGCTGTGATTTTTAGGAAAAGTGCCAAAAACTTAAATTTTTTTCCCCATTTACTTATTTATGCTTTGCTTTGCCAAGGAATGAGAAAGCCTGCCACTTTTAGCAAGTGTGTGAACAAGAGAGGCAAGGGAACCCAGGGTGGGTGAAATTTGATCTGGAGACTTGTGTACGATGCAGGACAGCCATAAGCATCCCTTGAATATTTCTTTTTTCTTTTCAGCAGAGTTCATTATGCTCTCTGAGTTTGTGACTGTAGGTGAAAACAAAGGCAGTGCCACAAAATGACTGTAGTTTCAAAGGCTGGCTGAGAACAGAGAAAACAAACTATATGCAGTTTAAGCACCTGTTTGTATGCAGGCTACCACACAAGCCTAATATATACACCAGTATGATGTAAGGCAGTGGAGATGACCTGATTAGCAAAGCCCTCGCAACGAGCTGAGGAGATCCCTGCTGCACCAGTGCACCCCTCCTTGGAGACCTGCGCCTAGTCCCAGCTGAAGGAAACCTTCCTGCAGCAACAAGAGCTAGCGGAGGGTTTCTGAAAATGGCAACGACGGTGCTCTGTGTGTGAAGGTGATGGAAGTAAGAAGAGTAAACGGCCTGCACAACTTTGCAGAATAGCAAATAGCAAAATAATATGCAGGATATTATGAAAGCTGCAACATTAATTACTTGGGCTTTGTGAGCTACGTTTGCAGGAGTTGTGGAGCACTGTGTGTTTGGGGAGGTTGCATTTCAGCAAACAGCTCGCTCCGTTTTGTTGTGCTGTTTATCTTGTTGAATGAAAGCCGTCATTCAGCAGAAAGAAATGCTAGGGCAAGATAAAGTAAGTGATCTTCCAGTTTGTAAGCTCTTGCAGCCTTGCTTTCATATGTGCTGAGCAGGCAGAGGTCCACAGACTTGAATGGGAACTCGTGGTGCTCAGCACTTATTACAGTCAAGTGTTTATTATTCCATGTCAGAGAAATAGAGACAAAAATTTATATATGTATGAAGACACATAAGATACAAGGCTTTCTATCTCTCTTGTGAGTACCTATAAATATACACAATTGGTATGAGGTTTTTTGGTTTTCTGCATTACTGTGTGTGGAGAGTGCACAGGCTTGTGGCAGAAACCCGGGGTTTTAGGTGAGGAGCGCAGGGCATTATTTCTGCCTCTACCCTAGCTACTTGTGTGGCCAAGTGTATTAAATCCTGCTCCTGAAGACAGCAAACCGTTTATTCAGGCTTCATTCTCAGACTTGCTGAATACCCCAAAAGGCTGCTATTATTAGAGGGAACTGTCATTCCTTAGCTCTGAAAGTGGGCCGTCCATAAATCACCCACGCGTGCTTTCCACAGGGGGGTGGGACTAGGACCTTAGCTTTCTCCCTGCCAGCCCGTGGAGCTGGCAGAGCTCCCACTCTTCCTCCCTTCTGCTTAGCCCCTCCACCGAGGGTGCGTCCTCCTGCTCACAAGGCTGGCAATGGCTGTGCCACCCACTGTACCTTGGGCTCTGCACAAGCATCGGGTGGCTTCCCATTGCTTCTCTTGCTGCCGTGGTGGGGCAGGCCGCCTCGCGCTTGCCATGCAAACAGCCTCCTGTTAACCTGTTTCTGCCTTTCTTCCTCCCCTTGTTGAGGTGGTGGTGGCCTCGCAGAAGAAGCTATTAAGAAATGTATCTTGTCCTTGGGGTATGATTTGCAATTACATAAAGTTTACGGCATCTTTTCACGGCCAGTAAGAGGTTGCTTTCATCCACATATTTCCCTGTGCATGCTGTTGGTACCAGGGTTAGCACTGTGGAGCAGAGAGCTGTCCCCGGGGGACTGTGCTCTTCCACCACGCTGGGTGTAGGTGGGGATGGCCATCCTGTGCCCAGGCCAGCACAGCTGCACACTGCCCCCAGGCAACTGGCTGGGGCCAGGTCATTGTCAAGTTCTCAGTCTGTGCCATTTGTTTCTTTTTTTTAAACAATAAATGCATCTCTGGCAACAAAAATATCAATTCCCTTCTATAAATGAAGTGCTCAAATATTTCCTAGTTACAGACCATTTCGATGATGGTGCCTGTGCTGATACTAGTCTGCTGTGATCTGATCTGGCCGTGTCCTTGCTCTGGATGGGCTTTGCCGTAATAGTACTTTAATTCCTTAGCTCCTATTAGTGCCTTGATGAATGGTGGAAGATGTGTTTCAACAATTTTATGATTGAAAAGTAACATCTTACCATTGTTTGGTCTCTGGTGCCTTTGCCCTGTTCATTATGCTTTACCTAGGAGTAACAGCAATGATTTAGAGTTGCAACATCAATATCGGTCTCTGAACCTTGTGTTTTCTTTAACTGTAAATTCTGGGGAACGAGGAGAAAGGAGGATGAAGGAGGAAGTCTAAGTAGTAGGGTTTGTTCTTCTGACATTTCCAGGCCTGCTGTTTGAAACTGTGATGCCTCACAGTAGTCAGACACATTTACCCCTAACTTTCTCGTTGGGTTCCTGGACAGGGTCCCCTTGGGCAGCTGCTCTGGAGCATGCCTGGCTGGTGTTTGGAGATACCGGCTAGGCCCAGGGCACACAGTTGCACTCCGGGTCCACTGCTGTCACCAGCACTCGTGCTAATGGCCTTAGTACAAAGGTCAAAGACTGCTTAGATATGAAGGCTGAATCACCTCTTTTAAACCCCTCAGCAGGATCAAGGCTTAGGGAAGCAGACACGTGGGTTTGCTTTCTGGCTGACACTGTGGATGGAGAGTGTGACTCTGGGACAGGCCTTTCAGCAGTTTCGACCAACCATTGAGGCATTGAAATGGGGGTGTCTGGTGATTAAAACACCCCTGCACCAACACCCCTATGTGAAAAAGCCTGATGCATTCATTTTCTTTAAAGATTTGCTGATCCCACAAGCTCTTGCTAGTTAGAGGAGGTTTGTCCTGTGACCTGAGGATCGCAGAAATCAGTGCTGAGCCCGTCAGTCTAACCAAGTAGATATGAAAGATTTTCAACTGTGCTTGTTTCACTTGCAAATATAAATAAGCCAGCAGCATAGGTCTCACTTCAGACCTGTTTGCCTTGGCAGTGTCCCATTTACGTGAATCAGAAGATGGTAGGAAAAAAGCACTGGAGGCTCATCCAGAGGTTGGTCTCCTCTCCATCAGGAAACCTGCCCGTGCAGGCAGGGTGATTCGGAGATTACCGACGCAGCTCACAAGCCCGGCTTCACTAGGTCCCTGTGTTTTGAACAATCCTGCCTGTGAAGGGTGCTTGCTTCAGCGAGCTGTGGTGGTGCAGTGTCCTGTCTTTGGAAACCCTGCATCTTGGTGCACTAGGCAGGAGAGACCTGGAGGAAGCAGCTCTGTCCTTTGCTTTTGTGACTTGGGCTCCTTGAAAGGAAAGGGGGCTCCTGTGTTTCAAGCTGAGAAGTAGAAGGTTACTTCTTAAGCCTGCTGCATCTCTGCAACTTTTGGTAGGTCTCTGGGGCACGCCGTGCCTTAGTTTCTAAGCTGTAAAGTAGGGATAGAAATTAGGAATTTAAAAAAAAAAACACACAACCACAAAGCCTTGAAGAAAGATGCAGTTGTAACTTGTGGTGCCATCACCACTGTGAGGCCCTCATGTTGGTTTGAGCTTCAAGGCTGTGCTTTAATATTGATAACAGTAGAAATTTATCATGATATTAGTGATTGGGAACTTAGAAAATACACGTTTTTAATTATTTTTTAAAATTTTTTTTTCTTATTTCAGCAAATTCAGTAAAGCTAGAAATGCAAAGTGATGAGGAATGTGACAGGAAGCCCCTGAGTCAGGAAGATGAGATCAGGGCTCATGATGAAGGAAGCAGCCTGGAAGAGCCCCTCACTGAGAGTAACGAGATGGCGGATAACAGAAAGATCCAGGAGTTATCGAGCGAGGGAGGAATCCGGCTTCCGAATGGTAAACTGAAATGTGACGTCTGTGGCATGGTTTGCATTGGGCCCAATGTGCTAATGGTACATAAAAGGAGCCACACTGGTAAGCAGCTGAAAGAAAATCTGATGACTGCCTGTGGCGTCTGATGTTGATATTACCTGACAACTCTTCTCTCTTCCCTTTTCATTCATGGGGTACCAGGAGGCTGGGGAGGGGAAAGACGGGCTGTGTTGTTTTGGTTCTCCCCCTGCTCCCCAAATTCTGGTGATGCTGTGTTTCTGGCAAGCATGGTGCTTCCTTGACATTGATTTCCAGCCTTTCGTTCTTAAAAAAACACAGAAGTCTGGAAATGGCCTTTTTTTACTGACATTCTCTGGCATGGAGGGGTGGGTGTGTGTGTTCATGTGTGTGTGTGCATGTGCAAGGCTTTTGAGCCTTTAAGGTGGGTCTTAGATGGTCTTCCCTTGGAGGTGCTCACAGGTAGGCAACACTAGCAGCTTCCTGGGGATCTCACACCTAGTTTGCAAGTGGCTGGGCGTGATGCCGGAGGCCTGGCAAACCTGGGATTAGCAAACCCTGCAGGGGACACACCTTACCTAGCGATCTTGATGCCAGGGTGGGCTTGCTGCTCATCACGTGACAGCTCCATCAGGGAAACCTCACCTGAACCGCTCTTGTGGGCTAGCGCCTTGGCTCCCCCTCACCATCCAGATATCATTTTTGTGACACCTTTCAATGCTTGCACTCTCCTATCATTTATTTTTATTACTATTAGTACTACTACTGTTTGGAGACCAAAACAGCTTACCAGGCTTATGGATTTGAGAATTCAAGAGGCAGACAAAACCTTTGCAATATGCTGATTGAGCGGGCCTTTGGAGCTTGAAAGATGAGGCCTCGAGTTCAAAACAGGGAATTTCAGAGGAATTTTGGCTAATATGACAAACTGGGGTGCCCGAGAAGCTGGTACTCACTTGCCTCTGCTGCTCCTCAGGTGGGAGTGACAGTTACTTCCAACAGGATAAAAGTACAGATGGTGCCGGAAGACAATGCTCTCCAGTCTTGCAGAGGTCTACCTGGCAGAGCCTTTGATTTAAAAAAGCACTTAAGCTTGTGCTTAACTTTTGTGAGATTTAAGCACATGTAAGTCACCTGAAGTGCTACAATATATGCTTAAGATACACACTTAAATCTTATTAAGGTTAAGCACAGGTTTCTGTGTTGGAGCCTCAGTGGGTGTTTGTTCTTCATATTTTCTGGACAAAATGAAAGATACTTTGTTTTTTATCTTTCTCTGCTATTATTTGATGGGGTGAGAGACTCACACTGACTGTGAGAGATCTGCTAGGATATAAAAAGAAAAGTGGGGTTTTAAGGTAGAGTAAGAAAGACTTTGTGTAATCCCTTTGTAAACCTGGTAGTTTGCAGTCAAGTAGTGTGCTCTTGATGGGAAAGAAATCAATACAATTTCTGTACAGAGGAATAATAAATATATATTACATAGTTAATGCCCTGTATATAAGTTGTATTGATAATAACTTAACATAAATGTATAATGCAAAACATTGCAGTATCATTTATAATGCAGTCATGATTTTAGACAGCAATTACGACAGGGGAAAAGCATTAGCTGGAGAACCAAAATCTTGATTAACAATTTGACATGCTATTATTAGGAAAGGGAGAGAGAATAGAGAGTGTAACAGACTGAGTCCCCAGCTTTCAACTTCCCTAAAAGTTTTCATCAGCACTTGCACGTATCTGAGCATATGTATTGTAGGTGCATCGGAGTCCACGTATTTGAACTTGAGCAGCTAAATTAGACCTGCTAAATTTACATTTAGGTACTTAATTAAATGGTCTGCATTTTTTGAGATACTGAATAGCTAATGCATCTTTTAAATACAGACAAGCTGCCTTTTTCATGTTAAAGAAGACATGCAAATTCAAAGCGAACAGAACAAAATCTGATCTGCGTGCAGGCAAGACAGCTGTATGCAGGTGCATGGGTAGGAATTGCATAACGTAGCTTTTTCCTTCGGGCTACTGCTGTTTCCTCATAGAGCTCTGACTCTTTTCCCATCTGAGCAGAGGAGCTGTGATGTATTGCTCTATACAGATGATTTCAAGCATACAGAAATGGCATTCCTTTTAATGTGCAGCTCAGTGCCCTACTCTGTTTACTCTCAGTAAACCAGTTGGCAAATTTTGCGGGGGATTTCCCCCCACACACGCTTTGTTTGTTTGTTTTTTAATACATGCTGCTACTTCACTGTCCACAACAGAAGGAGAAGTTTGCTTAGATTTCCACATCCTTGATTTTAAGGAATATTTTTAACATACTGGTATCTATCTTTTAAAGTGCAGTATTTTAAAATATATTGCCACTTCCTCGGCAGCCGGGTGCAGTGGGCTGGCCCCAGCTCTGGAATGAGCCCTGACCTGTGTGTAGTCTGGTTTTGCAGCCCAAGGGAGAATGGTGGAGGGAAGGGAGGTTGTCCCTAATGAGTGGAAACGGATGATATTCTTTATCAGCTAATGCAACTGGCATGTAAATCCTTACCTCTCAAAGCCAATTTAAGTATGTTTTGGGAGCTGAATCCCGCCTTACTCTTCCCTTTATCTGTACACAACCAAAGCATGGTCTGGCCAGTTGTTTGCATTGGCAAAAACTAAAGTCCTTTTCCCTTCCCAAAAAACCTGTCAGCATTCTATGTAAATCACAGAAAATGCTGTGGTCCGTAGTAGAGACTGTAATTTGCATGTATGCTGGGACGAGAGTGTGGCTTTCCTTACACTGGGGACCCAGGCTTTGCGAGAAGCTGTGCCATATGGCTTTGGCTGCGTTATGCACGTAAAGGGGCACAGTTTTCTCCAGCCATTATTCATCTGTTCCTGAGGAGCAGTTGTCTTCCCCTGCCACGTTATGGTAGTTCAGTCAAACAGATACAGGGATGGGAAAAATAATCTGTGCCGTGGATGAGGCCAGAGTAGATGAGCTCAGTGTCCCATCTCTCATCCTCATGTGCTAGAGCATCCATTTCCTCGGATGCCTGCAGTTGCCTCTGCCTGTGATACACCGAGCCAGGGATTTCCCATTCATCCTTTGGATGCGCATGAGCACTGCCTCGTGCGTATGGTGCAAGCGATGCTTTGGTCCATGGCACCTCTGTCACAGAGCCCTTGGCATTGCTTATCTGATACCGCTGAACACAACATTTCTCTGAAACACTGATAATTCAGGTGAAGTGTTTTTGTAATCTCCATGGCCATCAGGAGAAGGCTTTTCTATTTATTTGTCATTGCTGACAGAAAATAAATAAAATGCTCAATGTGGGAATTAAGTGTGATGCACTCCCTGCTTCAGTGAGGGGGATAACCTCCCCCCCCCCAGCCTCTCCCTCACATGTCATGCCCTTGTGTCAGAAAAATAGCATGTGTCAGGTTTGATTTATTTTCCGCCTTTCCCATACTATCTTCTTTTGGTCCAAATTTCATATTCCACAGCACATGCCCTGAGTTGCAGCATCTTTATCAGAGTTTTTTGTTACTGCAGGAGATGACTGGTCACATAATATTGCCACTGGATACTCCACGGGCTTGTGCTTGGGGACGCTGAGGGAAGGGGAGAGGAAGAAGATAAGGCTTTCTGCTAGTGGGCCTGAATTAAAATTTCCTCACTCCTCACTTTTGGCAAAACAGAAACTATTTGCTGGTACAGCCATGCTGCTGCCTCTGTGATCTGCGAGGTCCACGTGTTGTTCTCCCTTGCACTGTGAATTGTGATTTTTCTCCACCATAACATCCAGTCCTTTATCTAGTCCACTGCTGGATTCTGAAACACTTTTTATTTCTAAGGGAGGATTGGGATCATCCTCATTGTTTTAAAAACACCCAGAGCTTAAATGCATTCTCTGTGTGGATGCAGCAGGACAGTGGCACAGCAAAGCCAGGTTCCTGGGTTACAGGGCATGACGCAGAAGGCAGCGGGGACAGCAGTCTTGCCCCATTCTCACTTTGGGCTGCTGATAGGTTATCTTTAGGCTTTTTTGGGGTGCTAACCACAGGAGGGTCTCAGATCTTTGCTTGCACTCCACGTGCATTTTAGTACCATAAAGTGAGTGAAATGAGATATGTTATGATAGTTCAATCAAACATGAGGGAAATCTTCAAGTTCTGCTTTAGCATCCATAGCATTATAATTGAACATATGCAACACTGGAACTCTGAATGCTATTTAATTTTTTTTCTTCATGCAGAGTTCAAGTTTTCGGGCCGCAATTAATAAATGAGAAAAAACCCAATTGTGCTGTTCAGTACAAAAGACTTTTATGCCCAAAGAGCTAACCAGGAACAAATTTAAACAAGTGGTTGTATTAACAAATTACAGTTAACTCCATTGGACTGCCTGTCTTATTCTTCTAGTAGAAAGGTTTTATTTGGTTTAATTTGTAACCTAGTGCAGGCTCCTACCTCTTGCAATAGGAATCGATTTGGCACTGAATCAAAAATTGTAGGTCCAAATTTCTAAATGTGATATTTTCTGCTTAGGTTCCTAACTCTAATAAAAGTCTCATTTTCTACTTAAGCATAAGGAAGGAGAGCTTAGGTTTTTAAAATTGCTCTCTGTATAAGGATGTGTTTTACTCACAGTACTGAGTAGCTAAACTCTTCTGATATTTTTACCAGTTCACTTAAAGGATTTTTCTCTCTTAAGAATACGATCATAAATTTGTGCACAGAGGACACTTGGAAATCACCGAGCATTTCCTAGGAATTTTTCATGAGAGATTTGTCACTACTGTTTTATAATAAATTGACCTATCTGGAAGTAGGTTTTTCCCAACAAAAAACCCTAGTAAAATCACTGATTTCAAGTGATGTGCAGCCTGTTAAGTGAATCTGATAGAGCAGTAAGTAGGTATGCAGACTAGATAGTCCCCAGAATAACAAATACAGAAATGGAGCAAAGTCTGCTGCTCTATATTTTGCTTGGGTGCAGGCAGGCTGCAACTCACTGCCTGTCAGTGTGTTGGTAGGGCAGCTAGTATTTCATTTGTGCTCCTGGGTCAGAGCAGAATCAGAGCAGTTGCAGCATCTGATGAATCAGGAGACATGTTTCATTTTGACTGAATATTAACAAAAAGCCTACTACCGGAGGGTGAAAATATTATTATTACGAGCAAATACTTTCTGATGGCAGCACGGGCACAGTAATTTTGCATTAAGAGGTTAAAAAAAACCCCTGTTTGAGAAGTACCTAAGCTGTCCTTTGCATATCAAAAGTATGTGCCAAACAAAAAAGGCTGAGATCTTAGATATACATTTAACCAGGCAGATGTTAAATGTAGTCTCATTGGACCTGGTTCTTACATTTAGAAGGACTCTATCCTGGCTTTTCTTGTTATTGTGAAGAGACTTTAAAATGAGCATTTTTTTTTAAAAAGAGTCGTTAAAACATTCCCAGGAAGGGGCCTGAGCACTACTGTAGAAATAACCAGGCCTCACTGTTAACGAGAACATTATTATGTATTATTTTGTGAGTTGCTCCATTTGATTTCAAAGGGACAAAAGTTACCAGCCAAGGGTTATGAAAATCTAAGTCTCCTTGGTTGTGAGGTCTGCAGGCTCTTTGTCATCAGTTAAATTTCTGTTTTGATACAGAAAATATCACTGATGTATTTTGCACCAGTATGAGATTTGAAGAAGGATAACTCATACTGAAAGTTCTGCGCAGCACTTCTGTGCTGAGGCGGTAAAGGAGAGTTATTGTGCAGCGAAGCTTTCAATTAAGCAGAAAAAGGAGTTGGTTTGCTTTTTGAAATAACATTTGACATATACATGGTAAAATATGAAAGCTATTAGTAGGAAGTTAATCAGTTTATTCGCCTGGTTTCAGGTTGTATCAGCTAGACAGCGTTCATAGCTTGTGCGATGAAGTCTTCAGCCAGCTGCCATATATTAAAGGTACTTATGAAAGGACTGTGTCTTGCTAATAACCCTGACTCCATTGGTCCACTTCACCTTTCATCTCAGTATTTGTTTACACAACAGCAAGTTACCTTGTGTACTGTAGATACTGGTGTAGCTAAAGAGCAGTAATATTTCATTATTATTTTTCCTGGAGGAGATATAGCTGTAATGGATGCATGTTAAACAATGAACTGTGAAGTTTCAGCAGTATTTTACTGTAATTTAGAGGTAAATATTTGAAATCATACCTTTTAATTAATACTTTATTTAACTGTAAATGATAAACCCCCATGGATTGATTGATTTATTTAATTAATTATCAGGCCTGTTCCCTGGTGTAAGCCCCTTTTACTAAGACTTTACGAAAGGTAATACTTTGCAGCTCCGGCTTACCTTGCCTTGTCCATTCCTGAAGTAACTTTAGATAGTTAAATTCCCTGCGCTGGAGAACAAGGCTTTTTAGGCATTCTTGGTTTTGTCTGGCTTTAGATCTTAAATCTGGAGTTGAAAAGAAACATCTTTTTTGTTTGGTTAGCTGTTCCTCCCCCTCTCTCCACTCAGAAACTTTTTTTTTGTTTTTAAATCACTAAGGTTTGAGGTTTTTCTGCCCCGGTTTAGCTCTAAAATAAAGAAAAGTTTTGATACTTAAAAGAAGAATAAGAATATTTTGCAGTCACATAGTTTCCAGTGTTGAAAAGCAAAGAGCTTGCTTAGTCACATTTCAGTACGTGTCCTTCTTATAAGGAGTTGTTATTTTAATAAATCAGTATAAGTTTATAGAGTCAAAGAGTAAATACATAGATAGCTATAATTGTGAAATACACAGCATGCTTATTATCAGTAGCCTTTTGTAGTCGTGTATGCCATTTGTTTAATAGGACTATCGTTTCTGGTATGTCTGTGCTGCCATCACCCCTAAAGACAGGAAAATGTTTTAAACACAGACAGGGACTGCCATGTAGAGAAGAAATGTATTTAGGTAAAGACTTTTCATGAGTGGATCATTAGTTTGAAGTGTGATTAATTTCAGCCTATGAATAAAAACTTTTACTTTTCACGGAAGTGTAAGGGAAATGAATAAGGGTGTCAAGGTTTTTATTTTGTTATTAGGAAATAATAATACTGGAGAACTGCTTACAAACCTACCGGGAAAAGAGAGCAAGAGAAATAATTGGAAAACAGTCTTCTCAAGGCACTGAAGTGATAAAAAAGGCTGGTTTGCTAGTATCTGGAGTGGGCATCAGGCAGCAGAGTTCTTGGAAAAACAGCAAAATCTTCTTATTTTTCAGTCTTTACTTTTTTTGTGCACCCTTCTATTGGATAATGGTCTCTCAGATCAGCTGTGCTAAATGTAGAAGCTGCTAATCAATAGTGCGAAGGTGTGACTAAAATTAATGGCCATCCTACAAGCCTGCAGCTTAAACAAGGAGCAGGAATCAAATGATTGGACAAAAGTATAATAAACAGATCAAAGCAGTTATTTACGCGGAATTAAGCCAGTAGGAAAAATGAATTCATGCTGGCTTTAAATAGATACAAAGGTTATTTAAGGTAAAATGTGCTATTGTAGCAGATTCTATCTGTTGCAAGAGAGGAACAGACTGTTGGTGACTTTGTGGTGAGTGTTTTCATGTCATCTTTGCCACTGAATTTTAGTGCAGGGATTATTTGAATTTCTGACCAAAGGCTTTCAGCATCTCTTCAGCTGCCAGTTTATCGAGGAATAATACCTGCTCATATGTGGCCTCCAGAATATCAAAGATAAGCAGGTGATGTAGTGGATAAAACATATTAACTGCATAGTTTTAAATACAGCAGGAGTAAAAGGAAAGACTTAAGACTTGGTAAGAAACTCACTACCTTCTTTAATGTTGTCATCCTGAAACTGAAGCTATCATTCCTGAATACTGAGAAATGTGTCAAAGGAAGGGGTTTTGCCTGTTTTCTCAGACAGCGAAAGCAAAACAAAAAAGAAAAAAAAACACATATATTTTTCTACTGCATATCTCTGTTATGGATATTTTGAAATGATATAAAAGAAGATAATGACTAATCAGATCCTTTAAGTGTAGTGTGGGAGTTTAAAAGGGAAACCACAAACTCTTTATCAATTCCAATGAGCTCGTGTTCAGTGTATTGGAAGATGAGCTTTATGCCCTGATTTTTATCATTACTCCATAATGTTCTTGGCAAGACTGTAGGAACCTTAGTGTCTTCTTCAGTGCATCTGCAGTGGTTTCAGATGTAATTTCCAGCTCACACACGTGAAGTGAAGTTGCAGAGGTATGGCATATATATGGCACATCTGCCTTCTGCTGCCCTCCTGGTAGGACTGTAATGCTGGCAGTGATTTAAACCACTGAAGCAAGAATTGCTAGTGGACATCTGTAAGAGCTCTCTTTCTCCCTCTCTTTCCATTTGTATCAACAGACATATGTTGGACTTTACACTAGACGCATGAACTACTTTGATAAAAACATAGCATTAATTTTGTGCAGCAAGGGAGTAATCATTTTAAAGCAATTGAAAAAGGCTTTGGAGAGATGTGACAGATCAGAGAACATGTTCGTTTTTCTCTAGAACTGTGCTTCAGGTCAGTGAATTCAACCTCAGAAAGTCCCATCAGGCATTGACCAAGGCTCCGTAACAGGTGATACGCTGAAAAAATGAATGAGACCACTTACATCTGAAATCTGATGTTCAAGACCTTGTTGAACTGGGGTCCTAGTTGGTGAAAACATTTCAGCATCTAGAGCCCAGCTGCAGTAAAGCGCTTAGGCAAGTGGCCAGCACGAGTATATGCTTGTGCCCTATTGATTTGCACTGTACTCATGGGACATAAGTAGGTGATTAGAGCTGACTGCCTGTCCATGAATGCTGGAACAGACTGTCTGTCCTCAACAAATGTTGACATAGAGTATGGTTTTGATAATATTTCACGAAACCTGTATGAATTTGTCAGGGCTTTTCCGCTAAATAATAATAATAAAAAAATATGTGATGTTTGTTGTTATGGACCCATTCCCCACTGTCCAGAGCAAATATGAAGGATTAACATCAAAATAAGTTTTGCATGTGTGTGTGTGAATGCATGGGGTGAAGGGAGAGGGTAGGATGTAGAGTTTCTGTTAATTTTTTTTTTTTCCCCATCAAACAAGTCTTCAATTAGTTTTACTTAGAGCACAAATTTGCTTATTTCATAGTTTAATGGCATAAGATTTTTCTCAGTGTTTGCTACTGCCCAAAGCTTGTGGGCCTGATCCTTACTTGCATCGATTCTCTCCATACCACTCTAGCAATGCAAAGCAACCTTCAAAAAGGGATTTCGATTAAAGTATAATGTAAGCAAAAGATTTGGTTTGAAGCAAAGACCCTAACATCTGTCCAAGTCCAATTGTTATGATCAGTTCTAAATACTCATATGGATTGCACCTATAGTAAAAATAAGTGCAAAACCATAGAGATAAATACCACAAAAGCACGGTTATGGATTTAAATTTTGAGCAGAGCTCATTTTTTATGAAGGCTAAAACCTCCAAGGTGGAGAACTTTATGAAAATCAGGCTGCGTTAATCACCTCAAGCTGATACTGCAGAAGGAAAGAGCTCCAAATCACTATTGGAGGCTTTGCACCTTGTGCAAAACAAACGGCCTTTGACTTTAGCAAGTGCCATGTGATGGTGGTGGTGGGGACCGTACCTATGTAAGACAGCAGTGTTACAAAGAGAGGGAGAACGGGCTCCATGCATCTTCTGATGTTTCTTGACAGTCTTTCCCTTCTATTTCTCTTCCAGGTGAACGCCCCTTCCACTGTAACCAATGTGGAGCTTCTTTTACCCAGAAGGGGAACCTGCTGAGGCACATCAAGTTGCACTCTGGGGAGAAACCGTTCAAATGTCCCTTCTGCAGCTATGCCTGCCGACGGAGGGATGCCCTCACAGGACACCTCAGGACACACTCTGGTGAGCCCGCCTTGTCTTCTCTTCCCTCTTGTTTTTTCTTTTGTCATTACCGCTCAAATGAAGTGGATTGAGAACATAACTGTGTTCCTGGTGGCTCTGGGTCTGTACCATCCTCTTCAGATAGCACAGCTCTGAACTTTGGGAAAGCCTTGATGTGCATCAGGAAAGTTGTGGTTTAGCCACACCTCTCCTTTTATGTAACTGAGCTCCTCTGCTGATGCTGTCACATTTCCCTTTGAATGTCTCCTTGGGTGTATCCAGGCTTCGCTGGCAGATTGTGTTGACACTCTCAGCCCCAAAGTGGCTCTGAAATTCCAAAGATTGCAAAGAATAACTGTGTGCTCCTGGAAGCTTGCTTTGCAGTTCATACCCATTTCTTCATCTAATAAATGCCATATGCTGGTGGAGTTCATACTTGTTCATCTTTCAAAATACTCCTAATTGCATTTTTGATTCAGTTACATCTCGCTGTAAAGTCTTAATCCATGGCAGCCGCAATACTCACCCTAGAGCAGAAGGTGTCAAAGAGAGATTGAGTTTGTCTTGCCTTGCTACTTGATAGTATCATGTCTATATCAAGTCTACTTGATGTTGTTTCTTGATACGTTCTAAAGAAATACCTGTCACATAACTGCATGTTAGTAGTCGCGTTGTTAGCCCTGATGATCGAGATCAGATGAGTTTCTAGTCCCTGTATGCTACACCAAGGGGCCGCGTTCTGCCCACTTACTCATTTGTGTAGGACTCTTGAGTAAGATCTTAACTTGCTGCATTTTTTATCTCCTCGAATGTTCAACTTCTGTGTCCAGGCCATTTATAGGAGACTGTGTTTTTCATTGTTGAATGAGCAGAGATAATTGGATTGGTTACAAGTGACAGCATTACAGATGAACTTTTTCGAGGTGTTAGCAAATGTGTGACTACTGAAACACCGTGGTTGAAGTGCAGCCGCAGACAGAAACTCTGCATGTGAAAATGTAATCATGGGGCTTCCCAACTCTTTATACACATTTCTTCTACAGGGTCAGCCTCACTTCAGTAGAGGTTTCTGTTTTTGAGCAGTAGGTTGGTCTTAGGATACAAAGTTACCTTGACATTTCCAAGAATCGGAAAGGATAAGCTAGTAAGCTTCTCCAGATAGACTTTGAAGTACGCAGGAGGTTGTATTGATGCAAACGTACTGCTGACAGAAAGCATGAGCTTCCAAGGGAGTGCAAGTGTGGGACTAGGCTAAGAGAGAATTGCTTGAGAGTTGTCAGCTGAGAGTATTTGATCTGAAAGTCAGAAGGGAAAACGTCTGTGGAACTGTGAGTTGTAATTTTCACACATCTGACCATAACCATAGTTTCAACTTGAAATTTAGTAAAAAAGAAAACACGATAAAAATATTCACAATTAAAATAAAAAAGGGAGTTGTGACATTAAATAGCCCACATTACAAAACATGAACATGTGGTTGAAGATTGTTTTCATAATATGAATATAGATTTTGTTACCTAGATACAGCCATTGATAGAAATTGTTTGTTCTTTCTGTGTGAAAAGTACATGGCTGATGTTTCTGCTTTTTGCATGAGGATGAAATGTAAAGGTGTGGGATTTTCAGAACGCACCTAAGCTGCTTAGGCACACAAGTTCCCCTGGAGCTCCTTCCCTAACTGACATAGGTGTGTTCAGCTGTGCTCAATTTGTAATTTTATGTTTTGTTTTCAGTGGAGTAAGTGTCACCCCTCTAAGCAGTCAGCTACTACAGTTTTCAGCAGAGGGCCAGCAGGAACAGACAAGTGCTCCCACAACACTCTCCAAGACAATTCTTAGAGTAGCACTCACAGATGAAGAGTTAAAAACCTGAGATACTGCCCTAAAACCTAGCACCCACCTACATGATGGTGAAGTGCCAATCTGAACGTGAACATGGAAGTTAAGGTGTCTTTCTGTCCCTGTCATACAGGCAAGCTTGGTTGGTTTATGCATACATGTGTGAACCTGGTTCATGGAGAAGATGGGTAGATGTTCCCTAGAGATTTTAAACAGTTTTGTATCAGCGTACTATGCAAGCACTTTCTGCTTTAATAAAGCACATATCAAAGTCCGTAAGTAGACCTTGGAGGTATAGCAAATCTAGTAAACTTCATTGAATGTTTACGTCTTCTGACTTATATTTCTGACTATAAAAGAGGATATCAGATAAAATATAGAAAGAAGAGGTTGAAAACTATTTTGAAATATGAGACTTCAATACAGTTTCAATCTGGTACACTTAATGTCTAAATTGAGGTGAGTCTGAATATGTTTTTGTATTTATAAGAGGAAAGCTCTTTAGATCAGATCCTCAGCTGATATAGATAGGAATTACATCCTGTAAGCAAGGAAAGTACTGCTATTTTGCACCAGCTGAGAATCTGGCACATGATTTCATAAATGCAAGACCAATTTCCTTTTTTATGTTGTATGTCCGTTTCCTCCTTAAAAAAGAGAGTGCTATTAATCAAAAAACCCCACTCTTTTTTCCTTCCCAATAAGGTTTTAAACAACTTGGTTTTTATGGAAGGCAGAGTATGCAAGAAAGGAATAGAAAAATTTTTTTATATCTTTTTTTTTCCTCCCAGCTAGTTTGATCTGTGAATTTGAAAGCACTCTGTTTGTGTCACCACTTAGTTACACCCTCTCGCTACTGCCAGTTAGTCAATTTTTCCTGTGCTTAGTGCAGGGTTTTCATACAGTAAGACAGGAAAGGTGAAAAAATAAGGAAATGTAATTGCAAACATAAATTAGCAGAAGCATCCCAGAGATATTTGAAATAGCTGAAACTACTATTAACTTAAAAAAAATTAATTTGTGACAGCTTCTTTCTTTTTTTTTTCTTTTCCTTTGGATAGATTTTTTGTTCATGCTTTTTAATATTATTTCCTGTTTATCTGAAAAAGTTTCTAAGCATCACAATCCACATTTTGCCTTCCTTTCTTGTACAGAATAATGTCTTTCTATAGAAGTGTTCCCAGGATGGGTGGTTAACAAAATATTACTTCGCATCTGTAACGCTACTGCTATTTGACCCTAAATAATTAAGGACTTATCTTGCAGTGATTTACTCCTGCGATTATTTACCTTTTACTGACATATGGGGTTCTGATGAACTTTGCGTCTATATTTTCCTCCCACATGCAGCTTCTTTGAATTCAGGAATATAATGATGCCTTCAGGACATCAGTAGGATAATGCCTGGGGAGAGATTCATGCACAGAATTACACTAAGAGTGGGCATGAGCCTCAAGGTACTTACAGGACTTTCAGGTGTTGTTTTCAGAATTAACTCCATAGTTCCACAACACAGATAATACAGGAGAGGTGCCTGACTGGGCTTCCAGGACGCGAGTGTAAGAACAGGCTGAGGAGGGCTGGGGCAAAAGTCAGTAGCCCCCTCCTGCATGATGCACTTGACAAACCAGCAGGGATTGGCTTCACCTTGCACAGCTTTTGCTGTTTTTAAAGAGGAAAACATCCAGGCAAAGCCGGTCTCCTGATGGCAGTCACAGAGTACCTGCTATCTCACCCTGAGACATGCCCATCTTCTCCAGCATCTCTAGAATTGCTCAACTAGACAAAGGCAGATACAAAACAGATAAGACGAACTCTACTGTAGGTGATTAATGAACAAAAAGCAGAAGTTTTAAGGAAGACAGTTGATCTGACAGATCAGTCTGATGGTTAAAGCACCTAGATGTTGACCTCTGTACTTTGAAAGATATGACGTACAATCTGACGCTGTTTTACCCTGAAAAGCCAGGCATCCTCAAATGGGCACATAAAATTAGCGGTTATGTTTTGACATGAATTTCTCTTGTGTTTAAAATGGAGCCAAGTCAGCCCTCCCCTCATAATGCTATTGTAAACATAAATGCTTTGATAGTTCTTAAAAAAAAGTCAAGGCTGCAATAATGAGCAATCTGGAAGAGCCCATAGAAAACATTAGTGCATTAGTTTTCAGAGCAGGGCTTGGGCAGTAAGCTGTAAATGAGGGATAGGATCACTTGCTGAGGAGAAAACAAAACACAGAATAGGTTTTCATTAAGTGAGAAACATTCATCCATCCTTTGCACTAAGCAAGGATGGTCCTGTGGGCAAATTATTTTGTGATTTTTAAGACTGTCTCATCATGCATACACACAGACTGGCCGCATGAAGCCTTCTCAGGCAACCTTAATTCTGCAACTTCCTGATTTTTCTGTCTTTATCTTGGCAACTTCAATCACATTCCTTTACTGTGGGAGTATGTAAGTGTTATTCATATATGAAAGCAGTGTTACTGTTTATTTCTGCCTAAAAAACAGGTAGTCAAATCATTATTTTTTCCTGTCACAGAAGCTTTTCCTCACAATACTTTTTAAAATTTGCTTCCAAAATACTTCTTTCCTGTTTAGTAAATGATTTTTTTTCCATTTTCTGCTTTTAGCAAATATTTGCTTTATCCTCCCTCTTGTCTTCCTGCATTGCTGCTGCACATTGTTTGTTACTGCCCAGCTCTTCAATAGCACTGAACTAATGGTATCATTTTATTTGCAAAAGAAAAGCAGTGAAGCATTTGTTTTGCAAAGAAAGGCTTAGGCAAAAACTCCCAAAAGCACAATCTTAGCAAACTACATACAGTGTGCAAGATAAAAGGCATGTATAATTAGAAAGGTAAATGCCCCGTTCATGGAAAGGTAGTTTAGTAACTCTTTTTATGTTTCTTGGTTTGCAAGTCTATCTTTCTCATCTCTTCTTCTCCGTAAGGACTTTCTTCTCAGCTCCTTCTGTGTGGTAGTGAGCCGTTCGAGATGTCCTACATGCTTGCAATTGCATGGCTGTTGTCAGCACAACTGACAAGTGATATCTGTCTGCGCGACTGTGCTCAGAGGCAGAAGGAATCTGGTTCCTAATTCTGATGACGTGCCTGACTCAATACAAGTTTGGGAGAGTCATTCCACCTGTGAGTGTCTCAGTCCAGCTGAAAAATTGGATGAACAAGCACAGTGCTGAAAAACACAATGCTGTGTATGAAGTCTTGCCTGTCAAAAGCCAGTGAGAATCTTTGAAACAGTGGCAAGGATGGTTATTAAGAATAATGAAGAGTCAATGTTTTAAACTGCTTTTTTCATCTTGAAGAGACTTTTACCACTATTAGCATCTCTACTCTCAAAAAGCCCAGTATCTACTCTGTAACCATGTTTTTGAGGATGGGAACATCATAATTGGAAAAATCTTGGGACCTGAAATTCACATTACACTCTGAGCTGGACTGACTCAAACACATTGTGAATGGGGAAAAAAAAACTTAAATGTGAACAAGTAGGACACTATCTGTGAAAAATGAAGCAAGTATATGAAGAGGCAAGGGGATATTTTGCATACAAATCCCAGTTCTGCAAATAGGTTAGCAAACAGCATCTTCTCTCAGTTGTGATGAGCCAGTGGGCATTTATTCTGTTGATCTGATACTTAGAGCTCTATTTAATCAGGCAGAGCTGCTCTTCCTCTCAGGTTTTCTTACGCTGTTTCAGTTAAACTCAGTGGAATTAACCTCGTCACAAAATCATTTTGTGTTTTTCTTATCAGACTCCAGGTTCCAAACTGTTATTAGCATGTACACCATACTGCAGAAGCTCTGCTTTCTCATTAATGCTTCCAGTACCTAGAGGCCTTCACTCTTGTGTTGTAGAGTCTCTGAAATCTCTGGTATTCTGCTTCCGGTATTGTTTGTATGTGCATTTTTGGAAGGTAAGATCAAAATGTGTACAAGGGTAGGAGTTTGGTATGCCAGGTCTTTCATCCCCTAGGCATCCTTATTTAAAGTTTTATCCTCTGTAGAGCCAACTTGTATCCCATGCTTTGCTAAAGCCCCATCTGAACCTGATCCTTGAAGCGGTGGGGTCATCTTCACCTCCAGAGCACTACTGTGACAAGTATTAGTATTAGCGATATGAAAAGATCATCTTTTATGTCCTCAGAATTATCTCACTATGCAAGCTTGTTCATGCTAAGCCTTGTCTACAGAGCATAACTGTCACTGAGAAACCATCTTTGATTTAAAGATGCTGTAGGATCATGATCTTTCCAGAAAAAGTACATTTGGGCTTTGTTTTCAAGGGAACTTGTGAAAAGATATGGTTCCACCCAAAGCAAGAAGTGTTCGCTTTTTGCTTGTTGGACTTTTAAAAGCCTTGAAATTCCATAAAGGTTCCCTCTTATCTGTGGTGGTTATGGATCAATTTTTGACTGTTCAACCCAGGAGATGTCTTTCCGACAGATAAGACAGAGAAACAGGAGAAGTGGTCCTGGCGAGCAAAGGTTAGATGTATTGTGTACCAGCCTCATGAATATCTCTCTCTTAGGACTGGGTATCAGCTTTTTTCCTTTTTTTTTTTTTTTTTTTTTTTTTTTTTTTTTTTTTTTTTTCTTCTTCTTCTCACCGGGGTGTGTGATTGAGATGATTGAGATGACAGGGGAAGAGACGCTGTGTGGCTCCCTGCTTCTCATGGTGCCCTGGTGTCAGCAGGAGATGCCCTGTTCCTTTAGTGCTTGGGGGCTGCCTGTAAATTGGCTGAATAGAGGAAGACTCACCCACTCTGCTAGGGATGAGAGACACCAATACCGTGGGAGTATCCTCGTTCTAAATATCAGTTCACAGCAAGATTAGTAGGTGCTAAGATTTATCGTGGTATCTGTGAGACAAGTCTTGTACCTCCTGCTGTGTCTCTCGGTGGAACGTGGCCTTGCTATGTCTCTGTCACCTGCAGGTCTGCCAGCAAGTCCTCCTTTCTTCAGCAGAGAGAAGGGGGAGAGCAGGTCTGGAGGGAGGTTGCACCATCTCCTTCTTTTCCCTGATCATCCAAGTTTCTTCTCCTTAATGAGACAGGGTGGCAGA
This sequence comes from Aptenodytes forsteri, assembly GCF_000699145.1. Lineage (NCBI taxonomy): Eukaryota > Metazoa > Chordata > Aves > Sphenisciformes > Spheniscidae > Aptenodytes > Aptenodytes forsteri. Next base: position 2,783,614 of record NW_008795936.1, read on the forward strand.
ATTGAGTGCTTGGTGTCAGGTTAAGTCTCTGGACCCTTTGCAAGGAAGAGTTTTGTGTTAAGGTAGGAAGTCCTGCACCCCAAAATGGGGAAGAAGATGGAGTACTAATGCCCCAATACTGCAGCTTCACCACGAGGGTAAGTTCCCCAGGGCAGATTTCAGTTCTGCAGTGTAACAAGGTGCTCACAAGGAGGGGACAAGGTGTCCTTTGCCCTTTTCTTCAGACCTCCTGAACCTGCTGTCACCTCATCCAGAAGGTCAGATGGCACCGCAGTACTTAGGGGTAACAAGGTCCTTGTTCAGACAGCATCAGTATGGTGTAAAATTCACATGGGATCATCCCTCATTAATTTAGCCCAGTTCCTTTCTTCTTCATGGGACGCCTGTGCCAAGATAGAAGTGTGTGTTTGGGACGGGACTGCTGATGTCCAGTTTTCTGCGTGTTTTCTGTCTCCCCTCCACATTAGCAATTCACATCCTGGCATCATCAGCCAGATTCTGTCCCTCTTTGTGTTGCCTCAGGCCATATACAACCAGAATGAAGCACCTGGTCCTGCCCTACTGGGCTGCTATTTGGAGAGAAAACAGACACTTCTCCACTGCTGGGTGATGCCAGTTCTTAACCTAGCTATCCTGCTTTGGAGGAGCAAACGAGACACTGACTTTCTTTTTCCTCTGGGCTTTTATTCTGTCACAGTACTATATGTGGGATTTCACAGGCATCAAAAAAGCAGATTAATGTGATAAGACTTCTGCATATAGAGCAGCAGTCCTTCTAAACAGCGTGCCTAACCTGTTTTTTAAACATCCAGAGAGACTGTGTTTCTGTCGCCTCCCTAGGGCGACAATTCCACTTCCCATCTGCTTTTTTTTAGCTGTGACTCTCATCCTGATATTTAACCTAACCTATCCTTGCTTTTGCTGCAGATTATTGCTCTTCCTAACACTGTCTTCTGTGACTGCGAGTAATTCCTGTGCTCAGTTTACACTGTGATAGGCTGTAGTCGTACATCTGGCATTGATTCTGTTCTAGTCTGTCTTTATCTTCCAATCCTCTCATCTCTTTTTTTTATTACTAATTTTGAATTTTTTGCTACTCTTATTCATTCATTTATGAGGGACCTAAATTACGAAGTCATTTTACACTTTGGAAACACGGGCCAGTAGAGATGCAGACCTCTTAACCTCATCTCTACCTCAGTTGCCTGTCAGTGAAATCAAAATAAAGAGCACTTCTCAACCTTGTCATGATGGTGAGAGGGCAGGATGCAGAAATGATTGCAAGGCACACGCATATTGCTGCAATGAAGGTCACGTAAGTACGTAGCAGAGTATTCCAGTGCTGCTGGTGCCCCTGCTGCATAGCATTGCATATTATCTCCTTAGTTTTACTTAGCCTTTGTGCAATAGTGAAATGAGATAATTACAAAGTGGAAGGAATAATAACTTTGTATTGTTACCATAACCACTGAGGTATTATACCGATACCGGCATGATTATCTTAGGCACAATAGTAAGGTGATTATTAACAATGCTAAAGGACTTACTACTTAGCCTGCAATTTTTGCGTCTTGTTTCTTTTATGAACCCTATCTATTTCATCAGCCCAAAGTCTGTGTGAAGTGGGTATGTGTTGTTGCCTTGTTGTTATCCATTTTTCAGTGATGGGAAAATGAAATAGGAAAAAACTATATAAGACCCAATTTGCAAATTCAGGTACCTAAGCACCAAGGTAGCTTCATGTGAATTACTTGTCTTTCTGCACCAGAACTACTATGGACAGGCTGGCAGGTGAGGGTCTAGTAGCTTAGGTATTTAAAGATATGTAGTCCTTTGCTCCTTTAAGTTCAAGCTATGGGGGTCTCTTTTGGCCTTGTTTTCCTTGTCCTCAGGGATTGTTTCACAAATCCAATATTTTTATGCTCGAGTTGGCGTATGTATGTACAAACCCAGAATTTAAGGTGCAGCTGTAAACACAGACGTTGCACAGCCATGCTCCAGACCGTCTCTGGGACCTGGGTGTCTCATTGCATTAGAATAAGCTTGAGGAACGCATCAGGAGTCCTCCTGCTCCAGAGGCAGCCTTCTGAGGTAGCTGCAGTGGGTAGCTGCAGAACAGAGATCCAAGAGGTGACTGAAAGCTTTCTCGTGCATTTGAGATGAGAACATGGTTTTGACTTGATGAAGCCACGTCTCAGCAAAATCAAGACCACTTCTTGCATGTACTCTGTTTGAGCAGCAAAAACCACAGCAGCTCTAAGGATGAAAAAAGTTGTGGGGCTTTTTTTCCCCCTGAGAAAATTATTTTCAAGGGCAAAAAGTGTTTGCATATTGCCTCTGAGGAAAGGAGATCCAGCATTTGGAGCTGGCCTTTGTCAATTCTTGAAGGAGTTTGTGAAACCTTTCAGCTTGAGAAAGTTTGAGCTTGGAATCAAATGGCGGTCTGAGGCCATCTTTCACTGCTATCTCAGAGTTGTTTTATGGGGCAGTGCGAAATGGAGAACCGCCGCTGACATTTCTGATAATGTATGAGTGCTTTAAAGTGTAAGAGAGGTTTTTTTGCCATCTGGAAAGGAAGCCAAGAGAAACTAAAGGGGAGAAAAATAACCCAGTTAACACCACGCCATAGCAGAGCTGCAGAAAGCTGCTACTGATACATTCTCCCAAGCTCTCAGCAACCTGTAATTATGAACTGGCTTACAGCTAAGATATTGATGGATATCATTCAAGAAGGAAAATGAGAATGTCTAGATTTTTTTACAGTGAACCTGTACTGAACTCTGTGTGACTCTCCTCCTATTTATAACCCTGCGTGAAGTTCAAGGAAACTTGTCCTGGAGGTTTCCCATGAGAGGGAACTGTGTTTTTACCTGACTAAAGCTCTCTGGATATTTTCCCATTTTTTATTTGATCTAAGTGTGAACTTTCTCCACCCTCTGCCCCTCCTTCCTTTCTGGAGTGGTTAGAGGTTGATTACAGCCAGGATTACACAAGAGATGCCAGTTGCACACATGTTTTGCATAACTGTGCTGTGTTGATTTCAGACAGGGTGCCCCAAGTTCCCTCCGTGCCTTGCAAGAGAGTCAAGATCTCTATCTTCATTCCTGAAGCTGGAGAAATGCTGTTGAGGCCCTGCTTATTGAAACTTTGACAAAGAGCACCTGGCTGGGACGCTCCCCAACCACACAGTTATCTGTAAGCTGCAAAGCACTCGCTTTTGGAGAAGCCTCTACTTAAAGGTTGTTTGTTCTTTTTGTATTAAATATGCAAGAGTCACTGTACCTCTGTGGGAAGCACTGTGAGGGATCAGTGGGGCAGTGTAATTCAGCAGGATTTTCCATGTCAGGCAACAGAGTTCCTCGGGATGCTGCTGCTGCCCTGAGACTCCTCCTGCCCAGAGAGCCAGCTACTCTGTATTAAGGATGGGGAAACGTGCTCCCCAAGCACATGTCATTTTCCTCCTTTCCAGCGAGACAGGCATGAATGCTCTCGTGCTCTGAGACAGTCGAGGGCCCGTGGTGAGGATCCTGATCGGAAAATTAAGACAAGCTCATCCTAATGCTGATTTTGGGGCCAGTTCACCGTGGCTCTTATCTTCAAAAGCACTGAGGTCTGCTTGATTTTGGTGAGAATTAAGGGCTTTGACAGTCTGGGGATTAGCCTGTGTTTCTGTTCCTTTTGCTGGGAAATAGGTGCTTCCTTCTGCCTCTTCAGTTTGGAGTGGAAGTCTAGGACAGTACAGTCTCCCCACAGCTGAACAGGACCGGGGCTGTTCTGAGCTGCTTACGGCACGGTACTGTATTGTGGGATAGAGCTGGTCTCACAGGTAGGCAGAGCCCAGACTACTTAAGGGTTTCAAGCTCTTCCTAGAAAATAAATCACATGCAAAGGATACACTGCTGAGAATCTGATGATGAAATTTTTATATAGAAAAGCGACATGGGCCATAGACTCTCTCACTTGGATACCCTTCATGTGCATGCATTTTGCTCGTCTCCTTGGAGACAGTGGCTTGTCTGAAAGCAGCTAGCCTTGGCTAGGAAAGGCCTGACATTTCTGGTTTGTGGGATGAAGCTGTGCTGCTGAATTTTCCAACAACCACAGAGGCATGATTTGATACGAGCATAAGCAGTTCTGTACAAGGTTATCGAGTGAGCATCTCTCTAGTACCTCTCTGGGGATACTGCTTGAGTCCCTGGTGTGAAAGATGGGTTCGAAGATCCTTGAGGAGAGCCTAGCAATCCTCATCCCTCGGATATCAAAAAGGTTTGTGAAATTTCTCCCTTCCCTTTCCTTCTTCCAAAGAGCTGAGTCAGCTGGACTGGCATGTCTGGAACTCTGTGGCACCACGAGCAGGCAGTCTGCCAGCTGCATTACACACCGCATCCAAAGGAACACGTCACTCCCCCCCCCCCCCCCCCCTTCCCCTTCTCAAACCCCTTTTCCCTTTGCAATCTCCACCCTCTCCCTTTTATTTTTCCTTGTTGATCCGTGTAGGTGAGTCAGAGAAACCTGCTCATCCACAACCTGTTCCTTCTTGCCAAATCCTGGAGCAGCACTCCCAGTTCTTGTTAGGTGTCAGGAATAGGTTACGAAAACAAAAACTGATACAGGCAGCGTACTGGGTATAGAGCGCATACTGTAAATGAAAATCAAATGCATAGTGAATATGCCACTTAAAATCTGTTCCTAATAGAGTGATGTCTTTTGTAGGAGGCACTTTATTCTGTAATTCATATATAATACTAGTTTTCTTCCTATAAAACACCAGGATGGAACAGAAAAATTATTTAAGGCATAAGTAAGAGCACATTTAGGGATAAAAGCCATCTTAACTCCACTAGATTTTAAAACAACGGGAGAGTGGAAAATTTCCAGTAGGAAAATAGATGGTTCACAAAAGTGTTTTTGAACAAAATGACTGAGCTTTTGATATCGTAGTTGTACTAATCTGAAGAAACTCCATTGATATTGGCATGATTCCTTAGAGTTTATGCTATTGATGTGTTTCTAACCCCAGGAATTAAAAAATCATGAATCTGGATCCCCCAGATCATAGACACTTACAGATGAGGAGAGTGAAAGGTGATAAACTGGCCTTTTTATTTACCTTATAATATTTATTTCATGAGTGAGGAGGGAGTGAAAAAACATGCAAGCTAACTTTTCTCTTTGGTCAACTGACTCCAGGAGCTGGAGATGAAGGAAAGCATAGTATTGTATCTGACTTAGGGTGAAACTGCAGGTGTTGGTAACGCTGTAGGATCAGGTCTGTCTCGATATCCATAGCTATGTTTCCATTGAGCAGCATCAAAGGATGGATTTTTGGCATGTTTTGTTGGAATGAAGATGCTCAGCTTCAAAGAATATATCATCCACTAGGAAAAGTGCTTTGACTTTTACGTGCCACAGTAAAATGTCCACGTTAGCTATATTGTAAAAAATGTATCCATTATGTTCATATCATTAGTCTTCTACAAGCAATGAGTTTGTCCCAAGGGCTAATGATGAGCCAACTTCAGGAGACTGCAAGTACAGTTTTGGTTGAGATGCATGAGATTTCTGCCTTGATCAGCATGAAGTCCAGGATGAGTTTGACCTGGCTGGTGTACAGTCCCTTGCATAGGATCGCACCATTGGTGAAGAGAAGGGAAAGGACCATTTTGTGTCGGGTAATATATAAATCATAGTGAGACAGTCATTTCTCAGATTGTTCAAGCCCAAGACAAGAAGACAGCAAGGTTTACTGCCCAACCACCTTCTGCAGAGGACGAAACTAGAGTACAGACAAAAAGGGACTTGCCAAAGGCATTCAAGACATCAGTGTTGCAGGTGGGAATGAACTCAGATGTCCTAAATCCCTGTCTGCTGACTCAGTTACAAGACTCTTCACACACAAAGAAGAAAAAATAGATGTAAGAAAATGAGAAAGAGAGAATTTTTTCTTCTCCCGGGTATTGAGAAATAAGAAGTTTTACACTTTGACTCTTGATTCAGACCTCTCAGAGAAATCACCTCTTTTTAATAGCCTAGTGGAACCTTCAGTATGAATTTTTGTTCGGGTTTTTTTCTGTCAAGGAATACAGTTAAGTATGTTCAGAGTTTCCTAAATTCCCTGGTTTTACAGGAAACCTTTTTAAAGTACTTCTTGGATGTTTGGAGAGCTCTGTTTTGTGTTCTCCAGCTTTTCTGTCTTTACTTTCAGCCCAAGCAGTTGCTTTGTCTTTCCTTCTTTTCTTTTTGTTCCTTTTGGTTTAATTTCACACCCATATTTAATTTCCTTTCATTTTGTCTGCCTCCCTTTCAGCCACGATAACAGTTTCTGAATCTATCCAGGGCTTGTAGTGCAAAACTAATTGGACCAAAAAAGAAACATCCTAAACCCCCAAATCTTTCCTCCCTCCCTCCCTTCTCATTCTCTCCACTGAGCAAACCTAAAAAATCCTGGGTTGTAGGAAGTGCTCTGGAACTGTCATTATTTATTTTTTCTGTTTCAAAAAAAAAAATACAACTAGGAAAGATATTGAGGCTAACAGGAATCACTGAATTTTATTACCCAGAAAAGATTAATGTGGCTTCAATGTCAGACATAGACACTTGATGTAGAGGTTTGCACTAGAACAGAAGCTGTCCAGTATCCCAGATTCATCTCTCAGAGAGTTAAAGGGTCCCATCATCCTTTAAAAGATATCTTTACTGTTAATTCTTGTTGTGCTAAGAATTGTTTTCATACAAAATGGTCCTGACTTCCCTTGCCAAATACTGTGGCTAACTTTGAATGTGGAGCAGTGAAGACCACAAGTGGTGGTGTGACAAGTGTGATGGGGAAAGGAGGTGTCTGTCCAGCCCTGATGGCAGCAGATTCATTGCCTTGATGAAGCTGAAGTAAATGCTCTGGGTGTTGGGAAGAGCATTTGGGAGCAGTGAGCTGGCCCCAAAAGCCTCATCCTGGAGGAGCCTTTAGCATATGAGGTTTTCTGAAGTATGCAGCACAGCTTGGCTCAACAGTGTCTGCTTGAGAAAAGTCCCACCCTTATTTCAAGTTCCTCTGTAACGTTGGTGGTAAATATGTATGTTGTCAGGCAGAGAGCAACAGGAGGAGATAGGAAAACTGCATAGGTAAAAGGAGTCAGTCAGCTCTTTTTCTGTTTGACCTCATTTGACATCTGTGCAAGACATGACAAAACCACATGCTTGAACAGCAGATCTTTACGAGGGTAACACAAAGGCATGGGCCACACTTGTTCTTGGGCAGTAAGGAAAGTACGAATAAAAATTTTCATGTCCCAAAGGAGTCCATTAGTTTCACAGCCTGACCTGTTTTTGGAAGCAGCGTTCCCTTCACTGCTGGCCTTGATCAAAATAAGTGAAAACTCCCAACTTCCGTGGTTGGGAAAAGAAGAGGAGCTGTCAATATTACTCTTCCCATGTCACTATTATCTTCACGACAGCTTGCTGTTTCTAACAGTGACAAGAAAAGGGAAAACTTACTTATGTAAAGGGAAACTGGAGCACGTTCTTCCTATCTCCTAGTATGAGACATAAAATTGGAAGGTGTCACGTGCTAAAAGAAATGCTTCTTCTTGTGTAGGAGCACATAGATGGAACGGTGGAACTCATTGCCATGGGATGAGAAGAAATGAGCTAGAGTTGAGGGCTTGTTCAGTGGATTTATGCAGAAGAAAACTATCTAGTGCTATAGTGAAAGTTAAATGTCATGTATTCTGTCTGTCTCCCTTTGTTTATATCGTATAAAATAACTGGTAACACTATGTTTGGCACTGCATGCTTCAAATAACTCATAGGTTCTGTTGGCTTTATAATGCTAAAGGGCTTCTGCAAGGTATGCAAAGGGACAGCACTTGGAATAAATATAAACTGTAAGCAGCTAATATAAATTGACTTCAGGGTATTACTTCCATTGATACTACCTAGGAATCTGGCCCAACATCTACACTTGTTTTACCCAAAGCGGGGGAAATAAAAAAAACCAAAACAAACAAAAGCACTTCTCAAGGGAGTGTTTGTCCAGCAGCATTCCTGATCTGCACCGAAGTACCCACACCCTGCAGTGCGTGTGTGAGCTGTTCTTCTCTGCCTGCAGTCGGTCGCTGCAGAGCTCAGCTTGTGGTGACGTGTGGATCTCCAGTTACCTCCTTAAATTCCTGCTGAGCTGTGGCACTGACAGGGAGCAGACAGGACAGGGCAGAGAAGAACAACAGACCGACCTAAACTTGTTTTCATTTTTCCTACTCGCTGTGTCCCAGGAGCAGGGTTAAAATGAAGAGAAGCCAACAAGCGTATTTTGGAAGGTTTGTTGTGTGAACCAATTAAAGCTCCACTTACCAAGTCGACTTTAATATAATGTTAAAGGTCTGAAGTGGAGTGGAACGTACAGAGCCAGTACACACAGTTAAGGTTTAACATCCGTCTTAAGCTGGTTGCCACCCGCATCCAGATAGTGCGGAGGCTTTGCAGGGAGGAGGCTCCTTTCCAAAGTCACCTCTCGTATTCGTTGCAGGGCCTCTCCCCCTTTAAAAGTAAGTTGCTGTAAACCTGGCTGCCTATAAGCAATTTTGAAGCTGGCCAGGTGATAAAACACCCACTTATTTTGTGGACTTCCTGGTTTTTGTTAGTTTATCTCACCACCAGAGTGCTATTTAAACAGAGTCCCTTTTTAATAGTATTTAACCATTTCGGAGTCTGTGTAAAATCCCTGGGAACCCCACTAGTGCCAGGGATGTCTGGAGGACTGGGACAAATTGGTATGGGACAAGGACAGTGCGCCCAGCCCAGTGGCCTCACAGCGCAAGCGCAGAACATTTGCACTTGATATTTTCAGATATATATGGGGGGATCTGAGAGCTCCATTGCCATTAATATAAACGAAAAATGAGTGTCGAGTGCTATTGGCCAGCTTTGAAGCTCTTATATTGAAGGAAATAAAGGTAAGCCAAGAAAAATATATGAGGAGAGCTTCTATCTGTTGCAATATATGTTTCTTGGGACACGGAATTGGAGCAAGTATCCATGGATTTCATCTTTTTCAGAACTAAATACAATGTTAGTGTCTTTATCTGTGTTTTCCTTGATTTACTATGTAATTTATTTGCATGGTTTCACATAGACACGTACATTTTTCTTCGTTTTTCACACATATGTAGATGCAACATACAAACCTACAAAGTGAACTGTTTGTCTTCTATGCTGCAAAGGAAGAAAATGGGATGTAAGATTCTTGTTTTTCTGTTTTTAATTATTTAATGGGTGCTGTGAGAGTGTGGTAGGAGTCTGGATGGTTAGTGGCAAGTATCTGGATGGTTAGGGAGATTTCAGTAATTCTGCAACTGTGCCAGTGAAACAGGAGTTTGTTTGTTAAACTTCTAGCACAAAAATGCCACCTACTTATTTATAACCCTTGTGGCAGATTGGAACATTGTTTTATCTGTAAAATCCTGGAGATCAGTTAATAAACAAACACAATCTGATGAATCAGATTAAATAACAGAGCCACCAGTAGCTGCAAGATAAATCGTAATAAACTACTAAAGTAATAAAAGACTGCAGACAGAATCGCCTTGAAGGTACAAATAAGGACCCCAACCCCTTAGCTGTTGTACATGAGCAATAATGTTTACTGATTTACACCAGATACTGGCCCATGTTTTTATATGTAGAGAAGATATAGATGCCTGAAAGTTTGTCCTGACTAATGTATTTACTTGTTTTCCACATGTGCGTGTGCGTGTTTTTGTGGTCTGTTATAGCCAAAATGTAGCATGGATGAAGTCTTCAGAGTTTATATATCATTTGATGTTTAATACTGCTTGCTGCAGAAGATCAAGGGAGGACTGAACACTAGTACAGTATTTCACCACTAGCCACTTATTTTACAATACCGTAAACAACTGGCAGGTAGATGCAGGTGTCAAGCTGCTGGTTTGTGCCCTGGAGATACTTATAGGAAAGGCAGGCATGTCTAGAAAACAAAGGGTGTGTAGGTGCAATGTTTTGCCATTGTTTTACTGCGTGCTGATGTACCACGAGTATCTAGTGGTGTTTCACTGCTAGCTGCATAGGGCTACTGTAATAGTACATGGTAGTTGTTGACAGAAATAACTTATCATTGACTGCTGCTGTGCAAAAAGTCAGGACAAGCCATTTTTCATTTGCTGGGAGGCTCACAAAATGTTGAACAGCCACATATATATCAATAGGCAATTGATAATAATCTTTACTAAGAGGCATTGGGCCACGAGGTCATGAAGTGAGTCAAGTGCTCTATTTCAAGCTCCAAGTCAAGAAAGTACTAGTTGCTTAATGGCATGTATGTAGGCTTCTCCTGTTGTAATGCTGCATTTTGGTTTTTGAACCTTTTGAGGTGTCCAGAGCATCCAGAAACCTTTTTAAGCACAGATCTAGCAGTATGGTCTCCTCTACCCCATGATCATGTCCTTTACCACATGACCTCACGAACCCTAATACTTGGCCCAAAATATGGTAATCTAAAATGTGCTTGTAGAATGGAGACATCAGAACTCCATGAGGTCCAGAAATGTATCTGCATCCCATGAAAGGTGCCCCAGGTATTCCTGCCTCCGCTTGGACTGGCAAGCATTAAAAGATTAAGGAAAAGTTTTCATAATGTGATTAGAGATTTGGTTCTTTCTGAAAATCAGACTGCTTTAAGATGTCACAGGTTGGGCACTCAGAATTGGAGGTACTTGACACTGCATGCTGCAAGTCTGTGTGTTTGTGTGCTCTAGCAGCCTGGAGCCTTATTTTACATGTTTACATGTTGTGACTTCTGTATGCAGGTTGTCTTGGACAATCTCAGGTTAGCTGTGGGACTTGCTGTTATTTCTGAACTCCGCTATATACCGATTAGTGTGTGTGTGTGTAATCTCCCAGGCCAAAAAAAAAAAAGCAACAAATCAAAGAGCCCCCATGAATTTCAATGAACACATTTACAGTCATTAAGCACAGCAGCAAGATACAGCATCGGAGTGAGAGGCAGTTTCCTTTGCAAAGCTACGTGCTGCTCAGAGCCAGCATGGGCTTAGGTCTCACTTTAATTTTTTTTGTGATTAATTCCTTCAGGGGTCTGTTATTCATGTAAATATTTTTGTGTGTGAAGCTTTGAGCTAGGCAACTCTAGAAAAGCCAAAGTGTGCTGTTTAATTACAGTAGCAAACCGGAGGGACCATGTGTTGCCTCTGCAGCCTCAGCCCTCCTGCCGAAACCTCAGCGCTGCCTCAGCTCTCCCCGGCTCTGACAATTGCTTCCTCGGCTCGGGGAACCTGGAGGTGGGAAGGACCGCAGCAGCTATTATATCCACCTTTTTGTGACTTTTGCACACTGTCTTTTTTTTTGGTCCTGTGTGGTGTTAAATGTCACCAAGCTCAGGGGCATTTTACATTTCCCTGGGCTGACTGTTTCACGGCCTGAAAGGACACCATGCCTGCAAATTGCCTCATATGCCACCTATTTTTTTTCTGATTTGATTGTCTTATTCCTGCTTGATCCTCTACTCTGCACCATCCTAAATATCTCCTCCTGCTCTTTAATGTTCACTCCCATATCTAATAAAATCACAGTGTATTATTAAGTCCTTAATTTCTCAGTAGAGATACGGGCCGTATTTTTCTGTGTCTACCTACTTGTGTGAGCTTCACCAAATTAGCCTCTGTGCATCTCGCAAAGTGCATGAATTCATTTACATGCTGTGAAGAAGGGAATTATTACCTTAATCATACGTATGAATAATTGAAGCACAGGAAATCAGAATAACGTGCCTGCAGTCACAAAATTTGTAGTTTAACTAAGAGTTGAACCCTATACTCCCTGGTCCCAACCCAGTGCCTTAATCATATTTCCTACCTCTGTGTTAAAATTGATCTTACTGTGGTAAGTTCTGTTCAAGGCAAAGGGTTGCTTTGTGATTGGCACTGTTTAACTGCAGAACAGCTTCTCTCTCCCAGGCAGCTTCCAGTTTTAGGGAAGAAACAAGAAATAATGAATTAATACTGATTAAAATCATGACAGTGAATTCTGCAGCCTCACTGATATGTGTAAGTATCAGTCCAAAAGAACATTTTAACTTCTTCGATGCTGCTTCAGAAAGCTTCAGTTGGAGAGTACTGGGGTTTCCTCCAGCTCTGGGGTGCTAGGGGCCAAATGAGAGTTCAGATTTTACAGAAATAAGTGGTGCTCAGTGCACTGCTATCAGAGGGACTTCCTCAGACCGAAAGTAACTACGTCAGATGGCCACTTAGTTCAGAAATCTTGGCTGGCTTCCCTTCCAAGGCCCTGATGGAGCAATAATGCAAAAATAATAAAAGTCTGGTACAAAGCTCAGTGCAAAGGCTCTAGTCCTTGGATTGGGCTGATGTACATCACACAGCCATAATAATGCCCTTTCCTGTATGAGCTGGTCATGTTAGCGGTTGAGCTGTCACAGAGACCTGGGACGTGGGCAGGTGGACAGGAAGGAGTTCTGCTATGCGCTGCTGCAGAGAAGAACATGGTACCTGAAATAGGGAAATGTGAGAGTACCTAATCCTGACTGCTGAAACCGGTGCATGTTTTGTCATTGGTCTTAATGGAGGCAGGATTTTAGCTCAGCAAAGTGTATCATTGCTCTTAACCTGTTCTGTAAGCCTTTCTCATGTTATATGCTTATGGCAAGGTATTACCTGGGATGCCTTGTTATTTCCCTTTGACTTACTTTATATTCTGCTGTGCACTCCCACCTCTTTTGAGAACAAAATGCTGTGCGAATGCCTTACGGGCTCTTTCTCTTTCACTGACCTTTTTTTATGACTTTAAAGAAGTTTCCCTAGGCCCAAGTCTGCTTTCTGTCTTGAATATTGACCTTAGAGTTACACCATCTCATTGTCGCTGCACGCAGGCTTCTCAGCTATCAAAGTTCACCCACAGGACTCAAAGTATTCCTAACTCAGAAACATCTTGCCTTTTATGTCCTCCTCCTCTTCCCCCTCCTCCCTCCACATGAGCATTTTAATTTCACAAGCAAACTCCGTTTCTCTGTGAATTTTGACGAGTGGTTTACCTGTTTCATGGTAAAAATTGTACTTCAAATTTAAACGTCTTTTTCACTGTGACTGTCATAATATTTTCCATTTGAGGCTGAGACTCCACTGTGGGTTTTCTGTGCCACATTGTCATTTGTACGAATCTGAGCTTAAATGCGTGGAAATTCTGACATTTCAGAAATATAAAGTGGTTTTTTTAATGTTCTTCAAGTTAGCTGTTTCATAGGTATGGTTGCTGGGTTTTGCCCAGTGCCCTGGTCTTTCCCAGTTCAACAACAGATCGAAGATTTCTCAAGATTTTGGGCTTGTTTGCATTCACTGTCTTGTGTCATTTCTGTGAGAATGAGTGATGGTAATTTTTTTATCTGATTGCTTACCCTGAAAAGGTGATAAAGGAATAATTGCCCCGAACCAGGGATTTCCAAACTGACTTTGCTTAGGTGATGCTACCATTGGCAGCGGTGGTGCCAAATGTGGTGTCTGTGTACCATGGTCTTCAGTGAGGATCTTGGAGAAGGCAGCTTCATACCAAGCAAGCTGAGCCAAACTTTGAGTGGCTTCACAGTGGAAATGGCTCCATGGTGGAAAGAGCTGCCTTTAGTGGGACCTTGGAGAGGGTTTTGGTAGGCTATAGCACTGTTGAACTTTTTGTCTTAAAGTCAATGGCCTATAGACCAAGACTGCTCGTGCCCAGTAGTGCAAGCCACATGTTTTGGGGGCAAGTTTTGACTATGAGCATTTACCTGCTCTACAGTATTTGACAAAGGCTGAAATCTCTCTTGGCAGTCATGTGGTTTCATACAGGTTTGTTATGTGGAACAAAGTATGCTGTTGAGGAGATCACTGGAATTGAATTCTTTAATATGCTTTTACAGCTTTCTGTTGGGTAATATGAGATATGGAAAAATGTCCACCCACTGGCAACGTTCATGTCCACAAGTGTATATATATTTTGTCATTAGTTACCTTGAGAATACGAGGGGAAATTTGCAGCTATTTCAATAACTTGACAGTTGTCACCACGACAAGGTTTCTAAAATCCAGACCGTAATTGCTACCTCGGCTAGCTGCACCTCTTATCAAACGGGTTGTGAGAATTGCTGGTGACACAAACTGCTGCTATCAGAACTGATTCCGTTGTGGTCTGACCTGATCAATTGCGCTGCAACCCAAGTCACAGCCACTTTGTGTAATTTTAGAGTGTAAATCAGATTTTACACGTGTGGGGCTATGATGCGATTGCATCTGTAGAGCAGGGGGGACAGGATTTGGAAATGAACCCAAGGGAGTTGTATTCGATCCTACTCGATGGGAGCTCACAAACTTCGTTCTTCGCGGTTGTGTCTGAGCAGCTTGCAGTTGTGTATTAGGCAACATGACTAACATTTGTCACATGTTGTTTATCCTCTTATCTTCTCCCCAGAGGAAGGAGAGGGTGTGCTGGAGTATTTCTTTCCTTGGGGAGTTACGTTCCTCAAATCCCATATTGCATGTAGAAATCGTGCCTTTATCATTAGCTTTTATCATCTCTGTGAACCTTGAAATTTGATGGAATTTGGATAGCTGACCATCATTGGAAAAGCTGTCTTGTTGTGTGTGAATAGTTTGTGAAATTGTTGCAATGCAGGGAGCAACCATTTGAAGAGGTGTAATACCAACTTTTTTTTTGATTGTTGAATCAATTTTTTGTACTGTGAGCTTGTAGGGGAATATGTTTCTCTGTGCTAAACGATAATATATTTAATGAATTGTAGCTACCTCTGGAATAGCTGAAAGCAATCATCCCTTTCCCTTGCATCTTACAGTTTATCTAAGTTGCTTGATAATCTGGTATAGCCAAACCAGGTGGACTAATTCAGCCCTGCTTCAGCTCGGTTAACTTAATCCCTTCAATTGCATTGGATTTTTCTGATTAGACACCAAGTTAGCTTCTAATAAAGGCGTCAGACTGACAGGCATTGATGCCATCTAGATGCATGATGAAGCATTGTAATGGTGATGATAAAAGTCTTTCCATCCTAGGGAGCTGCCAGTATGTTTTCCTAAAGGTGCTTCGAGAATGAGATGGCTGGTTTATGTTTAAGAGCTGAGGCTTGATCGAGATCATTCACATCAAGGGCAATTACTCTGGGAATGATAATGAACCTCACACTCAGCCTCCACTGAGATTCCCAGTACCAATGCCAGTACGGCACAGTGTAAGCTAGTGAGCAAAATAAAATAAAGACCACAACTGTTTGGTCTGAGACACGATACTTTCCTGAGGATAAGCCTTATCTCCAAATAAAGAGGAATAAATCCACAGTTTGGATGCTTATTAAAAGCAGCTTTTTTGAAAAACTTGGTTGTGTCACTGAACTGCACGTACAAACAAACTTTTTGAGAAAAAACGAAACTTTCTGCAAGCATGTTCATTTCGCCAAATCTTTTTTTTTTTTTTTTTTTTGAGACAAAAACATTTGAAACTTTTTGACCAGCTCCAATACCGGAGGGTCAGGCTTTTTCATCTTCCATCATATACGTGATGTGGGGCACGCACTGTGGTATTTGCTAGTCCTGCAGAGGCCCCAGGGAATTTCCCTGACTCTGGGTTTTTCGTGCTTAGGGCTTCAGCCCCAGTGCAAAGAGCCCTCTGTCTGGCTTCTTGTTGGCTATGGGTGTCCTCCCTGCAGCGTCCCCTGCATTTTCCCATCCCAGTGGAGACGGTGCGTTTTGGCTGCAATTAGTACACCTTGGATTTCATTAAGTAAATGACCGTGAAAAACTTTCAATGTTGGGACAAACCCAATAGAAACATGTATAATATCCAACAGAGGATGTTCTCAATTTCTTTGGCCAGAAACTAAAATTCTTACCTAAGATTTTCAAAACTCTGGGAGAAGTTTGACCTTCCCCATCCCTCAGCCAGCTCTGAAAATCACAGCTGGTGGTGTTCTACTAGACTTGCAGTACTGACTTAATAGCTCTTTAGTTATTAGAGAATAAATGTTCATGTTCTACAAGTTTAAATTATATTAAAAACCTTTATTAGCACGGCTTGGCAAAGTACACTTCTGGCTAGCTTTCTGGCCTTGGGTTAGGCCATTCTTGTGGTTTCTTAATGACATGCTATGAAAAGGATATACTTTATGAGAATCTGGTGCCAGGTTTTGCATGTATTAAGAGGCATTTGCCATTTGTTCATAATGCTGCTGAGTGAAACAAAAAAAGTTACAAAATTGGAGTTATGTCTTGCATTCATCTGGCTTGATTTTCATTGTACATGGCCTTTTTTATTTTTTATATATATTTATATTATATATATTTTAATATTGTCTGGTCTCTGAATTACTGGTGGCAGCTCAGTTCTGGCATGTAACAGTGCTGTTACTACAGTTACTTTCTGTTGTCTTTTTTTCCCCAACCTTCCCTTAGTAATTTTGGCAAAGTTGTCTCAGGGAAAGAACTCCTCTGGGCCACGTAGTGGGTTTCCCCACAGTTGGGAGCAGAATTAGGCCACTGGGGCAGCCCGTTTTTGTGAAGGCAACTGTTCATACCATGGGCAATTCTGGCATGTAACAGTGCTGTTACTACAGTTACTTTCTGTTGTCTTTTTTTCCCCAACCTTCCCTTAGTAATTTTGGCAAAGTTGTCTCAGGGAAAGAACTCCTCTGGGCCACGTAGTGGGTTTCCCCACAGTTGGGAGCAGAATTAGGCCACTGGGGCAGCCCGTTTTTGTGAAGGCAACTGTTCATACCATGGGCAAAATGTCTCAGAAGTTTCTTTCCCATGAGACGTGGTGACACACAGGCAGTGCTGGAGTGTGATTCAGCTGTTTGGTTTGTTTTCCCCTCTTGTCATCTGTTTATTTGCTTTGCGACCAACAAGTCCGCCTCTTTTTCCTTCTGCTGATACTGCACGTTAGTGTGAAAAGTGGATGGGGCAAAGTACCCAGCAGGTGGGAGGAGGTGTGTGCGGTGGGAAAATGGGGCTAGGAAAAAGGTCTGGGACTTGAGTAACCTTTCTTAGGTGTCTTTCCATTGCAAGAGTTGTTTGTTGCACAGGTGTGATTTTTTGATAGCAAAAAGTGGGTTGCAGTGGATTTGACCTGATGCTCACGTTCTTTCCACAGTGGGGAAGCCTCACAAGTGCAACTACTGCGGCCGGAGCTACAAGCAGCGCAGTTCGCTGGAGGAGCACAAGGAACGCTGCCACAACTATCTGCAGAATGTCAGTATGGAGGCTGCCGGGCAGGTCATGAGTCACCATGGTGGGTGGAAACCGCCTTTTGAGGTCTCTTGGACTTGGAGCATCTCTTGCGGGTTTTTTTCCATCTGTTTTTCTTCCTTCCTTTCAGCTTTACATCACTTCCATCTTATAGATTGCGTATACTCAGATAGGCAGGAAGAGAAAAGGTGGGCTAAAATCATCACTCTTGTCCCATTTAACAGCACTGGTTTCGCTGATTTTTTTTTTTTTTAAGTCAGTATTTCACTTTTTAGAATGTATGAATATGCAGGCATGAAAATAAAGCAGTCACCTGTGCAAAGTTACCCTAAAAATGAACTAAGCCATGTATAAAATGTATGATTCCCGTCCCCTTCCTTTCTGATAGCAACTGATAATTATAAGAGATAAGGATGGTGGAGGTATTCAGAAGTCATTATTTCTACTCCCTGTAATATTACCTTATGTCCCAAAACAAGGGGGGTAGATATCAAAATCTTCAGAGCAGAATGGAATTCAACAGTGTTGATGAAAGTAACTGTAACCAAAAAAATGTTTATATGCATTTACATGTGTTACTATTAATGTTAACTAACACTGCATGTGTTAATATACATGAAGACTGAAGACTGCCAAAAAGATTGTTGGAAGCAAGAAATGTCAAACTCCATGAATTTGTTTTCAAAAATTTCTGTAGCTATTAGTATGGATAATGAGCGTAATATCTCAGACTGCAGGGTTGTAGACTTATCTGTAGCACTAAATACTAAATGGTAGCTGTCCAAAAATTGTTATAATTTCATTTAAAATCAGTGTTTCGGAAACTCTTCTAAAACTGAATATCTTTTAACTTTTAAAAGTTGTCTTTAGATGTTTGGTACTTGAAATATTTCAAATGTCTTATTTATTTACTTTATTACAGAAAATACAAAAATTACACGTTTTCCATTCTGATTAAAAATTACCATATACCTAAGAATACCACCCCCCATTTCTTTTCATTGTTGAGTGGAGTCATATGGCTTCATCTGGAAATTAATTACATAAAAGTTCTGAAAGATCATTTCTCAAAACCTAAAAATACAAGCTGAAATAAAATCTATTCAGCATTTCTAATATGGGCTATTTTTTGGTGAAAAAAAGCACCAAAAAATTTTAGAGTACTTTTCCATGAATGATTTAATCCTATAAAGGCATTCTAAATGTATTTAATACGTGTTGCCAAAACGTTCATACAGGTCTATTAAGTAATTACTGTCTTTGTAGACACCCTGGAGACTAAAATCAACATTTAAAATGTAACAGATTACTTTAAAGACATTGAAGTTAATGATTATCTGCTTTAGGCCTGACTTTACGCTTGTAAAAGTCGGTGGAAAGACTGATTTCAGGGCTTTGCTATTTGCAGGTACCCATTGTGTGCTTGGTCTGCTAGATGGAGTGCTTAGTTGATAGTAGGAGTTTAACCACCGACTGCATTCCCAACAAAATACACACTTTTCACTCTACAAGGGTGTGCCTGTCTTATTAACCAGCGAGGTGATGATTTCAGTCAGCCTTTCCTTAGGGGAATAACAGTAGGCTGATATAGTTATGACAGCCAGGATGTTTCAGAGATCACGTTGTGGAGGATCTTCCCAAATTCGATTCAGCTTCGGGCTTTATTATTCAGTTATTTATTAAAATTGGGTTTACTCTTGCTCATAGCGTACTTCTGAGGAAATCTAAAGCTTTTTCTAAGCTGCTTAATACTATGACAAGAAGGGTAAGTCCTTAACCTTGTCCACCCAAGGAAGCTGGAATGGTTGACCTTGCATTGATTTTTCTACCAACTGAAGTTAAACCAGTGCAAACCCCATGTGGACAGTTCTATTATTTACAGTCTGACTGACTTTGCTTGGGCTTAAAATAGAAATGTTCACACAACCACTTTACTTTTCTCAACAAAATTAGCTTAAAACAGCACTTTGAATTCAACTAGTGCCTCTTTCTCCTCTGGGCAAATATGCTTAAATCTCCCCTGGTGAACGTTTAAGGGATGTTTGATCCACTGTCTTCATTGCGCTGTTTAGCGAGGGCATAACGAGGACAGGCAGCAACAGGGAGCTCCAAATTCAGCTGGGACCAGTAATAAATCTCACCTTGCATCCCAGCATCACTCCCACCCATGAAGCTCAGCATGGGAGTGAGGGTCATGAGCACCAACCTGTAGCGGTCTGCAGCAAAGTCCTTTCTCCTGGGACTATAAGGGCACCAGAGAAGAGTATACAAATGATTACTCAGCTTAAAGTTAAGTCTTAGTCTAACCCTGAAAAATGTGTTAATTTCCTTCTTTCCCATGTCACACATGGCAAGGGTATTCCTGAGGATGAGTGAGTGCATGCTTTGGAGATTTTGAACATTGGTTTATTTTGCATCACATTCCGGTTAAGTTTTCCTGACTTTCTTTCCAAATACTTTTAAAGTATTTTGTTCTTGCTGAGTGTTTTGAAGCCTCTGAATGCATTTTGGTGTGACTCCTGGTTCACAGCTTCACTGTTACGTACAGAATAGATAGAGGTGGAGATTTTCTTATCCCTACCAGCATCCTGCTTTAAGGATGCAGGTGGCTGTGCTGGGTCTCAACCAATATGGCCAACGTTTAACATGGATCTAAATTATTTCTGCAGATATTAATTGTTCCAGAAAACTGGAGGCAGCCCCTAGAGAGTTCAGATTTTTTTCAAGCATTGTGCTCAAGTTGATCAGTTTATAGGCATGCTACAGACATCTACTTGCGTGCTTTTGCCGTGGCCTGATGAGGCCTTTAATTTCAATTATCTTTGTCTTGCAGATGGCTAGATCACCTGACTAAAGCCACAAGGGGAAGCAAGAGGAGGGGAAAGAGGGCTAGTTTTGGTGTGTGGGTAGGAATGTACAAGTCTCCAGGTCTCTCTCCATCCTCTCGCAGGGTGCTGATTGCTTGCTGAGCTGCCCCTCATTGTGGCTAGGTCCTGTTCCCTGCTCAGCATGATGGCTGCTGCAAGACAGCTCCCATGACTTTGTTGCTGGCAATTCTCAGCTAAGCAGTGCTGGCCCTGGAGGTAGAAATTAGTCTGTGGTCTCCTAGCTAGCGGCGTGTTGGGGGTGACAAAAGTGACAGTCTCTGAATGCCAAGAACATGATCTTTGCAGGAACGAACAGGGAGAAATGTTGAAAGCTAGCTATGGTTTACACCCGGTTATATATTCTTCTCCATCTCCACAAAGCAAAAAGACCAGGGAAATTCTTAAAGTAGAGTGGAGAAGGGTACTCTTCTTAAGAGAAGGAGAAAGAAGCCTAGCCCTTGGTTGTGTGAGGCTTAAAGACCAGCTCCACATAAAACACACAATGGCCTTGTGTCCTTCCCTCTTACATAGTTGCTTAAAACATTGTTAAAATGCTGGTCCCACGGGAGACTTCACACCAGGGTCCATGGGAATATTTCCTGTCATTTCTCTGCACACATACACTGTTTTTAAATAGCAATATTGTGAGCTTAGGAAAGGAAATTGAGGTTGATGGAGTAATACTAATTTATACCAGCTGAGACTTAGCCCAGTGTCTGTTGTCTGCACACAAAAGTATTTATCAGCAAAACGCACAATGAGTAATTTTTTTACTTCTTTTTTCCCCTATTCTTTCCTCACTGGAACAGCATAAACTTTTTTATTAGTATGTGTGGTTTCTTACAAATTAAGAAGCAAAAACTAAAAGATAGCCGCTTTGAGAACTGTGATTGAAAGACCAATGTCTTCAGGAAAATAAAGACTTTGTTCTGAAGACCATCCAGGTTTGTGTATTGAGAGTTTGGGCTTAGAAGCAACATTTGGTGTTAACTGCAACTGAGAACATTAACAGTGTCAGAGATGGTAAACATTTGCATGGGCAGTCCAGGAGCGCACCCTAATAGCTGATTAAGAACATCCCTGAACAGAAACAAACTGAAGCGCGGGCTTTTCATGGACTAGACGCTTGATTTTTCGAATAAAACAACCTTCCTGAGCTGAGACCATAAGTTCACAGCATAAAATGAGTTGCTGTATCAAAGCTAGTTATAATGTGTTAGCTGTTCTTTAGTAGCTCCCACGGTAGGTAATGAAGTACAATGAAATACAACAAAAAAGGAATTGCATTTACTGCAGAGTAAATGTGTACACATGGGTTTCTACCACCGAGCAGCTGATTTGTGATAACTGTTGGTTGCGTGTGATCGGTTTGCTTTTCCCCTTTTTTATTTTGTTTTTCCTCAAAAAAATGATGTAGGCTGGGCTATTTGTCCTTTATTTGTATATTTTGAAATTGAAATGAAAATTAATGTATCTAGAATTGACAATGTGATCTTTAGCTTAACTCTTTGGGTTTCTAAAATGTGACATCTCACCTGTTTGGTCCAGTTTTGCATGCAATTTAAATGGTTTCAGAAACTAGGCTATTTCCATCTCTCCCTTCTCCCAGGAAATCTACATAACAAAACACATTCCGGTAACTTATTCCCTTCGTAACAGAAATATTGGTGTGATTCTGTTGCAAAAGAGCCATGCCCTGGATTATAGAGTAGAGTTGAGTTCTAAGGTGGGAAAAAGCTTGCAGCATGAAAGATAGAAAAGAAAACACTTTTATTGGTGATGATTTTACTTTTAAAAGGAGTCCAAGCAGAATTTTTGCCTGACTTAGAGAACAGCAGATGTCTTTTTTAGCACTATTCATTTTTCATGGAAGAAAGGTTTCAAATTCCATCTAGGAAATTTTACACACATATGCCCAACAGTAGAATTATTTAATTATTACTTAATTGTTATAAGACATACAAATGTCACTACATTTGGAGCTTAATCAGATGGCTATGAAAGTAATCAGGAGGTTTTCAAGTGATTTTGTGGGCAAGTACAGTCCTACAAAGCCAGATACCTTTAGGAAGTCTTCCTAGGAGGCCTTTAGGGCCCTCTGCATCTCCCTAGGTCCCCACCACCAGCCTCGTGTGTCCTGTATGCCAATGGCTGGAAACTTTTGAAGTGGCACTCATGCAAACCTGGCCCATCGCAGTGAGGATGGGTATTGCCACTGAGCAGGGATCCAGGGTTTCACACAGACCATATGTGCATGTGCATGCATCCACTGATTTTTGGTAAGCCAAAAGGACAGTCAGACGCCAGTTCCCAGTGAAAATCAACAGATATAATCTTTCCTTCCTTCCAAAAATCTCATTGGTAAATACTTGAGTAGAACTAGTGCAGATAGCTCCTGACCAAGCACGGTATTTAAATAACCTTAAAAATTTAGCCTTAGCTATTAAAGTGTTCCAGACCTCCCAGTCTGCACTGGGCATTAATTAGGTCACTTGAACACTGCATCCCATTTTGTTGCAACATTAGATTAATTTCATATTTATGCTTTTTCTTCCTCTCTTTCACTGATGCCAGCAGGACTGCCTTGTAAATGAGAAACCATTGTGTTTCTCAGGGGGAGCATCCTGTACAAATAAAAAAGCAGCAGAGTAAATCATTTTATAGCATATGGTAGATTCTAAGCCTCAAAGTACTCGGCTTTCCATAGCAGCAAAGGCACAAATGGAATCAAATGAATAAATTGCCATGTTTTCTTATTATGAATGTCTGAATTGCGAAGTTCATCTGAACGGATACTCTGTTTTGTAATTGCCTGGTATTTGCTCTTCCTTACTAGAAAGAAGGCAAAGACAAGGCTTTTATCACCCCATTTTTCATGTATTATGTGCTAGCAAACAGCTGCGTGTTTAAGAACAGGGGAGTGATTATTCCATATTAGGATCCTGAAGGTAGTAAAGTTACATGGGAGGAAAGTAGGCTGGTGGTGTTCATTTATGGCACAGTCTCAGAGAGAAGGTATCTGTGACACGAAAGGCTGCTACAGTGAGAGACCAGAGGAGGACTAGCAGAAGATGTGGGTTTCAGTCCTTCTCTACGACCTCTGCAATACCACCTGTGACTTCTCTGGAAGATTTATCTAATACAGAGAGTGCAATGGGTTGATCACAATTTACAAATTGTAGGAACTCTCTGCAAGATCATCCCAGTTTCTATTTCTCTGCCATCCATTCTTCTCCTCAAATAATTTTTTTACACCTCAACCATCCCATTAGTGCACGGACTAGTGGCTGATCCTTCTCAGCTTTCTCTTGCTACCTTATGAAGAAGAATGTGGGACAATTAGGCCATGTATTAAATTCATGGCAGCAGAGTAGTGGGAATTGCTACATGTGGAATCACACTTTTGACATATATTGCAAATTACTTGGACTCTGAGCCTGATCCGCAGCATGGTACCACTGACCGTTCTTGGTGTTTATAATAGGATGCTCAACAAAAACAGAGTACTCTGTAGGTATTTAGTGATTAGCTATGTCAGCAAGTGACATAAAACCCTATGCAAGTCAGTCACTACCCTGGTTGGTAGCCCATGCAATTCCTATACTGCTTTTGCTCTAGCACCTTAATTCCCTAACCCAACAAGCGACAAAGAGTGAGATGAGTAAAGACAGAAGGGGTCATTAATTTCTTGTTATTGTCTCAAAGACAGTGTGTGAGCATTCCCCTAACGTACTTAGCACAGGGATACTCCCTCCTGATCCCAAAAAGTGGGAAGACAAACACAGAAGACTTGCATTCACCAATTGTTAGGTCTGTGTTTGAAGGGATAAAATATTAATTAAAAAATTGATAGTTTCTGCGACTGATTCTGAAGGGAATTTCCATACGATGTTAATCCTGTAATTCCAGTACAGTGTTTGTTGATTTTACAATCTCGTGTATAGAAAGAGGAAACACACTTTAACAAACATATCCTTCATTCCGGAAGCCTTTGTCTTGGGGAATGCACAACCAGGCCCAGGAAACACAAGTCATCAATGCCTTGTATGTTTTTTAGTCAGTGAGATTAGCATGAAAAGAAAATAAGAACGGTAAGCATGCCATATGATAAGCATGAAGTTAAGGGAATACACAAAGAATGTTAACTAAAAAGTTACATTGGCAACAGGTGACAATCTTGAAGGGAGAATAACAGAAAATGTCATCTACAGAGTGAGTTTTCAAAAGTGTCCCCTCCTCACTGGGGATCTTGAGTATTCAGAATAAAACAAGTCCTTTAATAAATGCTTAAAGTTGGGCTTCTGCTAAATAAGATGATCCCAAACAGAGGCATGTTGTAAATGTGGCTCTGCTTAAAGGTGAATGCTATCTTGATGTCCAGTGTGTTCTTGCACCTTGCAGCTTTTGTGTTGCACTTGTTGCACAATCAGCAGGGCTCAAATGATCTGTGTTGTCTGTGAAGTGTAGACCAGACTTTTCTGATACAATTTTTTGGTTTTATGTAGTACCTCCTATGGAAGATTGTAAGGAACAAGAGCCTGTGATGGACAACAATATTTCTCTGGTGCCTTTTGAGAGACCTGCTGTTATAGAGAAGCTGACAAGCAACATGGGAAAGCGTAAAAGCTCCACCCCACAGAAGTTTGTGGGTAAGCTTGAAATACGCCTTTTATTATTTTTAGTGCATAGGAATAGGTTACTTGTTATTTGTAATAGCCAAAAGAACGAGGGGAAAAGTAGCGCTCTCAGAACTTGGTTGTGATGGGGACGGACAACAATGGAGGTGGTTAAATCACAGCAGGAAATCCTGAAAATGATTGAATTAATTTTACCAACCCAAAGAATTCAAAAGTGAGGTCCCCAGAATCATGAAAATGGCTTAGAAAATCTTGAGCTTTTTACTGTGCCTTAAGGCTGTTTTGGTTTTTTTAACTTTTGTCTGTCCCTTTTGAGATTTAGACTTGTCATCCTTTCCTCTCCTTGCCCCAGCAAATAAAAACTAAGACTCTCTTATAATTATCTGTCTCCATATGTGTGTGTGTGAAAAAAAAAAACAACAAACCCAAAACAACACGTATCTCAAGACTTGTAACTTGTATTAAATTCTTGAGAGTTGGCAACAACTGGTCTGATAATACCGGCATGAGGAAGTAAAATCACATCACTTCTGTTGGAAGAATATACAGGCTGGGGGATGAAGGGATTGAGAGCAGCCCTGCCGAGAAGGACTTGGGGGTACTGGTGGATGAAAAGCTGGACATGAGCCAGCAATGTGTGCTCGCAGCCCAGAAGGCCAATCGTATCCTGGGCTGCATCCAAAGAAGCGTGGCCAGCAGGTCGAGGGAGGTGATTCTGCCCCTCTACTCTGCTCTGGTGAGACCCCAC
>NW_008795936.1:2809438-2828773 GCF_000699145.1 Aptenodytes forsteri
ATTCCAGGTCAGGCTGGACGGGGCTCTGAGCAACCTGCTCTAGTTGAAGATGTCTCTGCCCACGGCAAGGGGGTTGGACTAGATGACCTTTAGAGGTCCCTTCCAACCCAAACTATTCTAAGAAGTGCTTGCTCCAAGTGCAGCATTCTGCACACAATAAACTTACTAACACATGAATGTAAAACAGGATTGGATGACTTGGTTACCCAATTTAGAATCCTAGGCCCAGAATTCATATTTTGCTTTGTACCTTGACATCTTAAAACTGTTCAGCTTGTAACAGGACACAGTATGGGGAATTTTACTTGGTTTGAGCTGTAGCTTAAAGCTTCTTTTTACTGCTGCTGAGGCAGTGCTAAACTTAGGAGGGGAGCTGGGACAGAGAATTATTTGGGGTACGTGTATGCTGCTAGATTCCAAAGTCATGTAATACGTGTTTTCCACATTCGCTCCCTGGAAGGACAGTCATACAGATTTTAAGGGTGTCATATACTCATTCTGCCTACACTGAGGACACTTATGGAGAGAAGATCAGAGGGCTGTAAGCAATTAACAGAGCCATTTAGAAAAGTCATTGCCTCTCAGCTAAATGCAGATTCAGATGGATTTGTTAAATCACCACTGAAGGTGGTTTTAAGCTAACCCACATGGTTTTGAATAGTAGGGGGCTAGCAGCATGCAGCAGCTCACCTGGGGGGCACTGACACACTGACCTGGCTGCTCTCAGTCATCTGACCATTCCCAAATATCAGCGCTAAGCCAAGGTTAGCTCAGGAACAATCAAACCCGCAGGAGGAACTCTGGGAGGCATCAGTATTTCCTATATTGTTATTAGTCCTTCTGAGATAAAAGCTTAATTCTTAGATTGTTGTCTTTAAGAGTGGTCTGAAATGAGTTACTGTATAGCTGATAAGAACTGGAGGATTTATACTCTCATTTAATTTACTGCTGTGACAACAGTTGGGGTTGAAGAGGGTGGAAATGGGAGCAGGACTCTCTACTGACAAGCCAAATACAGCTTTATGAGATTGTAAACATGGCTCCATCATAGCAGGTTTCCCTAGTGTTGTCTCAGCAAGTGCTGTACATTCTTGCAGGTTGTGATCAACAGTGAAATAGTTAACCATGCTGACACTTAAACTGGTGTGTCTAGACCTCAGAAACATTACAGCCTCAAAAGGAAGAAGGGCGGTTCACACCTCTCGCTTTTTTCCCCCTGAGGTTGTCCAGATACTTGAACAGAATTGTGTTTGCAATACCTCTCAGAGGTTATTTTTGCAGGGGCTAGAGACTTTACCTGAGAGGGCTGGAGACCTTGCTCCCTTCCCTTAAATTCTGGTGTACCCTTGCCTGCCCTCAAAGCAGTATAGTTTACTGATTATAAGTATACCTCACAACTGAGGCAACCCACTTTCTGGATGGTATAAATTGAATCCGTTTTTGGAAGCTGTAGATAATGGTCTCTTTTTTTAGACCAGGAAGGTTATTTTACTTGTCCGCTAACATGCAACTGACCATATGTTGTTACTGTCTTCAAAGGCAAATTTACTGATTGGAAATCCTTGCCTGAGATATGCTGTAGCAGATTATTATTCTCTTCAGTAGGGTATACTACTTTGTTGTTAGATAAACCTGTTTCTTCTATAGGTGTAACAGATCATTTTGTTATTCCATTTTTCTGGGGCTAGGAATTCAGGGTTTCATGTGACATGCAGCTTTTTATCGAGATCCAGCTGTAGGGAAAAAGTGTGCTCTTTCATATTTACTCTATCTTATTTATCTGCCTTTTCTGATCTTTCATGGCATCACAGTGTTTGAATTGAAAAACAGCAGTCTCCACTTTGCTACTTTTCTTTTTTTCACCATGACCTTACTTTTCTTCCCGTTTTCTCCCCAGTGAAATATTGTTCAACTCTATCAGGAAGAACTTGTAATGGTTCTCTTCTTGCAGGAAATTTTCCTGTGCATACTGCAAGTGTGGCACCTGTCCAAAACAACTTAATGGTGTTTATGAGAAGGTCAAGTAAGCATAAGCTAAAATCTTTGCATGCTACATCTATCAGTGCTTTACTGCTCTTTCTGATCAGCAATCTCCAAGGGACCTTGGTTATGGACCACAGTCTCTACTCTGGCTGAAATTTCGGGAGGAAGGAAGCAGCATACAGCAAATAGAGTTAATTTCTGAGTGAGCGCCTTGGTTATATATCTGCTATTGAGGGACTAGTCTTACCAAACCTGTTGAAATAGTGGAGGCAGAAAGTATGACTTCTGATGCTCAGAAGTCTGAGTACTTCTTTTTGCCTCTCCTTCAATGAAGGGAGAAGCAGATACTAGTGAAATTGAAAGCAACCATCTTCAAGCTGATCACATGAAGCAGATTCACGTATTTTCAGTTTGAATGTGGTACTTACTCTCACAGGGTGTCACTGAGGTTAAGAACTGGCAGGATACAAAAGAAGACATTTATGTGGTTTACGATAAGACCACGGTTGTTATAATAAGAATTAAAAATACACAAGCATCTCAGAACAGATGAAGATCAGCCGGCTTCAAAATTAGAGTCAACTTCTAGTTAATGGGGGTCAGGAAGAAATTTACCCAGTGGTAAATTCTGTAACTGCTTTCTCCAAGATTTCTTGCAGCTTTCTCCCAGGTGTCCGGCATTGCAGTTGCTCTAGATACTTGATGAGATGGACTACAAGTATCACAGGACAGCTGTGTCTGTGTGCTTTTATCTAGCTTCAAATACCTGTTTTGAGGTTTTTTGCATGTTATATGATAAGATGACCACAGTGGAGAATGTTTCTTCTTCAGGTTCACTTATGTAAGGCGAGAATAAATAGAATTTGAGCCTAATTTTGCATGAAAATTCAAAATGATGAATCTGATTAGTTAGTTTTAAGTACAGATTTGGCTAAAGAGGAATTAAAATTGAAAACCATGTTGGACTGGTTTGTTAATGTTTCTTCTGAGCTCTGTGTTTTACACCCTCTCCTCCCCATGTTATCATTTATTTCACTTTTTTATGTCACGCTCCATTTCTAAGGCTCTGACATCTTTGGAACCGGTTCATAATTAAAGGAATGAATAATTCAGGTCACTGGCAATTTACAGTTTTCTCTACTCTGCTGTCTGTGGTGGAGTAACTAAATGTGGAAGATAAAAGGAATCAAAATAAGGTTTGCGTCATTCATCCAAGTAGTCCATAAATGATAGGTATTATTTCTTGATCTATATAGCCTACAAAGGACTGACAGTGTGTTTGGAGGCTGGATCAGACTCTCACCAGATCCAGTTCTTTATTCAAACACAGGAACGATACAGGTGGCCAGAGCAGGTGACAGGGACCATGAACTTTTCCATTTTCATTTCTTTCTTCCCACCGTGCCAGACACCATGTGCCTCCTGGAGCTGTCCTCCAGTCCCACTTTGGCCCCACCTGGGAAGGAGCTGCTCAATTTCAAGTGAGGCTGGAGCCACCTCCCGATACAGAGCTGTCCATCCTATCAGTGGCAGGACAGCCATCACAGACAGCAGACTGCCAACCCGCAGCAGAAACACTGAAAAGAGGATGTTTGATGGCAAGAATCATCCTTAGGTCATGTTAGATTACAAAGGCCATCGTTGTAGCACCATCTGCTTCTTCCTTCTCTATTTTTCTCCAAATGTTTAATGTGTAACAAAGGATAAGTTTTCTACATTATGCATTCTTTCAGTAATCTATAAGTGTAACATAGCTGGCTGTAGGGAAACGTAGCGAGGTACATGAACATGGTGTCTGATCAGAAGCATGTGAGCAGTACTGCTGAAGAGAGTAGGAATATTCACGTGCTTCACTTTAGACTTGTATTTAATTACCTTGCTAAGCCGGGCTAAGATCCCAACCAAAAGTCATGCATCATCTCCAAGGATAACCTGATTGTTCCATGGGTAATGTAAAATTATTTCTCTCTTTATGCATCACTTCAGGATAAGCCGCACTAAGTGGAATGAATTATTATAGTCAAAAATAAAATGCTGAGTGATAGCTATGTTGAAATGTACTAATGCTATTTGGAAGAGACTTGGGATTACAGTTCTGTTTCTTTCTTATGGTGGTTTATACACATTTTTTTCCAAGCAATTTTGGCAAAAGGTGATAGAAGATTCTTGAGTTCTTTAATTCTTGGATAGCCAAACCAGTTGTGTGTAGTGGCTCCTTGAATTTATTAGCTTACACTATTGAAGAAAAGTCTGGTTTTATGTACCGAGGCAGTGAAAAGTAACAAAGACAATGAAAACCAACCAAAATTGTTTATCAGACTTTGTAAAATCAGCTTAAAAAGTTAACTGTCAAACATATAGTTATACATATAAACTTTTCTATTTAAAAAGAAGAGTTATTGTATGAAGTTTCCTTGTACTGGCACTCCAAAGCCATCACTGGAAAAGCAGTGCTGCTGAGCTGAGCCCTGATGTAAATAGTGGTAAATTTGTTAACTTCAAAGGAGAGCTGTGATACATAAAATGCCCTGTGACTAGCCATGTCACCAGCATGTGGTTCTGGTTTCACATATCTGTAACGCCATTGATTTAAAGAGGTTACGAAGATGTGAATTTGGATTCACATAGTGATGGATCAGCCAGCTGCTTCATCATTACATATTTATTTATCCTGTGTTAATGAAAGTTGCTTTTGCCTTTTACCAAATGAAACTGAGCTATATATGCAGTTTCTCTATTTTGTTTTCTTGCCTAAATAGACACTGGGGGGGTGTCTTTTTTTCCTCAGTCCAAAACTGAGGGTAGGATTTTTTTTTTTTGGGGGGTGAATTACAAAGATATTATAGTCTGAATGCAAGATGGTAGGTCAGCCACCAGTGCTCCTGGTACTTGCTCCGTTCTGTGGCTGCATGCAGTTATTTTATATTTTTTCTGCTGGCTGAAGGATTTACATACTGTGGCTCTAAAGGTGACACTTACCAGCCCTCTCTACCTGTTACTTAGGTTTCTCGCTATGCAGCCCTGTTGTAAGGTACGTATGAGGCACCTCAGAGTGTGGGAGGCGTGTGGTACTGCTTCTTTTAATTTTGGGAGAGTATGTCTAATGGTATATACCAGCGCAGCTTCATTGACCTCAGTGGTTCAATCCCATTTTCTACCAGTTAACATATATTTCCTAACTTGAACCATGGGCAGAGTCAGGCCCAGTGGAAGGTTTGGTATCGGTCTGGAGGTCACTGCAGCCACGTTTCACCTGGAATAAAAAAAAAAAAGCTGTTGGTGAGGCTGTGGTTTTACCCATCTCAGGACAAAAACTTTGTAGGAGGTCAGTAAACAAGTAGAAGGAGGCTAACTTTTGACTCTGGAATGAATTTCACCCCAAGTCAGGGGTTTTCTGTCCCTCCCTACCCCTTTTACAGTGAAACCTTGGAGTGATTACGTTGATTTTTCTCATTCATTTGCTCTTGTCCCTTAGGTGAAAAGCTCATGAGATTTGGCTATCCAGATATTCCCTTTGATATGAACCTAACCTATGAGAAGGAGGCTGAGCTGATGCAGTCTCACATGATGGACCAAGCCATCAACAATGCAATCACCTACCTTGGAGCTGAGGCACTTCACCCCCTGATGCAGCACACACCAAGCACAATTGCAGAGGTGGCTCCGGTCATCAACTCAGCTTATGCTCAGGTCTATCATCCTAACAGGATAGAAAGGCCCATTAGCAGGGAAACAGCTGACAGTCATGAGAACAACATGGATGGCCCGATCTCCCTTATCAGACCAAAGAGTCGAACCCAGGATAGAGAGGGCTCCCCCAGCAATAGCTGCCTGGATTCTACTGACTCGGAGAGCAGCCACGAAGACCGCCAGTCCTACCAAGGAAACTCTGCCTTAAATCCCAAGAGAAAGCCAAGCCCGGCTTATATGAAGGAGGACGCCAAGGCTTTGGATGCCACAAAAGCTTCTAAGGGCTCTTTAAAGGATATCTACAAGGTCATCAATGGAGAAGGGGAGCAGATTAGGGCTTTCAAGTGCGAGCACTGTCGTGTCCTTTTCCTAGACCATGTCATGTACACCATCCACATGGGCTGCCACGGCTACCGGGACCCGCTAGAGTGCAACATCTGTGGCTACCGAAGCCAGGACCGCTATGAGTTCTCGTCGCACATAGTCCGAGGGGAGCACACATTCCACTAGGCCTTCTCATCCAAAGGGGACTCGTATGAAGTAGAAGAACTGCACATGAAGAAATACTGCACTTACAATCCCACTTTTCCTCAGACATTGAGACGCCTATTTTGTTGTTGTTGCTGTTGTTGTTGTTGCTGTTGTTTAATTATTATTATTAACCTTATTTTTTGTGGACCCAACCTCATTTGCTCTGCCCAGCTTAAGAATGGAAAGAAGGAAGGGAAGGGATAAAAGAGCGGTTTGTTGTTGACATCACTTTTTGGTGAGTGACCCGCCTCGCTTTCTGTGGGAATTGAAAGGCAGTCCGTTTCTGTCTCAGTCAGCTGTACATCGTGTCCTGTTTCGGGATACTGCTCAACCCTGCTAGGTGCTTTAAAGTCCTGACAAGATGCCACTCATTTACAATTTCAGATGAACAGGTAAAAACATTTCAGAGGAGAGCCTTTTTCAAACATGTAGATATGGTGTGGGGTTTCGGTGGCTGGAGGAGAAGGGGGGAACTTTATTCTGCAGCATGAACAATTATTTTTAAAGCAAAACTGTTAGGGTTTTAGGAGTACGAATCAAAGTCGATATTCCTTTCAAAATTACTTTCTAGGCTGAGCTGTTTTCCTGGGTTCAGTGTGTAGTGCCCCTCTAGAATGTAAAAAAAAAAAAAAAAAAAAGAAATGTATGTCTTAACACTGTACCACATTACAGCAGTTTAGTTTCATAAGTCTGAGGGCCTTCTGTGGTAAGTCTGAGGCTTTGTATTTTTATTTTCCTTAACTTATGAAGCACCTTTTTTAGAACTGTTGATTTGCTGTTACTCCATGCCTATGTGTTGACTCACAGGCTTCTTAGAGACCCTTGGGAGCCTTACTTATTTAGTTGCACCCTATGTTTTAAGAAATAGCATTTAGAAATAACATTTAAACTTGCTTCTAGGACAATAAGTGGCCTAGGAGTGGGTGAGAGAGTCTGTAGTTTACTCAAGAGGTTCTGCTGCTCTTCTGAAATAATTTTGTTTTAAAATTACAGATTTTAAAATGACAAAAGTACTAGTAGCAAAGTATTCTTTAAATATAATTATATATCTATATATACCCATATAAATACTTTCTCATTCTATTATCACAGTGTTAACCTCTTGGCAGCAGCCTAAACTAAGACTTGCAGCTGGGAAAACGCTAGGAGCCAGGTCCTCGGCCAGCATTAATCCTCTTAGCTCCATTGAATTTAATGGAACTACCCCAACTACTTCAGCTACATCAGGATCCAAGCCTTGACCATTTTTTCTCTTGTTGACGTCTTATTTGCTAATTTGCTGAACCAGTGACTTCCTTTTGTTTTTAAGTCATCAATTCTGCTTTAATTTAGGGGTGGAAGTGTTTGCAGATTTTGCTGGATAGCCTTTGCTCTTGGAGAGCACAGAAGCAAACGAACAGATCACATATGACCTTCCTTACTTCTTGAGAAAGTGATACATGGAGATGCAGGTGCCATGCTCTGATTTGGATTTGCAGATTTCACTTTTATTCTAATTTATTAATTTCACTCTGGGGAATACAAATGGAGAAACAAACTCCAGAGCAAGTCCTTGAACTACAGAATGGACAAGAGAATAACACCAATCTGTTTTGTTGCCTTTCTTTCTCTCCCAATAAATAACAAAGCCAGCAACCACCCAGCAAGTTGCAGGTTGCATCAGTAAAAACTGGGCTTAAACCTACGTGACAGATTGCCATTGAAACCCAACTGTTTGTACTGATCACAATTGAAATGTTGTTGTTTGGCAACAAGAGCACAGCTTAAGAATGGAAAGATCTGCATGGGTTTAACCCCCTCCGTGCATGCGGTCTCCATGTGCTTGGTGAGACCTTTTCCAAAGTATAAAGTTACTAAAGTATAAAAGAGAGAGCAAGATCAGGCCATAATGAATTCCCATCTGCGCACTTCAATCTGCGTACTTGATGCATATGCCAGTTTGCTGTTCGTTTTGAGGGTACTGGGTTTTTTTCTTCTTTTCTTCCTAGACCTGGAGCATTTGAAAGTAGGAGCTGAGTGGTATTGATTGAAATCTTTTTATGGTGACATTCTTGGCAGCTAGAACCTGTGTTTAGAAAGGATACAGTAGATCATGGCCAGATTACCTGATGACTGCTTCCCAGCACTGAAATGCTATTAAGTAGGAGCTGGTAAAGTCTTGCAGTAGCCTATTAATTATAATACAATATGGAGAGAAATGTCATCTTGTGTAATGTGAGAGCTATCAAGGCTGGGAATATATGGGCTTTGGAGAGACAGATTTAAAGACCTATTCCCAACATTGTTCTTAATGTCGTTGGGTTCCTCCCCCTCCTTCTTTCTTCATCCTAATGTAGAGGAAACTCAGGCAAATGAACCCCTGCTGTCCTCCAGACCATTCTCATTTTTTTGTGCTTGGTGCAATCAAAGGAGTTTGTGCAGGAGAAAAACAGGGAGACGCTGGAGGCACCACTTCTCTTCTATATGGCTGATTCTCTGCAGCTATGAAGGTTGGCTTAGGAGGCGGCCGGCCATGTTCTGCATCACGATGTGCTTGGAAATTCAGAGAAAGGGGTTTGCTTTTACAGCATGTTGCCCCAAAAAAAAGTGGTTGTGATTTCTGCTGAGGCAGCAAAGGTCTTTTAAGAACGATGTGCAAAGGGAAAGGTGCTGGGCCTGAAGGTCACTAGGCTTGCATGGGCCTCCAGAAAACACGTGCCTGAGCCAGAGAAAAGGGTTGCTGCCAATCTCTTTCAGTCTCTGGGGGACAACACTCCGTTCTCCCCTCTGTGGTCAGTGGAAAGAATGCAGGCTATGGTTTCTTGAAATAGTTAGCACTGGGGAAAAAGTGTTAAAAAATTCTGCCTGTGTTTGGAGAAAAAAAAAAAAAAAGGAATGTGGGAAAGGCAGAGAATCTCTTGTGTATCCACGAATAAGTTGGCTGCAATTATATCTGCAGTTCGTTAGTGTGCACTTTCATTCATTGATGATTCATTGATACCTCTTGTAGTGTATATTCTGTAGATGTTTAAGAGATCAGACAGGGAGGCTCGGTGGTTTTGTAGCTGGCTTCAGTCAAGCCCAACTTCTTGTTCCAATGGTAGCATGCAAGTTCTGTATGTGAGCACTGCCATGTCCTGGTATCACAGAAAGAGATAACTGGGGAGGCAGAGGGGAGATGCTGGTTTAGTTATCTTCCAAAAAAAAATGCATTTTTTGTAGAGCAAGAAGCTGGGGGGTTGCATTAATTTTTATTATCAATGTCCTTTTCTGAACACTTACTGAAGTTTTTCATCCTAGAGCTAGGGAAAGGGGAAAGATTAAATTTTAGTTCAAATTTTGAACAAAGTTTTGGACTAGCATTTATTTTAGCATTCGATTCCTACTGAAAATTATTGGAGGGTTTTATATAAATCAGTTTGCCCATACACGGAAGTGTGCAAAATGGGACCTCAGAGATTTTTTTTTTTTTCCCCCCTTGCTTGCTTTCTGCAGATTTCTAAGAAAAGCTCTTGCATTTTGTTGAGTTCATTAGTCATCCACAGTGTACGAGGAATTTCAGTAGACAATCCTTGGCCTGCGGATCCATTTGTTCTAAGTATTTGGTGTTGCAAATCGAAACTGGCTGATTTTTATTGGACTCTCTTGAAATTCTTGGAATCGGGTTTCCAGTTAAAAACATGCATTTGCAAATTTAGAATTGGCTTCCTGTGAGCATTCCCCATTTTCATTAAAAAAAAAAAAAGCCATTTCTGCACACATCCCTGCCAGTAAACCCCTTCACTTCTTTTTACATCAAAAATGGCAAGATTCTGGCTCAATTTAGAGTATTACAAGCCTATTAAATGAAATAGACGTGTGACTGCTTATTCTGCTCTTGGTACGATCCATATTTGTGGAGCAAAGGGCATTATCAATATATCTGCTGTTATGGCCAATGAATTTTACAGCCACCTTTCTTTGCAATGCATTAGGAGTGCACATCAAAATATATAGCATTTTTCAGTAAAGCCAGCTCCTTACTCAGTAACTTATGGGATTAAAACAATTTTATTCTCCTTAAAAAGTGCTTCCATCTATGATGTGATGTGAAAGGTGTCTAGGCATTAACCTCTCTTGGTCTGTATTAGAGAAAAAGAATCTAAATTTGTTAATTGGCCTGATTTTTTTAATGGCAGTAGTTTCTACAGCGTGAGGACACAGCTCACAAAATAGCCATGTGGAACTAAAGTATATTTAGTAAAAGGTGAAGAAATTCTCAATTTCAAGAGTTTCCGGATTTCTTTCTGTTTACAAGAGTATTCCTAAATTGGGGTTGTCAGGCTGAAGAGGAGGCCAGGAATTAAACCAAACCCTTCAAAACTGGCCTTTAATAGGGCATTATTACTGTTGTCTAGGTCCTGAGCTGGCTTTTTCCTATTTGAAAAGAAGCCCCAGTGAAAGAAGCCAGACAACAGACACTCCTTCCTCCAGAAACTTTGGAGATAATTTAGGGAAAGGTGCTTATTTCAGCCAGGGGCAGGAGCTGCAGTAATACAGTTCCTTTGCTAGATAATATTCCTTTCCTTAACTCTCGCTGTGCGTTATAACATAATGAGGAAGGAGAAGGCAGGCTGCACTGATACCTGAGTTGCCTAAACTCAGTGTGGGATTTTAGGAAAAGTGCGATGAAATTGGCTTTGACGCTAGAAATTTGCATCTTAGCTTGGCTTAGTATCATCTAAAAACAAAAATGGATGGTAGTAATGGCCTGCGGTCTAGGGCAGCTGGATTTTTGAGAAAGTATATTTATATATATGGTATCGTATAATTAGATATATGCTTTATTGTATATGTGCCTTTTTCAAATGCATTTTGGAAGTTCATGATGTCGTTCATGGTATCTTACCATACCCTTTCAGAATGCACGACAAAAACCAACCCAAAGTAAACATCCCTTCTCCTACGGCGTAGCGAGGCAGATCCCTCTCCCCTTCTGCACCCTCCTTGGCAGCTTGACCCGGAGAGAGGACCATCTTAGTACTTTGCTGTGAGATTTCCTGGAGTCAGATGGCTTTTAGGAGTGGGAAGGGCTGAAAATTACCCTAGCAAAGTACATTCCAGCTATCCAGCCAGAGCTGGTCTCAGAGCTGGTCCCAACCAACACAGCGTCCCCAGAGCGGTGCCGAGACTCACTGCAAAAGCCCCCAGCTGCACCGTGCCCCACTGAGTGCCAGGGCAGCTGTCTCCTGTTTTCCTCCCCTCCACAGCTTTAAGTAAAGCACGCTTGAAAATGGACTTTGCTGTGCTTTTAAGTTCCCATTGAAGAACGGGAGCAGACTTTAAAGCATCTGCCACTTGCTTCAACCTGGAAGAAGAAATCCAGCAAGAACAAAAGTTCTTTGGAAATGGTTCACAAGTTTGACTGTCATGCTGCTGCCACCCTAATAATTGGCGTAGAGATGAGAGAAGCCCATCTGTAGAAGATATTATGGGGGTTTATTAGCTGTAATGCTTTGGTGAAAAGTGCAGTGTTTTTTCGGTACTTTCCTGGCAGGTTGGTGACCTAGTTTCAGATCTAACTATTTACCCTGCACGGGTGCAGCATCTAAGCCTGCTGGCATGGGCATGGCGTGAAGCCTGCCAGCAGGGGAGCTGACTAGGCCAGCACACTTTCGGTCAGATCCTGAGCCCAGTGGCAGTCCGGTGCGAGCTCCTCGACACCTTTCTGCTGGGGTCTGGGCCCACGGCAGTCACAGAGAATACATGGGAGGAGGAATTAGGAAGAAAAGAGGCAGAATTTGTTTCATAGTAAATATATTCCCTTTTATCCCATTAAGAGTTGTCCTGAAGTATAGGCCAAGAACATCACCAGTTTCTAATTTAGCCTCCTACAGCCATGCCTGGAAGCATGTGATTTCTGTCCTCCTTCTCCACTGAGGCTCTGAAGTGAATAGAGGACAGTCAGGAGGAGGTGGAGTGCTGACAATTTGCCATGCTGCACGCTTAACAGGCCAAGATAACAATAAAACTGGTATCTATTTAAATCACCTAGCTTTTTAGTTGATCATGCAGACAAGCATTCCCGGTTCCTTTTGCTTCCAGCCTTCAGAAAGGTGGTTGGTTATTGGTATGCTTACGTGGATTCTCATTTGGGAGGATAAGTGCCCGTGCTCTTTCCTTCTGTAAAAACTTTTCCTTTACATACAAATTATGGGACCTAATTAATCAATGGACAGAAATGACCATTTCAACAAAGACTTGCATTGCTGTAGTAAAACCTAATATTATTTAGTTACAAAATGCCATGTATTTACTAGCAGCATGTGAAGTATTTTAACAGAGTGAATGACAATTAAGTTAATCAGATCATGTCTTGAGAGGGGCTTGTATGATGAGTACTCCGTTGGGAGGAAGGGAGCAGCTTGACCCAAAGCTTGGGCTGATGCTTCCTTCCTGCAGCAGGTATTGATTTAGGCAACTGCACTGCAGCCCAAGAAAACATTTGAGCACACGATTAGCCTCCTGCCATCCCTTCGATTAGATCTGGAAGTGCACAGGAGCTTTGTAGTTAATCGTGTGCTTAATAATTACCATTATTTGTGAGATCAGGGCCTTATTTGCTAATTGGTGCAGCACAGCAGCTCTGGTTAGGTCTCAGTTGTCAGCACTCGGTGGCGGGGCTCTGTGGTGAAGACGTGTTCGCTTACATTTGTGTAGTAGCCTTAATTCCTCGCACTCAGAGGTACGTGGATACCGGTAGCCTCTAGTCTGTATTATCAATCACGGATGAAATATGGATGCCTCCCACAAGGCGTAGTGGAGAGCACGACTCCGTTATTGGCACAACGAGGCCAGTTTGCAGTAAATCGGGCCATTTAGTTTTACCTCAAGTGACATCAAATAAGAAAAGCTTCTTGAAGGGGTAGAGGTCACTGAATCCCCTACTATGCACTTACTGGGATTTGACATTGCTTACTGGAAATGGATGTTCGTTCCTGAACACACTGTAACAAGGGAAGGACTTTTTGGTTATTTTTGTAGTCATTCAGATTCTGAAACTGTGATCAATTATTTGACGAATTGTCAAGTGTCCTCAGAGCTTGAACATGTTCACTTCCTCTGCCATGTAGCAGTCTCCTCTGGCTTTCAGTGGTTTTCTCTTTCTCTCTCCCCCTTTTTCTTCTCTGAGCTTTAAGTCTGGGCCTGCTCTTATCTCCTGTAGCTTTGGGCTGTCTAGGGTTTTGGGGGGTGTTTTTTGGTTTTTTTTGTTCATTGGCTGTACAGTCTGTTTACATATTTTTGTACTCAAGTGTAGTTTTATATTAAAAACAGGAAAAAGAAAAAAAGATAGTTGATTTGAGGGGAAAAAAAAAGGTACGTACTCTTTGTAACACTTTAAAGATCTAGGGTACCTTCTGAGATGACTCCACAGTGATGTAATTATAATACTGTATATTTGCCTTCCTTTTTAGTTGGTTTTATTTTCTGGTTGTATTTTTTGTTCCTAAAGTGTATATGACTCCACGTGATGTAATTATAATACTGTATATTTGCCTTCCTTTTTAGTTGGTTTTATTTTCTGGTTGTATTTTTTGTTCCTAAAGTGTATATCTTTTTATGAGAAACTGGAAACTTTTAATGCAAATGTTTAGAAAGATTTAAAATTCTAAAGTAAAAAAAGTCATATAATTTTTTTTTCCTGTTGGAAGAAAATGCTTTAAAAAAAGTTTTACTACTGTTGTATTCCAGGGTGGGGGTTACCAACCCCAAATTTGCTTCTTATGCTTCATTCTTGGATCCTGCTTTCTAAACATGCTCATTGCAGACATGGATGATTTGCTTATATTAGTTTAAAAAAAAAAAAATCACCAACAAAACCACCTTTTTGGGTTATTTTTCTGTTCAAGTGCAATACTTTCCCTGATGTCTTATTAATGTACAATGGTTTCTTTTTTCTTTCCTCAGTCCACACAAATCAGTGAAACAAAATGCTCTGTCTTAAATACATTCAAAGATAAGGTTCAAGTAACTACGTAAATTAAGATTGTGACTGACAAAAGGTGAGAAACTTTAAGTTAAGGCTAAATTAGCCCATACCTTAACTCCTGCTTTTATTTGACATTGAAACACATCCAGTGTATGAATTAAGGACATACCTGTTCTTGCCTCTTCCTTCCTTTTCTTTTATAATTGCAGCTTTCTTTTTAAGAAAAGCACTTAATATTGATGTTTATTAAAAATAACCACAACAACAAAAAAAAGATCTTTTGGTCTGATCCAAAACCCACTCAGTGGAGACTTTTGTTGACTTTGATGATGGATTTTGGATTAGGCCTGATCTCTTAGCTAGGGCAAAACTGCCATTTACTCTAATGGGAAATATTTGCCTGTGTAAGAATTACAGGACTCGTGTCCTTTACCTACCTGAGAGACCAGAAAAGCTTCTTTAGAGTTGTCCTTGTCTTATATAAGTTTAGATGGGACGTGTTTTACATATCATACATATTTATATATAGTGTATTTTTAATGCCTTTCTCCCCCCCCCCCCCCAGTAGACTGAAGCCACTGTTCTGTAAATATGTATTTAGGTACGTAATAAAGTAAAAAAAAATCCCATTGAGATTTCTTTGAAAGGCAGTTACTGCGCATGCACAGTAGCCACTTTTGTCTTTTAAATTTGTATTTAAGATATTTCTTTTTAATAATGGCAGAGGTGAGAAGACTGTATCCCATTCTGATTGATTGCCAAAATTATTTCCCAGACTCTTGTGTCTCAGTTCAAGAAGAAAAATGCATTCATTGGGTGACTGTCACAGTTGCCCATGGGTTCGCACTCCTAGGGCCGAATTCTGGTAACCTCACGCAGGTTGTTCAGGTCCTCCCACAAAAAAGGAACCTCACTGCAGCAGTGGGATCATAGCAAAGCACACACCATTTTGTGAGCGTAATTTCAGGCTCTGGGGTCTGACCCATTTGTCATGGCATCCTCCCTGACTCACACAGAGTTGCACTCTGCCCACTTTAGTGCTGTTTTCCTGAAGCAAGCCAGGTGAGTAATCTGGCAAATGACCACTTTTCTCCCAGGTTACGATTTTTTAGTTCTGTGACAGATGTTCTGAGCTCAAATTGAGGAATCTTTTAAATTAAAAATAAACAAAAAGAAAATCAGAGTTTATTCCAAAAGCCAGTGAAGACACTGGGAATTGTCCCATTGCTTTATGTGGTCATTGGAACATGCTTTTATAAAAAGAGTTCAGAAATGATCACTACGACAGTGGTGCATGTGAGCAACCCTGATGTAAACCTGTATCCCCCTGCTAAAAAAGTTTTGCCGCTATAGAGTGAACTATGGGACTTGTTATTATTTTTTTCTTCTTAGTATACATGCATACATATGGTTCCACATCTGTATGTGTGTACTCTGTACATGTGTGAGTGTTGTACAGCTGTGTGAGAATGTGAGTCTGTATGTGTGTATAAATAAAAGAAGCTGCAGAAACTTTGTAATACTTTGTGAAAAGGATTATATTATAAAGGTTTGTACTGTCTTGAGTGCACAGCTACTGGAATAAATGTAGGGAATCTCAGGAACAAGCATATAATTTGTCCAAGAATTATTTCTTCTCAGAAGTGTAAGTGCAGTTTTTAATTCTGTATATTATTTAATATTTTACCAATAAAAATAAACTTCTGACATGAAAGGGCTTTCCATTCAAGCTTTCAGAGACATTGGTGTATGCATACATTTTTCTTTCTTGCAGCAGGAAACACGCGTGGCAATTTGGCACCTCAAAGGAATTGCCTTTCTACCTGATAACAAATCCTATTAATTAACTAGAGAGACTGAATGCGTTATGAGTTGGGGTTATGAGTATGGGTTATGAAACTGGCGAATTGGGCACAGATCCACTTTTAATATTCATTGAAGCTAATGACAGTCGTCTCATCAGCTTCAGCATGAAGTTAAAAGAGTATTCCCCCTAAGGTCCTACTATGTAAAATGGTGGCATCAGTCACCTGCCACTTGGTCTACCATGTTTTTGAAATGAGGTAGTGGCCTGAGGTCCAACTTTTTCTGGAAAACACTCGGACCACATAAACAATTCCTCTGAGCCCTTTCCTCAGCATGGGTTTTTGGCTGAGTTCCCCTCTGTCATATCCAGAGGTGATCTTCCCGGTAGGGATTTATTGGGTAGTTCACATCACTTAACTTGTTCTTTCTTTCGTAACGCAGCTATCAATCTGGTAGCGTTCACAGTACAAACTCTTCAGAATAAAAGGAAGATCTCATGAAGCTTCGTAAGTTGTTTGTTGTTTGTTTTAAGAATCTCTTGTAAATTCTTGGTTAAAGATTAACCAGCCTCTCCCCATAATAAAAGTGTTCATCATTGACATGAGAATGGAAACTCCTTAAGATATCATCTGAATAAAACTTGATCTTCCTTTAAGTCATGTTTGATGTATGTTGTCTCCGAGGAATGCTTCTGCCCGATGAGCAGAATCTCCCCTGTTTTCCTTCACTCAGGATTGCCAGATTACTGGTTTTGCTTCAAAAAGGCCCAAGATTCAGCTAATGGGACAGTCCAAATATTTAATGCATAGAGGAGAAATCACGTTGTGCCATTGTAAGACAGAAATGACTGGCTTGACTGACTCAAGGTCCTGTCCCAAAACTTACTGGAGGTGGTGGTGTTCTTTTCATTTACTTCAGATAAGGGTCTGAGAAGACGAGGGGAGAGCTCATAGGCAGAAACTAGACGACTGATAATCATTAAGGCTGCTGAGTCATTTGCAGGAGTGAGATTCTGTGCATGGCCTCATGTTATTAAGGAAGAGAGTCTTAGAAATCTCCTGGCCATGATTCAGGGCCAGTGTGTTGTTTGTGCTTGTTGAAGTGTCTGGGTGAGAGTCACACCGTGATGCACCATCGCCTTTTTCTCTAGATCACCCTGTCAGCGGCTGCAAGCAAAGGGCAGGTTGACCTCACCCGTTCAACTTTATCTAGGCAACAGGGAATCGTGTCTAATCCTTCCCCTGCATCACTTTTGCTGGGAAACTCTTGCTCCTGAAAATAGCCCTTTCCTGCTTTATAGCAACAGAGGCTTAAAAATTACTCCGGTGACCAGTGTCTGCATATGCTGTCATCGTCAAGTCTTAATTTGGTCTATGGGAGGCAACTGGTTTCAAAATATTTCATAGTTTTCTCTGTTACTGGATCAAACGATGTAATCGCAGCGGATCTTTTAAACTGTAGCATCACCGTTCATGTTGATTGACTGGATCAATTTAGTAGCCAGGTGAGTGACATATATCTAACCTGCCTGTCCAGTGCCTTGGCATTAAGCTGAAATTCCCCTTGTCACCAACAGGCAGTGACAGCACAAGTGAATT
Source organism: Aptenodytes forsteri (assembly GCF_000699145.1). Lineage (NCBI taxonomy): Eukaryota > Metazoa > Chordata > Aves > Sphenisciformes > Spheniscidae > Aptenodytes > Aptenodytes forsteri. The sequence goes on from NW_008795936.1 coordinate 2,826,995, forward strand.
TTGAGCAGTGCATTCTGACAAGCGCTTTACCAAAACCAATATAGTTTTCCTAGTTACTAAAGATTAAGTGTTGGTTCCTGGCTTTTGCTTCTATAGCACTAATATTTCTATTTTTATGGAGTACTTTCAAGAAATTACTAAAGCTTCATCTGAGGGTGAATTTGTGTTTTTGAAATGTGGTGAATCAAAGTACGTTTTTCTCCATCTCTGCTCAAATGTCAAACCCCAGCCCTCCAATGAATCATTTCCCACTAAGACACTGCAGAGTATATAACCAAACTGTGTTAATGGGAGGCAACAGTGGGCCCTCCAAATTGCATTATGAAACTCACAATAATCGAGGGACTAAACATAAGTTTTGCTTGGATTGCAGTTTGAATGTGCTTGGGTTGTTTTTTCTTTTCAGTCAATCCTAATGCAGTTAGTCCTCAATAAACCCAGCTTTACCCCTCTGCCCTTCAGTGCTTATTTTTGTCTCTTCTTGGTGCATCATATAAGCATGTCATAATTTCTAGCATGCAATTATCAGTGTTTATTTTTTTTTTCCACAGCAGAGTACCTTAGGAGCCACAATGACTTCTGGATTCAATGAAACATGAGTTGAAAGGATTACTGTGTAAGTACTCGGGTCGCTTAAAATTTAAGGCTAAGAATGAAAGCTCTTTTCAAAGGAATATACTTGTGAAATAGCCTGTGTGTGTCCTATTAATTCCTGGTACAGAGATTAGGGATGGAGTCCCAGAATATGACATTTCCCAGGGATTTCTGTCGGTGGAGAAACCAAGCCCTTCTAATGAGACTATATAAATGCTCAATATTATCTCATTATTTTTCATTAATCCGCACACACCAACCCGCCTGCACACACTGTAATTCCATGTTACCACCCATGTTCACATTAAAATAGGAACAGATTATTCAAGACTCCCACACAAATTCTGAACCTCTATCCCTTCTATCTGTCACCCTTCCTCCCTGAGACGGAGGAACTTCTCCCCTAGGCAAGAAGTCGTCTTTAACCCTGGCAACCCGGCCCTTCAGAGCTAAATGCCTATTTTTATTCCTGGCAAACGCTCCTGTGGCATCCAACATCTGAGCCCGGATGAAACTACGCTGTCAAAACTGATTTTTAACAGAAAATTGCTTTTCAATGAACCCATTCTCTATGGAAAGAGTCTGCTTTTCATAGATTTGGGAGGATTTGGGGATTTTTTTTCTCAATAAGAAAGCCTGAAACGCTAAACCCTCCGAAGGTTTCTGGGTTATTTTGTTTGGTTTAAAGAGGAAATACTTTCCTGCCCTCAATTCCTGTTTTCATATCAGTTCAAATAATGTCAAGATACTATTTGCTGCTCTTTCCCATTATTTTTGTTACTTTTCCTGTTTCAGGCTGCCTGTGTGTCGTTTATAGGGTGTGGTGAGGAATGTAAATTATTATTTTCATGTAGGTGTGGTAGCTATTCAGTTGTAAATCCTGTTTTCAATCCTTCTGACTATTTTATTTGTGATCTGTAATATTGATCTGTCTTCAGGGCAGAGAATCTGTCAGGAGCAGGGACTTTTATTCCTTGCTAAAATAAAGCATTCAAAGCACTCCCAGAAATTTCCGAGATGGAAATAAAGAGATCTTGCTTGAAGCCTTTCTCCTTTTTTTTTTTCTCTTTGAAATGAGTAGAGGAATTTGTTTCTGCGATTGATTTGTTTTTATCAGTTAGTTGCAAAATCTGACCGGCCTCCCTTTTCGAATTCATCTCCTGTGGTAGCCTGCCACTGGCTGGG